>NC_060033.1:1715000-2067500 GCF_905333055.1 Maniola jurtina | reverse complement strand
TTTAGGTACTAGCTTGCCAGTTCTGTCTTCGCTCACGTATAGAGCCTAACTTTTCTGGAACTCTTTATGTTAGTGAGTGTTTTATAGAGACCATTTTTTTTCTCGTGACGAAAATCCGTCATGGATACCACCGGCCACCCGGGAGCACAGTGGTTATGTCGGACTGCTACCGACTAAAAACCTCACGAAGTTCCATCCCACCGCTAACGACGAAGCACAAGGGACCGACAACACCTCGTTACTCCGCCAGCAGATATCCCCCTCAGCGGACCCACCACTGAGATATAGAGAAAACCCACAGACAACTTCATCTCATGTTTCTAGGCTGCGCAGGCGAGCTGGAAGGTGGCATATGAACTCCCTAATTGAGCACGGTAGGACAGCCGAATTTGGGCTCATTTGTTTTGTTTTTATGAGTTCTTTTCAAAAAACACGATGACTGCATCTCTTTTAAGTAAGCACTTTAAAAAGCTTCAACTTTAATAAAGTTTTTTTTACTCACATTGATTTATTCATAATAATAATTGTAACCATAGAGATAGTATATAAACAAGCGAAAACTAGTATATGTCTATGATTGTAACTAGCAGGCTTAGTGTGCCAATTAGACTTAGAAGTGCAGCACAAAAACTTTTCGTTTTTATCATACACCACTTCAATATTTCCCACGGCCTCTTCAGCTAATAAAGCTTCAGATAAATCTCCGTACAGATTCATTAATGCTCAAAAAAGTAAAAAAATACTTTGCTCGTTGGAATATATTCATTTGTTTAGGGTTCCGTACCCCATAAGGAAAAAAGGAACCCTTATGGGATCACTTCGTTATCAAGACACCAAGACACCTATAGGCTACTTCCCGTTGACCTAGAATCATGTTGGCAGGTAGCAATGTCTTATAGCAAAAGTAAACAAGAAATCCGGAAATTGTGAATTTCTGGTTCCATCGCAAAAAAATTAAGATTTGTGTTCCCGATAATTAGTATAATATATCTAGTATATTAGTATATATATTAGTATTAGTATATAGTAGGTGTGTGTATTAGTATAATAGATCACATCAAAATGGCGCTATCCGTCATTAACTTTTTTACAACTTATTACAAACTAGCTGTGCCCGCGACTTCGTTCGCGTGGAATAGCTCTCGGCGCGCTTTATATAACCACGGACGCTCAGGCGCGAGGCGTGTAGTACGTACTCTGTACGTTAAAAATGTTCGCCGTGATTCTTTAAATTGACATAACTTTTTTATTTATGAACCGATTGACATGAAATAAACACTTACTACAATATATTAGTGAAAACCGTATCTAAATCGAATAAGCCGTTTCTGATATTAGCGTGCACAAACACACAGACAAACAGACAAATAGACAAAAAAAATTAATTACAATTTCGGGTTCGGCATCGATATAATAACAACCCCTGCTACTTTTTTTTATATATTTCCATTGTACAGACACCACTTTTCTACAATTTTATTATATGTATAGATTTATAATATTATTCGTATTGTACTGCTTTGAGATTTCTTATACGACGGTGCGGAACCCTTCGAGTGCGAGTCAGACTCGTATTTGATCTTTTTCACGTTTATAGACACTCTTGATGCATATTTCGTTCCAATTCTATCATGCAATTTGATAATCCCTGATTGCATTGATGGAAATGTTTTATGCATCCGAGAGTCAGGTACGAGTGTGTAGAGATCACAGATAGACAAAAAAATCCTGAAAAAATTGAATTTCTCTTTTTCCTCATCGGGGATTGAAAATAATCAAAACTATCATATATTTTGGCACCACATTTTCTTACCTACATATAAATTGTAATCTATATTCTATAGCGAGTTAGTTAAATGGTTTTTTATATAAGTTGCAAAGAACTCGCAAAAAAGGTAATTTAAATTTTTTCTTTCTCTGTAATAAAAAAAATCATTGAATGTTTTACAATAGGCGTTTGTCGAACACGGCCTAATTTCGTAAAAAGTTATTAACTTCTGTTTGTGGGGCTCAAAATTATTAATTTGAGTTTACCAATGTTGCCGAATACCTCAATCATTTGAACACAATAGGGTGAGCCATAATAAGACTTATGTCATTGGAGTAAGCTTTAAAACAGCATGACTAAAATTATTGATATGGAAAAGCTTCAGTAAGTACCAGTACCAATCTTTAATCAACCCAAGTACCTACTTATTTACTTTATTTAATTAACAGCCTTACCTTAATTTACCTTGGAAAGCTTTTGTAGTTTTAAGACTGGACTCTAATGTACTTTTCACAGATGATTTAACCATAAGAATTCTTTTTTAGGGTTCCGTACCTCAAAAGGAAAAGCGGAACCCAGGATCCCTTTGTTGTCTGTCTGTCTGTCTGTTCGTCGTGTCTGTCAAGAAACCTATAGGTTACTTTCTGTTGACCTAGAATCATGAAATTTGGCAGGTAGGTAGGTCTTATAGCACAAGTACAGGAATGAATCTGAAAACCGCGAATTTGTGGTTACATCATTTAAAAAAAAAATTGTTTCGTTTTTTAAAGTAAGATAACTATCATATGAAAGGGCTTTACGTATACATTCTAAAACAGATTTTGGTTTATTTTTATGTATGATAGTTTTTGATTTATCGTGCAAAATGTTGGACAAAATACCCGAGTACGGAACCCTCAGTGCGCGAGTCTGACTCGCACTTGGCCGGTTTTTCCCTGAAGTACGGAAGTTTTTTTTTTGAAATAGGTCGGAACCCTAAAAATTATGATTCATGTCACTTAATATTATCCTGTAAGATGACATGGGCACAATATCCTGATGGTTGCCATAACCCCTATGGGTCACCTCTACCCGGGAGACCCCTATTATTGACAGGTAGGTACCTACTGTGCGCAATTCATAAGCAAACAGCGCCGTGTCCGCCGGTCTCATTTTCCTCAGTAATTACTTATTCTGCGGCGTGATTACTTATTTTTGTGATGAAAAGCGGAATTCTAAACCGCACCACGTTTTATATTTGAAAAGTGGAATTTATAGCGTTGAAAATATTAGTTTTAAGCAGGTAGATTTTAAATCCATTCTAATATATTCGAATAAATTGGACTCATTATACGCTTTGTACCTGTACCTCCTTTTGTACCTGTACTCAAGCAAATAAAGGACATGATTATGATTTCATATTCATATACTAATGTTATACAATGCGAAAGTGTATCTGTCTGTTTGGCTGCTTGCTTTTCACGGCCCATCCGTTTAGCCGATTTTCACGAAATTCAGTACAGAAATAGCTTGTATCCCGGGGAAGGGCATAGGCTACTTTTTATTCCGGAAAATCTGCTTTCGTACTAAAGAAACCGCATTCAAATCAGTACATACGTTTGAGCGCTACGATGCCACAGACAGATACACAGATACATTTAAGTTAAACTTATAACAACTCTGTTTGCGTTGGGGGTTAAAAATAATTGTAAACAGTAGGAGAATAAAGTTCAATTACGTAACAACAATGTAATAGGGGAGGTAGGGGAGCATTGGGCAGTCGGGAGGTTTGGGCACCCCCTCATTCCTCAAAATGTATTCTAGATATTTTTTGTTTTCTACCACAGCACTATAATTTAATAACTGGCAACACCGCTTATCAAAAGTGTCAGCTGTCATTTTACTTGGTTGTCAAATTACATGCGCTTAACGGTTTGTAGCGTACAGAAGTAACTATTTTGATTGTGATTTGAAGAAACATAACACAGAAATCTGCAAGAAAGTGTAAGTATCTGTGTTAACTTCTTCTATTGTGTTTAATGAAGATTATATTTACGTGTCAATTAGGATTCAACATTTTATAAAAATAAACTTATTCAAATCTATTTGAAAAGTGAGGCTATGGGGAGCATTGGGCACGCAGGTAGGAGGGAGGTTTGGGCATGCCCAATGCTCCCTCTGTTTTTAACTGTTTTTTGATGTCATCATTTTGTGCTTTTTTGATATGCCTATTGGAAAAGAATGATTAATCATTTCTTTTCAGGACAATGCCGTTTTCATTATTTTTTTTAAAGCGACGTGAAATCCCTAAAGATGTTATTTTGCGCGCATTGGAAGAGGTTTCTAAAGGAGGAAAAATTAAAACTACTGCGATGAAATATGTTATACCCAGGTCTAACCTTCAAAGATACATAAAGCAGGGTAGCGTCGTGAAAGATATTTTTTCTAAATTTATATCATCCCAAATACTCACGAAAGATAAAGAATAAAAAATTTCAGAATATCTAGTAATGTCGTTTAAACTAAACCATAGACTGTCAAAAATGAAGGCACGTGAATTGGTTTATGAATACGCTACTGCCATTGAAAAAAAATGCCAGATAACTGGACCAAGAAGAAACTTGCATCCAAAGATTGGATAAGGGGATTTTTTAGAAAACAACCTCAGCTTTCGGTAAGGACACCAGAAGCTACCAGTCTCTCACGGGCCACAATTTTCAATAAGAAAAATGTCGGAAATTTTTTGATCTTAAAACTGTATATGAACGACATCGCTTCGGTCCAGTTTAAGAAATTAATTCGAGTATCGACTAATTTGTGAGAATACTCGATACTAGAATTAATTTCTTAAGCTGGACCCTTTCAAGTAAAGATTTTTATATAAACCTGAGATGATGATACTGCCATTGTCGCAATTAAAATACCATAAGCCTACGTTGTCGTATTAGTTTAAAAATTGCGAAAAACCAAATTAAATTTGATTTCGCGGGCAGGCCCGTCTCATGCCCCTTAAAATATAAATTATTAAAATATATTAAGTCCAACATCGTGCATTATTGATTCTAAGTCACATTGTTTAATTTTTCTAAAGTCTATGATAAGAAAAACTGTTTGTCTTACAATTTTTATAGCAATGTTATGTATAATACTTAAGCATAGTAATATAGTGAAGCAATATCGTGCATATTAAATTCAGTGCCCAAACCTCCCTAAAGGGGTGCCCAAACCTCCCTCCCAGCGGGAGGTTTGGGCACTTTGGACATGTGTTCGAAGATCTTTTGTAACTTTGAAACTAATTATAATACCAAAACTTTTCTTAGCAATAATTACTGCCAAATATGTGTGCTTGATATATTTGGAATACAATTTTTACTATGATAAAAAATAACAGTTTTATTAACATTTATGTAAAAAAGTGCCCAATGCTCCCCTACCTCCCCTACCGTAGTTTACATACCGCAGTGCATATCTCTCGAAGTTACTTCTTAGGTCTGAAACATACACAACTTTTTTTTAACTTTTTTTTTTTGATATGAACGCCTTCATAGTTCCTTGTATTACAACTTCTACAAGCGTTTTACCAAGGCAAAGTTGCTAACTATGAGCCACATAAAGAAAACTCTGAGTCACTCAACTGGCGATGGAGAGAGCTATGCTTGGAGTTTCTCTTTGTGATCAAATCAGGAATGAGGAAACACTTAGGAGAACCAGAGTAACCGGCATTTAACTCACTGCTCAACAGGTTTTTTTACTCTCCTTTAAATAGCTGAGTCACTAATGCGACCATGTGGCTCTCGTAAGTCTACTATATTGTAACACTTAAAACTTGATCTAAATACTATGTAATAATAATTATTTCTAAGACTTACGAAACTGAAGTGTCAGTGGGCAGGGCACTTAGTTCCAAAAGGTTCCAAAAACCTCCTCATACATTTTTTTAAAGAATATTAGCCATGCTAATCATGACTAATACACCCCTTTCCCCTCCAATTAAGCGTAAAGCTTGTGCCAGGAGTGGGTACGACAATAGTGCAACGGGTGGGGCTTGAACCGCCGACCTTTCGGAATTCAGTCCGCTCTTCAAGCGTTGAGCTATCGAGGCTGTATACATGGACTAACGATATCAAACGAGTCGCAGGGAGCCGTTGGATTCTGGCCGAGAGACCGCGACGTATAGAAGCCCCTACAAGAGACTTATGTCCAATGATGATGATGATGAAGCGTTTTACACGTAGCCGTCGTACCGCGTCGCGTGTTCTAGGCCTAAGCTGGTTATGCACGTCGTTATTCCAAGTTATTTGGTATGCGTGCAGCGGCGCAACCCAGCGAGACACGGATTTGTTGTGTTGTATTATATATTCGTAATTATACTACGTGCTGTGAGATTTAACGTAGCTACTCGTAGCTTCGGCGCTCCGCACACGTCCGACGAAAATCACACTAATATTATAAAAACGAAAGTTTGTGTGTATGTATGTGTGTATGTTTGTTAATATTTCACGCAAATAGGTTATACCCTGTATCACATAGGCTATTTTTTATCCCGGACAATGAAAGAGTTCGCACGGGATTTAAAAAAAAAACCTATATCCAGACGAACGAAGTCGCGGGCATCAGCTAGTGTTGCAATAAAACTAAAAGCTAACTTCATTTTATTACTGTACAACTCATGCCCACTTGGAATGGTGCTAAAAATATTGGCTGCTAAAGCTTGTCCGCGCTGGACAGCCAGGCTGATCCTTTGCGCAAAAAATAAGCCAACACTTCTTTCAACAGATGTTACAAGCGGTGAAATAAGCAAGAACTCGATGGCAAACGGAACAATATGTGACTCTCGATAAGAGAGACATATATACAAGGTTGGTCAAAAACAAAATCACTGCATCCCGGCCGATCCGATTGTCGGTAGAAAGCAAAACTTTCAAAAATGTATTCATTGACAGTCAGCCGCGTGTACTTGACGAACATAAATTAACCCCTTTACTGATCTCTAAGAAATTATTGCGGATCAAACCAGAACTCTCTTTTTTCTTTGATTTTAAATACCACACACAATTTCCTCTGTAAAGCTTTCTTTGTAAATTCATGACATCCACTTACGATAACTACCGGCATAGTGACGAATGTATGCATTACAAAATCTGTGATAAGAGTCGGCGAAGTTATCGGCCCGATTATATCGAACCTTCAAAAGTATGACGTGGGCGGAGTGCCTTAGGGCCGTCACACGCGATTTTTAACTGCGATTGAACTTACGTGAGGCCACAGGAAAGCTCTCCACTGATTAAATTAAGCTTTTCGTAGCATTAGGGTCGTCGCACACGCGATTTTTAGCGGCGACCGAACTTTATCTTTTCAGTGATTTATAGTTATGTTGCTACTCATTAAAGTAATGAATCGTTGCTCATTTCTGAATAACTTAGTAATAATGGTGATATTCTAGTGGTTTAGACATCAGCCTCCTAGTCGGGGGTCCGGGATTCGATCCCGGGCTAGTTTAGATTCATATACTAGCGCTTGGCTGCAATCAGACCTGGTGGCAAGTGATGATGCAGCCAGAAGTGAAGATGTGGCGTGCTTGCCTATTCACTCTTGACTTGAAGGTACCCATATTATAATTGGAAGGGAAAACTGATGGTAGAAGGGCGTTCCAAGTCCTAGGCGGTTCGAATTAGAAATAAGGAGGCAAATTGCTTCGTACGAATCCGTGGAATTTCATGCATGGATGTGCATTTTTAGCAATCAAATATCACTTTTTTTTACGGTGAAGGAAAACATCGTGAGGAAACCTATATGCCTGGGAGTTCTCCATAATGTTCTCACATGTATGTGAAGTCTGTTAATTCGCACTTTACGCGTTAGACTATTATTTATTAATTGCAAAATTGTATGTACAATAGGGTGTTAAAATTACAAAAGTTTAAGTTAAAAGTTAAAGGATTTTAGTTTTTTATAAGAAGAGAAGTTTTTGATTTTCCAGGATAGAGAGTAACCTAGGTCCTTCACCGGAAAACAAGCTGTCTTTGTACTTTTCGACAAACGGATACGCCATGAAAAACAGACAGACACATTTTCGCATTTATACTATCTATAAAATAATGTGCCTACATTATCTTCTTCTTATTTTATTTAATAGCTTATAGTACATTATCTTATCTAACTACATATGATAATTCCCGTAATACTTCCTAACTATACGTATAGATAATAATAGGTAGTGAGACAACCGTGGTATACCAACACCTTCGCCTGATCCGATTATAATATTAAGGCCCTATTAACATATGCCTACACAAACGACAGATGTTCTTGGGATCCCGAAATAGAATACCTATTTGCATACAAATGTATATAAACACTTACTTATATCTATAAATCAGTATTAAAAGATCAGAGTACTCTCAAGTCACGTCTCCAGGCGCGATTACAGAACTTACGTTTATTTCAACAGCTCACAGAAGAAAAATCGTAGCTTTTTTAACTAATCGATAAATATCCGTAAAAGAATTCGATAGCTCTCTATCAGTTAATCAAGGACGAAGCGAAAGTTAAGCCGACCTCTTTATTTCCCCAATCGCTGGAATTCTGAAGTGAAACTTCTGCAGTAAAGGTGGAACTTGTAACATTAGAGCCGTATGGAGTAATGAGTCTATTAGGGACTTGGACCGACAATTTGTATAATGTTGGTTCTTGTTACTAATAGTTATACTTGTACTTACGTATATAACGGTCATAATATGACGTCTTCGATCTCCTATTGGAGATCTGGGGTTCGATATCGGGTTTAAACCTAGAATTTTCGGGGTTACGTGCGTTTTAAAAATTAAAATATCACTTGCTTTAGCGATAAAGAAAAACATCGTGAAGAAACCTAATTTTCTCAAAGGTGTGTGAAGTCACCCAATCCACACTCAGCCACATTGGTAGACCAGCCAAACCCTTCTCATGTCTGAAAGGAAACCTGTGCTCAGTAGTGAGACGATGATGGGAGGATTATGATGATGATGATGATGATGATAAGGTGAGATTGCAGTCAAAGGTTAATTAGTTAGTACAATTTACCAAATAAAACCCGCCAAGTGCGAGTCAGACTCGCAAACCGAGAGTTCCGTAGGTACTAAAAAGAAGTAAAACGGTAAGAATCATTTTTGTTAACGAACAGCAGAATTTTACGGTAGAGGTTTATCTATACTCTATACTAATAAATAAAATTGGAGTGTCTGTCTGTAATTTCGAAATAACTGTGTCTGTCTGTCTGTCTGTCTGTCTGTCTGTCTGTCTGTCTGTCTGTCTGTTTGAAAAGGCTAATCTTTGGAACGGCTGAACCGATTTTTACGGGATTTTCACAGACAAGTAGAGGATTGACCAGGGTGTAACATAGGCTACTTTTTTAACCGACTTTCAAAAAGGCAGTTGTGTTTTTCTACCTATGTACACCGAAATCTCCGATATTTTTGAACCGATTTGCGTCATTTCTTTTTTACTCGATAGAGGAACTTTGCGACATTGTTTCATATAAAATTTGGAGTCCAACTCCTCAATCCTGATGCTGCCAAGGGATCTGACCAATCCACGCGGGCGAAGCTGCGGGCATCAGCTAGTTTTTAATATAAAAAAAAAATATGCTAGTTAGAGCGTTGGTTTTAGTTTTTCTGTTAAATGTAACCTGTTAATTTTATTAAAACAATGATTTCAGATTTTTCGATTGGTAAACTTCGGAAAAATCCTGGTGGATTCGTCTGCATTTGATTAAATAAAGATATCGGCTTATACCAGCAGGTAGGTATATACCTAAACTTTGGTTCGGAACTTGATAAAGCGATAAAAGCCGTTTACCGAATCCGTTCCGGCGTCTATTGAAGTGGTTATGAGAGCTTTCGAATTTTCCTCCAAAATCTGTAAGCCGCAATTCGTAAGCAGAGATATTTCCTATGCTATGCTATTTATAATAATATAACTTCATTATTATTTAGCAGATTATGTCCATGATTTAGTCCGCATGCATTATTAGATTTTTGAAAATGCCATGGGAGCTCACTATCTATCAATCTAACCAAAAATTCGCGATTTTCGGATTTTTTCCTGTAGTACTTGTGTCAGAGTGCTTGAGCTATAAGACAATATTGCTACCTGTCAAATCTTTGGTCAACGGGAAGTACCCTATAGGTTTAGTTTCCGTAGTCTTGACAGACACGACAGACAGACAACGAAGTGATCCTATAAGGTTTCTTTTTCGTTTCGAGGAACGGAACCCTAAAATTTTCAGAACACCTAAGCGAAGTAGGAGCGGGTCAGCTATATCTTATAGCTGTTCCAAGAGCAATTTTCTCTGACCTATTTTCGTAGATGCTAGTGAAAGGATGTGGTAACTGCTTTTATCGGTTCATCAAGCCCACACCGAAGAGCATCAATTTTGGTCTTTATTTTGGAAAATACAGCGAAGCCTTTGAGGTAAGTGCACTTTAGATGTACTGGGTTGTATCCATTAGGCTGAATCAGAAACGTTTAACCAAGTTGATAATTACTGTAGATCGAAGCAGGCTATGCAGACAAAGTCCGGGATATGCATATTTTGATTTAGGTATTCCGCCTTAACCAGACTAAGGGCGCGTTTCCATTCAAGCGGAGTGGAGCGTAGACGTGTTCAATAGGTGAATCTGGTAATTTTATCATGACGTTATCCGTCTTATTCCTTGTCTTTATCCATTCCATACTAATATTATAAATGCGAAAGTGTGTCTATCTGTCTGTCTTTCTGTCTGTCTGTCTGCTAGCTTTTCACGGCCCTAAAGTTTAACAAATTTTAATGAAAGGTACAGAGTTAGCTTACATCCCAGGGAAGTACATTGGCTACTTTTTATCCCGGAAAATCACAGAGCTTATCACAGATTCTTAGAGGCCCACCCGTTTAACCGATTTATACGAAATTTGATACAGAGATAGCTTGCATACCGGAAATTCACAAAGGCAACTTTCATTCCGGGAAATCAAGGAGTTTCCACGGGATTTAAAAAAAACCTATATCCACGCGAACGAAGTCGCGGGCATCAAATTCAAATTCAAATTCAAAATGTTTTTATTCAATTAGACTTTTACAAGTTCTTTCGAATCGTCAAAAGCATCTACCACTGGTTCGGAATGCCTTTCCTACCGAGAAGAACCAGCAAGAAACTCGGCGGTTGCTCTTTTCAAAGATTTGATATACAATATTATGCCATGTATAAAAGCAATTGAAGTCCTGCGCATTGCTGGAGCGAATCGAAGTTTAAATCCACGCTTTTTTATCATTTACATAATCTTCGATAGTATAATATGCTTTTCTCAAGAGCATATTTTTAATAGATTTTTTGAACCTGTGTAAAGGCAAGTCCAAAATTGACTGAGGAATTTTGTTATAGAAGATTATACCCATTCCCACAAATGACTTTTGGACCTTCCTGAGACGGAGCGTAGGAGTCGCAAGCCTGTTACGGTGTCTAGTCAGCCTGTTGTGTAGATCGCCAACCTTCTTGTAACTAAGAATATTTTGTCTTACAAAAATTATGTTGTTGTAAATATATTGAGAGGCTACGGTAAGGATACCTATTTCCTTAAATTTTTCTCGAAGTGAATCGCGTGGTTTTAAGTTATAAATTGCGCGTATTGCCCTTTTTTGTAATACAAAAATTCTCCCAATATCTGCCGCTCTACCCCATATTAAGATTCCATAAGACATAATACTATGAAAATAAGCAAAATATACTATCTTTGCGGTCTCCACGTCAGTTAATTGTCGAATCTTTCTAACCGCGTAAGCAGCAGAGCTTAGTTTGCCAGCAAGAGTTGATATATGGGTGCCCCATTGCAGCTTCGCATCTAAGGTTATCCCCAAAAATGTAGTAGTCTCTTCTATTTTCAAAATATCATTATTTATCCTTAAATTAATGTTACTTGTGTTCTTGGTATTGGGCAGTGCGAATTCAATACACTTAGTTTTTTTTGCATTTAAAAGTAGATTATTTACAGTAAACCAGTGAGTTACCTGAGATATGGCACCATTTATATCGTCAAAATTGTCCTTATTTCTATCGACTTTAAAAATCAAAGACGTATCGTCAGCAAATAGTACGATATCGCAAATATTTTGGACTACATATGGTAAATCGTTTATGTATACTAAGAACATGAAAGGACCTAGAATAGAGCCTTGAGGAACACCCATTAGTGAGGCTGATCCGGATGACTTCACATCATTCACACATACTGTTTGAATACGATCACTAAGATAGGACGCAATGAGACCAAGCGCAGTGTCTTTGATTCCATAGTGGCTCAATTTAACTAAAAGAGTCTCGTGCTCAACACAATCAAATGCCTTGGATAAATCACAGAAAATACCAATGGCATTCTGTGACCCCTCCCACGCATTGAATATATGCTTTAACAGCATTGCGGCCGCGTCGGTTGTTGATCGACCTTTAGTGAAGCCATACTGTTCAGAATGGAGTAGCTTATTAAAATTGAAATGCTGAAGCAGTTGATTGAGCATGATTTTCTCAAATATCTTGCTCAGTGTTGGCAAAATTGAAATTGGCCTGTAATTGTTTGGGTCACTTTTGCTACCCGATTTAAAAAGAGGTATCAATTTACTACATTTCATGAGATCTGGAAAAGCGCCTGTATCCACAGACTCATTAAAAATTAAGGCTAGATATGGCGCAATAATATCAATAATATTGTTAATTATTTTTACTGATATTCCCCACAGATCTCCGGTTTTTTTGCTTTGTAAAGATTTGAACACTTTAACAATGTCATATGGAGTAACGTATTCAAACCTAAACCATCATCTAGTAATACTTAACTAAGTTTATAAAGTACTGGACTTTATAGACTTCATCTCGCTAGAAAAGGTAAAGAATTGTATAGGAACGAAATAAAGCCCAAATATTTTAATATCACCCAACATTAAGACGGCCCTGTAAAAAGTCTCGGGAAGGTTTTTTCATATAAGGGGCAAAGAACGGGTATTTCATCTGGAACTCTTGATGAAACATCGTTTTACGGGAATAAAAGAATGTCAGGGAAATTTTGCAAACGAAGTTTTATGCTTGGTAGGGTCGACGTACTTTAGGATGTAAAATATGCCTTGAGCTTGAGTTTTACGAATATTTCCGATCCACTCGCACGAAACGTTTTGCTCAACGTTTGTGATACGAACCGCTAAGGTGTGGAATGCTCTTCAAGCATCCTTGTTTCCTGCCACGTAGGTATAACTTAAATACCATCAAGGCAAGAGAGAATAGGCATCTTTTAGGCAAGCGTTCTCCAACCGTAGACCTCATCATTGCTCTTGTAACTAACCATCAAAGCCAGTATCTACTTGTCTATCGTTATCGTCAGATTCGAAAATAGCATTTTCCTTATCACAAGTTTCTCTTGCGTTTTGGTCAACTCTAGGTACATGATTAGCAAGTGGATCATTAACCCTATCTCCCAATGATTACTAAATTAAAATATCTAAGTATTTCTGTGAATTAATAAAATCTTCATTCTTCAAGCATGCTTCAAGTAAGAACGATATGTGCTTAATATGTCTTCGTATCGTTTGTTTGGGCGGGCTATGGAAAAAGCTATGTTTGGCGTTTCTTTACGTTATGAAATCAGAAATGAGGAGATCCGTAGGAGAACTAGAGTATCCGACATAGCTCAGTGGGTTCCGAAACTGAAGTGACAATAGGTAGGCCTCATTGAAAAACCGGCCAAGTGCAAGTCTCAACTCGCGCACTGAGGGTTCCGTACTCAGGTATTTTTTCCAACATTTTGCAGGATAAATCAAAAACTATTATGCATAAAAATAGATAAAAATCTGTTTTAGAATGTACAGGTAAAGCCCTTTCATATGATATCCCACTTGGTATAGTTATCTTCTTTGAAATTTGAAACACATTTAAATTTTTTTTAAATGATGTAATAACAAATTCGCGGTTTTCAGATTTATTCCTGTACTTTTGCTATAAGACCTACCTACCTGCCAAATTTCATGATTCTAGGTCAACAGGAAGTACCCTATAGGTTTCTTGACAGACACAACGGACAGACAGACAACAAAGTGATCCTATAAGGGTTCCGTTTTTCCTTTTGAGGTACGGAACCCAAAAACCATAGACGTTGGGGTCCCAAGTGCTAGAATGGCAACCTGGCACGGGAAAGCGCAGTTGGAAGACCCCCACTTGGCGGACAGGCGACATCAAACGCGTTGCAAAGACCATGGCGTGCGGAAGTCCCTTTAATAGACCTATGTCCAGTAGAGGACATCTATCGGTTAATAATGATGATGATGGTGGTGATGATGAATACTTGTTCTGAAAATGTATTAAAAAACTACTAGTAAAAGTTGATCGTGGCTCTTTTTCTAATCAGGCTATACGGGGTCAGATGTAATAAATCTCTCCCGACTCTACCTACGTTAATGTTTTCAGTCTATCTAGACTTTTTCTAAAAGATTTATCGTATCCGAGTTGAGTGTGTTTAACAAAAACAGAGGTAAAATAAAATTCAGCCAGGCATGCCGTGTCGCAAACCTGTGGTATGCGACTTAAATGTATGGATATTTTATTCCACCTAGTTTTAAAATAAAATTCTAACGGAAAATTTAAAGTCGAGATAAAGAGGAAACATTTTTGTTTACGCATTATAGTTTTAAAACACGTTAATATTTTATCATGCTTAATGCAACATGGTAATAAACTAAAACACTGTTAGTAAAATAACTGTCATCTTTCTCTATTTTTTTCTGAAACAAGTGTAAATTCAAAATTTATAACACCCCCGACAAAGTATCTGAGTTTTCCAAAGCATAATTTTCAAATAAATAATTATGTATCTAGGCAACGTCCATCTTGCCAGCTAGTCATTTGTCAATTGACATAACATTATGAAACTAACGGTCTGTTACAAAGTTACAAGAAAACTAGAAAAGAGCTGATAACTTTTAAACGGCCGAACCATTTTTTTGGATTATGGATGGACTAAGAACACTCTCGATCAAGCTACCTTTCAAATAAAAAAATAAATAAAAAAAATCGGTTCATTCGTTTAGGCGCGACGATGCCACAGACAGATACACAGATACATACATACACACGTCAAACTAATAACACCTCTCTTTTTGGGTCGGGGGTTAAAAATGGCGGATAACAAAATATGCTTATGTGAAAACATACAGCATTTCTGATTTCAGTAGACATGTTATGTTTTTGACGGTGTGTTGGTACATCATGGTCAATCCATCGCCAGCTCACTAGAACAGTAAGTCTTCTCTCAGAAGAGAAGAGTTTTGGCCCGAGTCTACCACGCTGGCCAAGTGCAGATTGGCAGACTGGAATGCATCTGATGTGTATTTATTGCGTCTCACAACTTTAGCTGTTATGAATATTTTATATCTATTGCAGTAATAATCGTAATTTTTCAATCTTCATTGTCATCGATATTTTGGTTTTAACCGAATCGCATTTGATTGTAGCTAAATTCAAATAAGCCATATCTTTATTTTATGTAGACAAACTTGTGGTTTTATGTCAAGTCAAGACTCTACAGCCGGTTCAGAAAGCAGTTCTACCGAGGAGAGCCAATCATCAAATGCCTCATTTGCTATGTAATGTAAAAGGAATCCCATCTACGTTATAGATAACTAGAGGATGCCCGCGACTTCGTCAGCGTGGATTTAGATTTTTATAGATCCCGTGGAAACTGTTTGATCTTCCAGGATAAAGATATGCCTATTTCGATTACAGGGACGCAAGCTACTTCGGTACTAAACATACAAATCGGTTAAGTGGACGGGTCTTTAGGAATCCCGCGGGAACTTTTTGATTTTCCGGGATAAAAAATAGCCTATGTCCGTCCCCGGGATATAAGCTAACGCTGTACCAAATTTCGTCAGAATCGGTTACACTGTTGGGCCGTGAAAAGGTAGCAGACAGACAGACAGATAGACAGACAGACAGACACACTTTCGTATTTATAATATTAATATGGATAAGGAAGTGAAGTCCAAATAAAACAACTAAAAGTCCAAAAACAAAATAGCGAGATTCCCAGCTCGGCCGCGTCGCCCCAATTTTGCGGGATGCATCTAATGTGTATTTATTGCGCCTCACAACTTTAGCTGTTGTGAGCTATCGCGCGCTTTGCACTTTGCTATAAATTTACATTTTACTTAAAATGGAAACTGCTCTTTGAATTTTGAAATTAGCTTTTTGAAACGAAATATTTATTTTGTTATAAATTAGGAATGTTCTTATGCTCGTGGCTTCGTCTACGATACATAATTATATAGTTCATATCATGAAGCACTCGGAGATAATGAAGCTATTTATCAGTGAAATAATTTATGAAAAAAATCCATACTAATATTATAAATGCGAAAGTGTGTCTGTCTGTCTGTCTGCTGCCTTTTCACAGCCCAACAGTTTAATCGATTCTGACGAAATTTGGTACAGAGTTAGCTTATATCCCGGGGACGGACATGGACGTGGATTTAGGTTTTTTTGAAATCCCGTGGGAACTCTTTGATTTTCCGGGATAAAAAGTAGCCTATGTGCTAATCCAGAATATTATCTATCTCCATTCCAAATTTCAGCCAAATCCGTCCAGTAGTTTTTGCGTGAAGGAGTATCTCTCTCTCTCGTACACACACACACACCCACACACACACACACACACACACACATACTTTCGCCTTTATAATATTAGTGTGAAGTGTAAAGTACCTAATGTTAGAATACTAAAACATACTTAATTAATTTAGAAAATACTTTTTTGCGTATTTTGTAGATTTATTCAATCTACAAAATACGCAAAAAAGTTTTATGTTCTATACTAAAAGTTTTCGCTTATAAAGTTACATTTTCACAAACTTGTGCGTTACTTTGGTAGGAAGGAGATCATTTGTCATACAACAGCGTCCCTTTTTTCCAAAAGGAAAATTATTTTCACCATTTTCGTGGGCTAGAGAAAAACTGTCGTTACGAAATACGCGAAAATTTAATAATAATAATATATCCGTCACCCAATCATTTATCGTGCGCCTGGCATGGACGCCAGAACACTTTTTGTGCGTTTTTTATTATTATTTCAAAAACAATACACAAACCGCCGGAAAAACGCATAAATCAATCCAGATTGCTCGTATTTTTGGTGTTTTTTTTCGAACAAAATAAATATTTTTCTGGACGAAGATCAAGTAAGTATCTACCTACATACACCGTGTACAAGTTTTAAGTATGTAATATTTACTTTATTGGTTAAATTATTATTTATTAACTGCTACACGTATAAGGAAGCTTAAGTAATTTGAACAAAATCTAAACGGAAGAAAATCTTGGTAAAGACGGTACCAATATAAAAAAGGTGTAATAGTCTAGTGGTTAAGACTTCGGCCTCCTATTCGCGGGGGTCAAGGGTTTGAACCCGGCCAGGCACCTCTAACTTTTTGGTGTTAATTTACGTTGAACACAGCTCTCTAAGAGCGAAAATAGTAAATACTAAACTATTGTCAACACAAAATATTTGGGTTTACTATCTGTATCGCTACGAAAGTGCTACGATGTGCTACGAAATTTAACGTTGGAATTATTTTAAGTTAGAATATTAATTCTAAACACGTACGACGTACGTAAAACCTTAGGACGAGTAATTTTAATATGTTTGCTAAAAACTCGTAAGTACTTTCTCTCTAATGACTACCTTCAAAAAGTCAACAAGAAATTGGTAACATAAAAACTGAAAA
The DNA here is from genome assembly GCF_905333055.1 of Maniola jurtina. Taxonomy (NCBI): domain Eukaryota; kingdom Metazoa; phylum Arthropoda; class Insecta; order Lepidoptera; family Nymphalidae; genus Maniola; species Maniola jurtina. The sequence continues at coordinate 2,049,981 of NC_060033.1, read as the reverse complement.
TATTCCCCGCGGTCATTTGTCTTATCTGGATTCTGGAACGGACGTCAAAACACTTTTTGCTGTACAGTTATTAAACTCTAAAACGTTAGCAATAAGAAAAGAATTGGGTTGCTGGGTTTTGAAAAGTAAAGTCACTGTTTTATAAGTCGGCTCTTGTTTAAAATCTTTGATGAGTAAATTCGCTATAAGTATACTTAATAAGTACATAAAATACATAGGTCTCTTGTAGGGACTTCCGCACGCCACGGTCGTGCGCCGCCTGAATCTAGCAGCTTCCTGCGACTCGTTTGATGTCGTCTGCCCACCTAGTGGAGAGGTCTTCCAACGCTGCGCTTTCCTTTGGACCCCAACGTCTACCGGTTTTTCGAACTAAGTATGTGCCCTGCCTATTGCCACCTCAGCTTCGCAAACCGTCAAGCTATGTGGGTTACTTTATTTCTCCTACGAATCTCCTCATTTCTGAATTCGTTCGCTGAGTGTGTATCTGATTTCATTATCATCATCATCATCAGCCTGTGGACATCCACTGTTAGGCATAGGCCTTCCCTAAAGAGCGCCACCACACTCAGTTCTCAGCCTTAAGTTAATTAAGTTACTTCCTGCCAACCGCTTCGTATCTTTGGTACATCGTACTGGAGAGCGTCCCACACTACGCTTGCTTATACGCGGTCTCCACTCAAGAACTTTCCGGCTCCAGCGACCATCACCTCTACGATAGGCATGGCGTGCCCACTGCCACTTCAGCTTGCTAATAGTTTGGACTATGTCAGTGAACTTGGTTCTCCTGCGGATCTCCTCATTTCGGATCTTAGGTATCCCTCCGGGGAACTCCTAACATAGCCCTCTCCATAGCTAGCTGAGCAACTTTGAATTTGTGGACTAGGCTTTTGAAATTGTGGAGTATCTAATTTATCACCATAAGTGCCTATGTAATTTAAAATAAATGCGAGTTTTAAATAATACCATATTATTTTGCCATCACGAAAATCATAATAATACTGTTATGCTTGTTATGTTGTTATTATACATATAAACATTGTTGAAAACACAAAATCTTGTTTCCCCGGAAAATTATAAAATAAGCAATAATTTTACGCTTTATAGATATTAATATCCCGGAGTGGGTGGAGATGAAAATTTACAAATTGTTATCGGGAAATTCATTTTAGCGATAACACAATTAATTGGCGAAACGTGTAAAGCTGTCGGTGGTGATTTGTTTAAAATTTTGCTAATTACAATTTAATATAATTTTATTAGTCAAAGCTGTGTTGACCTAGTCGTTAGAATATGCAGACACTCTTCAAGTGGACGCAGGTTCAAATTTTTTTAGTTTAGAGGGGTACGAGGATGGCTAACTTTTTCGAATGACATTAACGACCCCCTGTAGTCTTATAAGTCGTTCGGTATATTATACGCATTGGTGTACCTTCCTTACATCCATAAAACCACTGTATACCCTAATGACCACCACCATATTTTGTTTTTAACCTCTGACCCAAAAAGAAGGGTGTTATAAGTTTGACGTGTGTATCTGTGTATCTGTCTGTGGTATCGTAGCTTTAAACTAATGAACCGATTTTAATTTAGTTTTTTTTTTGTTTGAAGTCACCTTGGCTTGATCGAGAGTGTTCTTAGCTATAATCTAAAAAAATCCGTTCAGCCGTTTGAATGTTATCAGCTCTTTTCTAGTTATTACTGTAACCTTCACTTGTCGGGGGTGTTATAAATTTTTAATTTACACTTGTCACCACCAGGTTTTGTTACTATATTGTATTGAAGAATGTCTTTTCTATTTTGTAAACGCCTGGTGCTTTATGCCTACCCAGGTCAAATTCCCTCTGAACTCCACTGATTATACGGCTGTTTCGGACAGCTTTTCCTATCCACCGAACTATTTTATGTAAAGCGAAAGCCACAACAAAAGCACCAATGAGCAAACTAATCACTGCGCTCTATTTAAATTAGATTTAAATGTATACCTTTCTGCCTAATTAATATGCCTAATTACAGCGCATAGCGGTTAATAGTACATAGAGACATATATATTAACTATGTCATATAGGTAATTAATAAAATGGTGATAGTCAGTGGTTAACTTCAGCCTGATATTTGGGCGTCCTGATTTATATCCCAGGCATGCTCCTCTGACTTTTCGAATTCTTTTTTTGTTTTATTAATTTATTGATTAGCGCTTGGCTGCAATCAGACCTGCTAGCAAGTGGTGATGCAGCTTAAAAGATGGAGCGCGCTTGCCTAGAAGATACTTATTTACTTTTGGCTTGAAGGTACCCATATTAAAAGTGGAGGATCTGATGCCGGAAGGGCATTCCTAGCGGTTCAGATCAGAAACGAGAAAGCAAATCGCTTCGTACGTTTCCGAGGAATTTGACTTAACGATGCCTTGCGGTACGATGGTAGAAAGGATTCATGTATATTCGAATGCCACTTTCTTTTACTACAAAGAAAAACACTGTGAAGAAACCGTCTGAGAGTTTTCCATAATATTCTCAAAATTATATGAAGTCTGCCAATAGATAGCCTCGATAGCTCAACGGTTGAGAAGCGGACTGAATTCCGAAAGGTCGGCGGTTCAAACCTAACCCGTCGCACTATTGTCGTACCCACTCCTGGCACTTACGCTTAGTTGGAGGGGAAAGAGGAGTATTAGTTATGATTAGCATGGCTAATAGTTTTATCTAAAAACAAACCCACTTGGCCAACGTGGTAAACTATGGCCATAACAATGCCTCTTTAGGCTTGCTTTTTGGCTTTTTTCCAGAGCATTTACCTACTTCGCGACAGGTAGGTACAGTTTCTTGTTATATATAACAGTACGGCATTGCATCGCATGATTCAGGTCGGATTAAAGCTACTTTTTTATAATTATATATAGGTGGGTGCGGCGGATCGATTCTATTAATTCAATGAATCCTTACAACTGGTATTTATTTATTACTAGCTGATGCCCGCGACTTCACCTGCGTGGATTTAAGTTTTTTTTTAAAGTCCGTGGGCAACTTTTTATCTTGGAAAATCAAAAAGTTCCCACGAGATTTTAAACACCTAAATCGACGCGGACGGAGCTGCGGGCGTCAGCTAGTTTATATTAATATATTTATAAGAAGTATGACAATTAGGAACATAAGTTTTTCATACTATTTATTAAACTCAAATGTTTGGATTGGATGTTCTAAATGTTTGCACATTGAACGATTTATGTCATCATTCAGTTAATAATGGCGTCATTTTCAGAGAGATTTTCACCCTAATTTCATGCAATTTCCAACGTTAGCTAGGGTTGTCACTTGTCACTGCGGGAGGATTTCATTTAATTTTTGGGTTTCCGTTTTTTTAAAAATTAAGAATAGCGAGCAAACGAGCAGGTGGATCACCTGATGTTAAGTGATTACCGCCGCCCATGAACATTACCCAAACCCAAAAGGTGCCAACAAGGCCTTATTACTAAGTCTCCACTTCCATCCTTCCGCCCATTCGTCTGTGTGTCAGCGGGCTGTATCTCATGAACGGTGATAGATAGAGAGCTGTCACAGATTGGGTATTCTTAATTATCCTCTACACTCTGCTCTATTAATCCTCACTTGGCCAGCTTGGCAGACTATGGCCTAAGCCCTATACGTTCTGAGAAGTATCTGCTATAATAAAATTTAATGTTGGTGGTTGACAGCCCTACCTGCGTGTATATCCCACAGGAATTAGCGTGCATATTCACGTTGTTGCACACCGCTCGCGAAACAAAGGGGTTATTGGGTTTCCGAGGCAACGCGGAGGTTTATTGTTACCTATAACCGAATTCAGAGGTCTAAATAGTAATAATATAAGCTGCCAAATAAGAGGATTATACCACGATGTATTATAAGGATACCCTAAAAAAGACGTATCATAATTTTATTATTATCGTGTTATCAACCCATAGCCCGGCTCTCTATTGAGGAGAAAAACTGTTTGGCTATAGTAGCACGCGTGGATTGGCAGACTTCACACACCTTTGAGAATATTATGGAGAACTCTCAGGCAGGCAAGTTTCCTCACGATGTTTTCCTTCACCGTTAAAGCAAGTTATATTTAATTGCTTAAAATGCATAAAACTCCGAAAAGATAGAGGTACGTGACCGGGATCGAACCACAGAGCCTCCGACTAGCAGGCTGACGTTTTAACCACTAAGTTATCACAGCTTCATGTAGATCCCAATATAGCCCTATAAAATATGTTATTTAGCCAAGTTAGTCCTTGACTGCACTCTCACCAGATCTACGCGATCGAATAGGTTAAAAATCTCCCACTAGGCACACTGGTGGAAAGTGATGATGCAGTCTAAGATGGAAGCGGGCTACGTGGAAGGGATGTGGCAGTTGTCATTAAACCCATACTCCTTTGGTTTCGACACGGCATCATACAGGAACGGTTAATCGCTTGGCGGCACGGCTTTGCCAGGGAGATAACTAGCCAAGGCCGAAGCCTCCCACCAGACCAGATCAGAAATTTAGAAATATTCCAAATGGGGAGCGATGTGGTCTTATTAGTGGGAGGTCCCAGGTTCGGGCTGGGAATCGAACCTGGGACCTCCCACTAATAAGACCACATCGATGCGTCAGGGAGGCTGTCAAAATATCTATTTCTTTAAAAAAAAATCATTTGTATACGAACCACGGCTGAACAGTATCTGTTCAGCCATGGTTAAACAGGACGCGGCGCGCAGCAGGTACTCTCCTCCCCGGATATGACGAACGAACTACGCCAGCTACTCCCAGTAATATCCGTTTCCATCTTGACAAGCTATTACTAGGATTAATATACAGTCGGATTAAAAAAAAAACCGGCCAACTGCGAGTCAGACTCGCGCACCGAGGATACCGTATTTTTTATCCGGGTATTTTTCCGACATTCGGCCCAGTAGTTTAGGCGCTACTGTGGAACTCACAGAATCTGGTACAAACATATATACATATATTATAGACTGCTAAAATCATAACCCTTCCTTTTGGCTTTATTGGTGCGTTATAAAGAATTTTATCGGTGTTAAAGAAATACAAGGAACCCATAGCTACATCCATACTATCCATACTTCCATAATTCCATACTAATATTATAAATGCAAAAGTATGTAGGCCTGTCTGCTACCTTTTCACGGCCCAACAGTGTAACGGATTCTGAAAAAATTTGGTACAGGGTTCGCTTATATCCCGGGAACGGACATAGGCTACTTTTTATCCCGGAAAATGAAAGAGTTCCCGCGGCATTCCCAAAGACCCATCCACCTAACCGATTTGTATAAAATTTGGTACAGAAGTAGCTTGCGTCCCTGTTATTGAAATAGGCAACTTTTTATCCCAGAAAATCAAACAGTTCCCACGGGGTCTTTAAAAACCTAAATCCACGCTGACGAAGTCCTGGGCATCCTCTAGTACACCATATTATTCGTTACATTTTTACAAATTGTGTCCTATGCATTTGTAATACATTTAATAATAGCTTGAATTTTATCATAACGGACCAATAACGTACATAAGCTGGCATTTCGCTGCCGTCATATCCGGGGACTACGGCCAGTTCCGGCCGAGCCTGGTATGATTTAGGCCACGTTGGCTGTTAAAGGAAAAACTGTTCTGTGTGTCTTGTGATAAAATTGATAATAGCTTGCAGGTAATGCGAGAGGAAGTAATGTTTTTATTCAAGGCAGGAAAGATGTAAAAGGAAACAGTTTGATATTCGGACGAGACGATTAAAAAGGGTTTTCTTATAGGTAACATTTATCTTGGTAACATATTGGGATTTTCTCATGACTTATAAGTTACAACGGTAACTAAGTATTCAAAATTAATGTTTAGATATATACTTAGACATTAATTTAAAAGAGCTCATATGAACTTAATTTAGGATTTAAGGATCTAAGTATTAAGTTGATTTCAAACTAATATTATTACATCTAACAGTGTGAACAGTGACATTTAAAAGTAGGGTGAGCGATATTTATACAGTATATTATATTCCGTAGTTTGAAGGCAACTTAAAAAATTAATTAAGGTAGAAATCACTGATATGAAAATAATAATTTTCAATTTTAACACACATTAACTCTTATATTTCTACTCATTGTCCATTAACTAATGCCTGACTAAATGTCCCTTTCAATTTTTATGGTCAATTTCCACATATTTTCATCATTATCATTATCATCATCATTATCAAGCGATAAACGTTCACTGCTAGACATAAGACATACATATATACACACGAACAATCCTATGAGGGTGCTGTTTTTTTACGAAACTCCAAAAAAAAAAAGAAACGAAAAGCCACGCTGCGTGAATCCGAACGTGCAAAACAAAGTGGTATCAAGGAGCCCTTATTAAGGCATCTGCTCAACATAATGCGAAGGGCAGAGCCTCTCGCGTCGAGAGCGCCGCATTAACCCTTCACCCCTCTTTGCTTCCACGCAGAAATGCTGCGCTCTAGGGTTTCGTGGCGAAATACTACCTATAAGGGCGTTTTACACTGCTCGTATTTACGACGCATGTGACCTCGCTTGATCAAACTTGCATATCGCGGTAAAAGAATGAGAATTTTTTGCGATTTCTGAGACGTAGCATAACTATATGATGTACTAGAGGATGCCCGCGACTTCGTCCTCGTGGATTTAGGTAAAGATCCCGTGGGAACTGTTTGACTTTCCGGGATAAAATGCCTATGTCAATTACAGGAACGCAAGCTACCTCGGTACCAAATTTCATACAAATCGGTTAAGCGGATGGGTTTTTAGGAATCCCGTGGGAACTTTTGATTTTCCGGGATAAAAAGTAGTCTTTGTCCGTCCTCGGGATATATGCTAAGCGTGTACCAAACGTCAGAATCAGTTAAATTGTTGGGCCGTGAAAAGGTAGTAGACAGACAGACACACTTTCACATTGATAATATTAGTATGGAAGTATGGATTAGTTTTATTTTATTTGCTGATAGCTGATGCCCGTTACCGCGTGGACTTGGTTTTCTATTATTTGTTGTTATAGCGGCAAAAGAAATACATATTCTGTGACAACTCTCTGCCTATTACGATTCATGAGATACAGCCCGCTGACAGACAGACGAACAGAAGGACAGCAGAATTTCCAGTCCCATTGACACCCTTCGGGTATAGAACATGATTTAAAATTAAATTGCTCTGACTATTACCATTTTGATACCACACCACGAATCTTATTTCGAGCAATTATTACTATTTTTAGCCCCCGACCCAAAAAGAGGGGTGTTATAAGTTTGACGTGTGTATCTGTGTATCTGTCTGTGGCATTGTAGCCGATTTTAGTTTAGTTTTTTTTTGTTTGAAAGGTGGCTTGATCGAGAGTGTTCTTAACTATAATCCAAGAAATAGGTTCAGCCGTTTGAAAGTTATCAGCGCTTTTCTAGTTACTGTAACCTTCGCTTGTCGGGGGTGTTATAAATTTTTAATTTACACTTGTATCTGTACTTTCTGTGCTACCAAATGAACACTTTTCTTTTTTCTATTAAGAAAATGTCAAAAGGTTTGTATTCCAAGTTAAAAGCTTGGATTTTGTAGAAAAACCTGAATTGGCGGATTTGCTCGGCACGACTAGCGACGACTAGTTGGATCGTGCCTAATGACCCGCAAGCCTGTAGGCCTTTCAACTGTGAGTGTTCATTCCATTTATGAGCTTTGCATTTCCATACGAAAGGTTCTTAAAATGAAATCTTGCATTAAAACCTATTAGGGCTTTAAACAACTTCGTTATTTTTGTGCTTAAAATGTGATCATCGTTTTTAGGTCAACTGGTTTTCACCTTACATTACATTTTTAGCGTTAAATTTATGTGGGTAGTTCAAAATACTTCCAGTAAATCACACTAAATGTTCAGACTTTTGTTGATTTATCATGTATGCGAAAATAGACATGTAGCTTTATGATGCGTTGACATTGACGACTCGACGTTTATTAGTTTATCTAAGCGATTTCATTGTATGACGACCTCGTACCGAAAGCACAATGTTGGGGGCCGCCTCTTTAGCAAGGGCGGACGATCTTTAGCGAGTCGCTGAACACAAGTGACTCGTGACCGTTTCCTGTTGCGATCCTTGCATTAAGAGACCCGTCTAGCAGCTGTCTATCGGTTGAGACGATTCGGGTAAATAAATTCAAATTCAAATTATTTTTATTCAATTAGACTTTTACAAGTTCTTGTGAATCGTCAAAAGCATCTACCACTGGTTCAGAATGCCTTTCCTACCGAGAAGAACCAGCAAGAAACACGGCGGTTGCTCTTTTCAAAGATTTGATATAAGTTCAATATTATTATGATATTTTGATATACAATAATATTATTAAAGATTCATCAACGCATTTTTACTGAAAACTGCTGTATTTTCCAGTGGTAAGTGTAATCATTTGGTGTGATCGTTTCCGCCGCTTCAACCACTTTCTAAACACGCGTTCAAATAGCTCACTTATGTGAACGAGATCAACGTGTGGTGAAATGGATTTTTCGATCGCCTCGCAATTGCATTAGTAAGTACCTCTTCGAAGAATGACCGAGGAATAGTTCAGTGCAAAATAAATGGCCCCACATAAATGTGTCTACACTTTATCTGGTGGAATAAAATAGAATCGAATCTTTCAAAGCGGTGGAAAGGAAAGTTTAGAGCGCGGCAGATGGTGGGCGCTTAACGTTCGGGGAATTATACTTCTCAACAAGTGTTGCAAATCGGTTTGCTTTTGTACTTGCGGGATTCAAAGGAGATAATCCTACGGAAAATTAAACGGTGAAAATGAAGGAAAGTTTTTCTCAACTAGCACTAGATATCAGTAGATTTTAGCCACGTTTTAGCTAAAACTATCGAGAAATATTGTTCTGTGATTCTGTCGAAGGCTCCCAACGGGACCTTAATAAGACTCCTTACAGAAAGATAGCTAACGGGATATTACTAAAACTCCGCTGTTCGTTCATCCGTCTGTTTGTCAGCGGGATGAATCTCATGAACCGTATTAGGTTATATAAAGTTGAAAATTTCAAAAGAGTGTGTATTTCTATTGTCGCTATGACAACAATAAATAAAAATTTCAAAATGATCGTCATGCAAATTAAAAAGTATATGTTGTGCGATGGTACGGAATCCGTCGTGTGCGAATCCGACTCGCGCTTGACTTGACTTGGTTTTTTTTAATCACATGTGAGGATGTGACATTATCTACTACATCCAAGTATCAAGATGGGACATAATAATAGAATAGAATAAGTAGAATATATTTTTATTCAAGTAAATTTTTAAAAATGCTTTTGAATCGTCAGAATAAATTACCACTGGTTCAGAATGCCGTTCCAACCGAGAAAAACCAGCAAGAAACTCGGCGGTCGCTCTTTTCATACGCAGCACACTTACGAACGACTTGCGAAATGACAATTTCCCAGCCAATTGAGAATTGCCACTTGTATCAATACCTAATGTAACATACGTTGACATTGTATGACGTGTGACTGGGACTTGAATCTTGAAACATAAAACTGACGGACTGGCCTTCAAGTCTCACGGGAAATTATTGCCTTGGCGTTATGCTAAGGCTACGGAAACCACTAAAGGGACCATTTATTTATAGCTGCCATTTTTCTTAACAGTGTTGGACATACATACCTAATAATCATATCATTTTAGCATTATCACTGCGAAAGGCAAGCTCCAGGGAGCTCCAAATTTTTCTTAAGACGAAGCCTATATTATTTACTAGGGCATGGGAACTCTTTGATTTTCCGGGATAAAAAGTAGCCTATGTCCTTTCCCGGAATGTATTCCAAGTCTGTACCAAATTTCATTAAAATCGGTTCAGCGGTTGGGCCGTGAAAACGTAGCAGACAGACAGACAGACACATTTTCGCATTTATAATATTAGTATGGATGTAATACTTAGGTAGGTACGTAATGTAAAAAGTAAATCATAAAAACCAAGGCTCTGTTATAATTTGCTTCTCTTGGGTTTTCATTCAATTGGGTAGCTGCCAAATCGCCGTCTTTAGTGAAACCTTATGTTTATTGAGGCATTTTGCATTGCGATTTTTATAAATCGTAAGTAAATGACACAAAATAAAGACAGTTTCTTTCAACTACGAGTATCTCATATAAGACTATTTCTTAGGTTTGTTCATACGAAAAGTAACATTTTCAGACGATGACAGACTTGCAAAGTAGGCTAGCACGACTTAGCCTACTTTTCTAAGCGTCTCATCATGTCACGACTAAACTAGGATAAAATGTCACGTCTCTGAACTAGCATACAACATATGAAAGTCTATATTATAAATTATAGTATAGAGATTTTATTAATATCTTGTATATGAGACTTGTACTTTGTACTTATAATAAATATCATGAAAGGCAGTTAGTAGGTCTTATAGCACCAGTAAATGGAGAAATCTGAAAACAGTGAATTTGTGCTCACATCACAAAAAAAAATGTTATTTTTTGTACGATGGCACGGAACGCTTTGCACGCGAGTCCTACTCGTATTGACCGGTTTTTTTTTAAATTTATTAATTTAAAGACATATAAAAAAACCTTATACAATATATCTCGCCAAACTGCGTCGCAGTTTGTTGGCGAGTTAGCGCTTAATACTTTTATCCTAAGCCTAATCTCTAAATGTTAAATATTATAATTGTATTTATTAAAATATAATATACTTACTTATTACTATTTTACAATTTATTAAAATCTACTATAGTCAGTCAGCAAAGCGAAGTTGTGGGAACTCTATGTCCCTCCCCGGGATGCAAGCTAATTCTGTACCAAAGGCCGTGAAAAGCTAGCAGGCAGATAGACAGACATACTTTCGCATTTCTAATATTAGTCTGGATTACTATTAGTCTGGATAACTGTGGAAGTAGGGATTCTACGAAATTATATTTATTATTGATAGAGATTTCTCCACAACAAGAGTAAATCGATCCATCAGCCAGACGGGCAGCGGGCGGTGCCGAGTGCGATCAAAGAATACTTTGTAAACGGTTTGCCTCGTGCGCCACAAACAACTATTTCTGTACTCTACCCCACTGAGATATCTGAGTCCATTTTATTGTACCTACAATAGAGTGGAATGTGATTTAGAACATTTATTATGAACTAGAATAGGAAATGTCTAGGTTCTTGAGTAGATAGAGGCTTTAGAAAACTAGAGAAATGGCCTAGATCCTTAATAATCAGCAGTATATCACGAAAATATATAATATATGTATATACTAAGAAAACTTACGTTCTTCGGACGCTAACAAAAAGCAGGCTATGGTTTGGGGGGATTTAACATCCCCTGCCAACGGCCTGCAGGCAAAAGATCTATCCTATCTTACGTCTTTTTTAGGGCTCTGTACCTCAAAAGGAAAAAGGACCATTATAGGATCAGTTTGTTTTCTGTCTGTGTGTCTGTCCATCTGTCGTGTCTGTCAAGAAAACCTATAGGGTACTTCCCGTTGACTTAGAATCATGAAATTTAGTGAGGTGAAAATCCGAAAACCGTGACAATAAAATAATGTGTTCATGGACAAATAATGAGTATTTTCAAAGTACGATAACTATAGGTACCAAGTGAAGTGAAGTGAAAATAGAGTGTAGTTCATATGAAAGGGTAAAGCCCTTTCATATGAAATCTAAAACAGATTTTTATTGATTTTTATGCAAAATAGTTTTTGATTTATCGTGCAAAATGTAGGAAAATATACCCGAGTACGGAACCCTCGGTGCGCGAGTCTGACTCGCACTTGGCCGTTTTTTTAACTTAATTTTGATAATCAACACTTAACATAAACAATCAAGCTGTCCTATCGACTTTTTAGTCCAACATCTCTTTATTAGAGCCGGGTTGGAACCTTGCCAAACGTTATCACAAACACTTTCTATATAGCAACATGAGCATACCGTTACATATTGTTTGGGAGTTGTTATGTCTTTGCTACACTGTGGTTATAGCTGATAGCCAGGGATTGGCTTGTAAATGTAAAACGATTATATTTAACGCTACGTTAATCCGAATGGTTATGATCTGGACATTTTTCATTTGAGATGAATTAATACTCTGGTGCTGCAAATGTTCATGGGCGGCAGATATCACTTAACATCTGGTGACCCGCCTGCTCGTTTGCTCGCTATTTTTATTGAAATAAAGTCGGTTTACTGACGATAGTTGAACGTGACAACAAAGGCCAATTGTGCTTCTTTGTCGCTCGTTCCGCGCTCTCGCACTTCAAGCCTTACAGGGAACGCCTCAGAGCAAGGTAACGCCGCATGAGTCATTTTTTTTCGTGCGTGCAGCCGGCTCTATCGAATTATAAGACGTTGTCACGTCAAAAATAATGTTAATACTATGTTTCGATCCAAATAGGTAGTGTCTGTAACACCATGTTAACAGCAATCAATCAAACCTAGGCTGTAGGCATATAACACCAACGGAATGAGTTGCAACTTCATTCCCAGCCGTCATTGAGAGTTGGGTACACAAAGAAAATGCTCGCCCGTCGCCGATACAAAGAAATTGCTGTCTACCACGAATGCATATTAAAGTGCTAACGCTGTAGTACACTCGACCACACAATAGGGATGATGACTACTAGTCAAACCAGTGACTTTTAATCAAACGTCAAAACGGGGAGCTTGTATGAAATTCACAGATGTGACGTCATAGATATTTGGCAATTGGACGTACTTTTTTAACTAAATCGATAATTTAAAATAGTTAGCAAACTTAAAACTAACGTTGGACGTGGATTTTACAAATTATGGATTAATTTAATGACTCCAAATAAATAATTTATTTTAGACATAGGCATCATTCCAATAGTTAAAGCCACCTCAAATAATGGCGTAGCTGTTTTTAGCTATTTGCATTATCTGAAATTCAGAGGTATTATAAAACTTCGGAAATACAAGTAAATTTTTAAAAGTGAAGACAATTTCATACGCTTGTATGCATGACATACGTTTAGCGATACAGATTACCATCATCCAAACTACAAATGAAATTACTCGAAAAAAAAAACAGTCACTATTTTGACGAAATGACAACATACGAACAAACCAAAGCCTTTGAAAAGCAACACATTTAGATAGTACACCTACTCTGTCTACGAATAAGTTCGTTTTTCGTAGGCGACAGTACTACGTGGTAGCTACGAGTGCTACGTGTCTACGCCCACAGTAACCCTTAAACAATAGAGCATAGAGGCGAGCCCTTCCAGAGGTGAACGTTCTCTGCGCCTCCAGTCAAGGCAATGTCACGGAATTAGATCAATATAGCCTAGGAGTCAACGGACTCGTAGACAGTGTGGCGGAGCGCTGTCTCGAGGCTCGGCTCCTGACCTATTTATGTTAATATTCTTTTTGCATTCGTTTTTGAAGCAGATGTAAGCTTGGTACATAACTTTTTGTGGCTTTTTCTAACGTTTGTAATAAAGGCTCATTAACAACTAGCTGTGCCCGCGACTTCGTTCGCGTGGAATAGTGAATGTTCACCGTGATTCTTTAAATTGACATAACTTTTTTATTTATGAACCGATTGACATGAAATAAACACTAAATACTACAATATATTAGTGAAAACCGTATCTAAATCGAATAAGCCGTTTCTGATATTAGCGTGCACAAACACACAGACAAACAGACAAAAAAAAAATTAATTACAATTTCGGGTTCGGCATCGATATAATAACAACCCCTGCTACTTTTTTTTATATATTTCCATTGTACAGACACCACTTTTCTACAATTTTATTATATGTATAGATGTAAACATACTCATAGTTCGCGACAGGTCGAGATGGTAATTGGGGTATGAGGCGGCGGGACGGGCGGGGCGTCCTCATCCTGATTGCCTCACTTAAGTAAATAAGTGTGATTCTTTAGCATTTTTTCTTCATTTTTGGATTCTAAGTTCTAACTCTAGATACTTGTATGACTAAAACGTTATGGGTATGTAAAGGGGTATTTAGGTACCTATTCACTTACTAGCCCTTTAATTACAAAAGCACTCAATTTGGGTTATTTCGTCGAGTCATTGCGATTTCATAATGAAAGCTCTTTCGCGCCGTGTAAATATCATTTAAAACCCAAACTGGAAGCAAGGCTTTATAATGGTAGGTTCAGATTAAACGGTTGCTGTAAAAAGTTAAAAAATGTAGTACATGTAAAACTGAAATGTAGCGCAGACTATACTAGCACGAGTATACATATAAGTTTAGGATGAAAAGAACTGAGTTTGTTGTAGGCTCTTCTGAGACCTGAGCGCGTTTGGAACCCTCGTGACATAGGCTGCTTTTATCCCGAGAAATCATCCAAAGTGTTCCCACGGGATATTTAAAAATCTATTTACACGTGGACTAAATCGCGGGCATCATCAAGTTATATTTTTTTTTATTAGATGGATAAGAAACATTTATTTTATGTGCAGCTACCTACGTAAGTTGGATAAATTATTTTATAAGCCAGTTATTTTACTGATCAAGTAATTAAATAAGTATATTTTCGGGAGTAAAGCAGATCTAGGCAAACTCATTGAAGATCAAATTATAACAAGTCGTTCGTGCTTAGTCGCCGTATCCGGGCGCACCTTTATAATTTCATAAAGTAATTACCTCGAAATGAATAGGACCGCTCCCTTTGAGTCTAATTCAGATTTGAGACGAAACCGTTGTCACAAAGTTTATTGATTTGATTCATTTTGATACCCAAGTTTTGACACTGATAGTAGGTAAGTAGGTACCTAGCTAGTAGCTGCTGCATACTTAATATTAGAAATGTGTCTGTCTGTTTGTCTGCAAGCTTTTCACGGCCCAACAGTTTAACCGATTTTAATGCAAGGTATAGAGTTAGTTTACACCCCGGAGAAGGCCAACCATTTAACCGATTTATATGAAATTTGGTACAGAGGTAACTTAAGTCATAAATATACCTGCCTACCTTCCGGCTTACGTTTTCAACGTGGAACCTTGAAACAAAAGTGAATAGGCACTTTCTAGGCAGACGCGTTCCATCTGCATCATCACTTACTATTCGGTATGATTAAGGATTGCACTCACATGCCTATTTACTTAGTTAAAAAAAAACTTCAGACATACACTTATTGAAGTAAGTAGGTACAATAAAGTAAATACAACTAAGCTCACGATGTTACACAGAACGTGTCCGGATTATGAAGAGGGCGAAAATAAAAGATCTAATCCGAATAAGCCGAGGCGCGACGATACAGTACAGACGTCCCAACTCCATAGCCTGCGTTATGTTACGTTTTGATATGGGGATTAATGGGATTAATGATCTCCATGAAATGGGGCATGTGTTTACGAGTAGGTACCTAGGCTCTTCATTGATTGCATGTTTCTTCATTTCAGCCTGTGGTCATCCATGTCTTTCCCAAGGAGCGCCATCTCACTCGGTTCTCAGCCTTCCTCATCTAGCCAGACCACGCCACCCTTGTTGGAGGGCGCCCAAACTACGTTTTGTGGGTTTCGTCACCTCAACATATAAGAAGTAGTTTCAAAATTTAGGAAATAGCTGTACTTTACTTATCGATTACAGGAAAACCTAATAACCAGAAGACGCAGGTTCGATTCCTGCCGATTTCGCAATTTTTGATATGTATGTATTTAAAAATTATTTAGAAAGTTTGTGGTCAAAGTACAAACTATTATTATGTACGGGATCACATATGGAACCCTCTCCACTGTTTTTCGATATTCAAAGTCTACATACATACCTACTCTATAGTAAAAATGAAAAAAAAAAAACAGCCCTTATGGACATTAAAAAGGGATAAGCCGCGAAAGCTTTGACCCACGAGAAAATCCACCCCCAACCCTTCTTACCTTTAACCCCCAATGTCTGCAGCTGACGTGTAACACGCAGGTGAAGCAAAAAGGTGCCTTTCAGGCGCCGTCTTGGGGACAAAGACCTTCCTTTGTCTATTGTCATCATTATGTATTAAATTTGCGACCCTAAAGTTCTGTGATGCGAAGGCATGGACATACATACCTGTATAATATTATGTAGCATTTCTACCTTTTTTCTGAACGAAATCGATTCAGGATATACCTAGTAATCCTGTTCTTAATTAGTACTGTAATCTGTTATTAGTACTTAAAAGGTATTTTGTGTAGGGACCTTATTTATCCTGTCATCCTACATCTAAAACAAAATGCGATTAGCTGTAAAAAAAGAGAGCTGTTTTAGAGTTAGGTATTGCCAAAAAACATGGAGAAAATTTATTTTCCTAAACAAAGTTCGTTACGCAAGACAAAACTAAAAACTAACTGAAAACCTTGGTCCTGTAGGTATACAATAATATTTTATCGGATTTTTCACAGAAACTGCCGCGTTTTTTAGGCGATAACTCAAAAACTATTTTTACATAACTAGTGACGAGTATTTATTCGTCCAAGATAGTGACTAGGTAATTCTTTATTCTATTAAAAACTAAAATGACAGATCTAAATCTATTGATGTCCCTTTCATAATGCTCTTTGTGGAAAAGGATAGCAGTAGGTTTAGACTTGTCAGTATCGTAAATAGTTTAGAAATTGTGTATGTACTTACAACAGAATTAGCCACATTGTTTACATTTCATTCAGGAAAATCGGAGTTCCCGCGGGATTTTTTAAATCCTATATCTCGAAGTCGCGGCTATCACCTAGGTAACTAGGTATACTATTGTCGACCTACTAATTAGTTTCGTGCAGTTGGCATACCAAGCTAGGATAACATAGACAAGTATATATTACAACTAAGACGTAGCTAGCATTAGTTTCAGTGGCCTTAGTACCTATCATATATATACACCTATGTAGAACTTTGTAGTTTGTATCATGTACCTACATGGCGGGTACAATAGGAAGGTTATCTATAGGTAACTTCGAGTAAGTTCGGCCGCTTTGGAAGTTCACTTACTGAATCCCTTTGTAGATTATATCTGGGCATAGGTATTTGTCTCAACACTAAATAGATACCTACTTAATTAGGGCCAGATGAACGTCAGGTTGTTAAATTAAAATTCTGGAAGGGATTTCTGGAGAAAGACAAAACTTTTAAACTGCCTGATTGCCCGGACCAGATTTATTTTCTCTAAGTTCTGATAGAAAGGTTCTGTTCTGTCATCATGATCAATCTTTCGCCGGCTCACTACGGAGCACAGGTCTCTTCTCAGAATGAGAAGGCTTGTTAAACTAGATATTTAGGGGTAGAAACTAGAAACACAATTATTTTCGCGTAAAAGGAGCACTGGGCGATAGTGCCTGCGCATGGGTGGTGGTAATGTTCTTGCCAACAACCCATAAACCGGAAACCTAACTAAACGAACCAATGCGCGGCCGACTAGACGTCCCTGTCGTCTCTTCGTACCAAAGCGATCATTAAATCACCTATTGCGCAAGTACAATGACAAGTGTCTTTCATATGAAACGACCCATACATATAGCAAACATCTCCTAGCTAAAATCTTCAGTGCCATCAGTTATCCATTTCATCTAACAGTGTGCTTACACATAATAGCCGCCATACTAAAGCTATTACAGCGACGATATATTACACGAAATGAGGCCCTACGCGCTGAAGTCGCATAACCCCCAAATTAGACAATGTAGGTAGCGAAATGAGAAACAAAGTTCTTCACCTTGATAAGTACAAGAGCGCGCGGACTTGCTTAAAAGACATCCTAGATTTTTCCCATTTTTACTTCAGTCATTCAGATCTTCGTGATAATTTATTTTGCCAAAATAGGTATCTAGGTACCTATGATTAAAATACTTATCTATTGAACCTATACTTAGTTTAAACACGAATTTGATAACAAGACTTATGTTAAATATGGGTTAGGTCACTTTGTCTCACGGTGGGACAGCCTAACATCTTAGTAAAGTTAATAACTTAGCGGGCGACATTTTGTAGGACATAAATAGACAATAGTGCCCGAGGAAGAAGCCGAATCCGTTATGTCCACCATGTTTCAGTAACACGTTTGTTGAAAATCCTGGGTTAGGTCATTTTATCATCGGGCAGACAACCCAAAATCATCTTATTCGCAAGATAATAACTTAGCGGGCGACATTCTGTAGGGCCTACACCGCAGCTTATTAGGATTAGAAATATCTTTTGGTTGGCATGTCTATACTAAAGCCAAGCACGTCTTTTGTACACTTTGGTAACATGTATTTATGTAACTTCGTATGTATTTAAGTCAGCGTCTTATCTTATATGTGATAAAACAGTCCGCTTAAAATATCAATCGTTAAGCAGCGTTCACCTAAGTCGGTGACTGAGGAGCGGGTGACCGATTTCGCCCTTTTTCTTCGTGTTTGGTTGAATTAGTCGAGGAATTTCATTTTTACTAGGCAGGAACATACAGGCAGGTACATCTCTCCTTAAATTGTGAAAAAATCAAATGAAAATAAAGTAAAATACTAAAAGCGGTGACAAGAAAATTTCATACCTAAGACAGTCTTAATTCAGGGCGAACCACTAATATGTAGATAAGTACGTAGGTATCTACTATGCATTTTTCTTTATGTAATAGTTTTTCCATTTTCGTTCCTTTGTCCAAAGTGGCTGTACAAGCCAAATGTGGCTCGTTAAAACACTTAGAGGGTCATAAAATGGCGCACGACTCATAAAACTCAGCCTTGTTTAGTGCTATATTGGATGGCAGGCCGTGGGAATGGTACACCTAATTGCCTTATATTCATTGTACCGGAACGTTAAATCATTTGGATGATTTAAACTAGAAGAAAAACCGTTACACTTGGTTGAAAAAAATCTTCCCAACTTCTCCGGCTTCAGTTGTTTTATAACCTCCCTGGCGCAATGATGGTGGTCTTATAAGTGGAAGGTCCCGGATTCGATTCTCGTTAGGAGCAATTAGATAACAATGATGGAGTCCTTGTATTTCCTGGTGGAACTTAGTGCTGCAGCAGATTTCCATAATCCCACTTTCATGACACGGTTTTGACGAGGGCCAATTTGGAAAGGTTTTTTTATGAATCATTTCTAAATTGTCTCTGGCCCGCACTGGTGTTAGACTTCGGCCGTAGTTAGTTATCAGTCACCCTACGAGCAAAGCCGTGCTGCCAAGCAATTTAGAGTTCCAGGAGGATGCCGTATATAAACCGATAAGGCGTATGGGTTCGAATAATCTCACCTAGAATCAGACTTTATCATCATCATGATCAACCCATCATTGGCTCACTACAAAAAACGGGGCTCCCCTCAGAATTAATGAGTTAGGTCATAGTCCACCACGCTAGCCAAGTGAGGATTAGATTGGCAGACTTCACACATCTTTGAGAAAATTGCGGAGAATTCTCAGGCATCTAGGTTTTCTCACGATGTTTTCCTTTACCATTAAAGTAAGTGATATTTAATTGCTTAAATGCACAAAAAGGTGAGAAGTTAGAGGCGCGTGCCCAGGATCGAACTTGATGCCCCCGATAAGAGGCGGACTTTACCACTAGACTATCACCACTCGAATCTTTAATCGGAGCAAAGTAAACCTCCTAACCTCCTAACTGGTAGAGTCTTAACTTTTTGCCGGTTTCGGCGGATTACAGATGTCATAAAAAACATTTTTCCAATATTCCAGACAGTTCAGTCCACTTCAGATCTCAGTGAGCACCCTCGTCCGTTTTTAGGGCGCCGCTCGACCCCCGTTAGCCTAGGCTAGACTTTTAATCGTAAGTTAGGCACAAATGAGACAATCCAAGGCTTTGGAGTGTTGCCAACGCCAATTATATGAGGCCCTTACCTACTTAATGCTCTCTGTTTTGAAAGTCACGAGTTTTGAGGAACTCCCTGGCGCAGTGGTCTTATTAGTGAGAGGTTCTAGGTTCGATTCCCGGCAGGGGTATGAAATTTTATAATTTCTAAATCTCTGGTCTGGTCTGGTGGGCGGAATCAGAATTAGTCGGACGGACGGACAGTAGCAAATTCACCCAAGTAAATAGACAAAAACCTTGCCCCGCTCAGTCAAAAATAAATAGACAACAATATGATATCACAGCTTTATAAAGTATAAAATAACATGCTCTCAAAAGTTAATGCGTTCCAGTCTTCAATATATAACATTTAAGTACCGAACAAACTTTATATATGAAAGCCTTCTCTCTCATAATGGAAACGTCGTATAAATTATAGCATCTGAAATGAAAAAAAGAAAACATATTATTTTGGTATTCTAGTTTTATAAGGTTCCGTACCTCAAAAGGAAAAAAGGAAGCCTTTATAGGATCACTTTGCTGCCTGTCTGTCTGCCTGTCTGTCTGTCCGTCTGTCCGTCTGTGGTGTCTGTCAAGAAAACCTATAGATTACTTTCCGTTGTCTTAGAATCATGCAATTTGGCAGGTAGAATTTAAAATCCAAAAACCTTCAATTTATGGTTACATTACAAAAAAATGTGAACATGAACAAATATTACTAAAAAAAAAAAAATATAATAAATGAAAATACTATATGATATACTATACTATAATAATGGGGTATTATATGAAAGGGCTTTACCTGTATATTCTAAAACAGATTTTTATTTATTTTTATGCATAATAGTTTTTGATGTGCAAAATATTATATTATAAAAATACCCGAGTACGGAACCCTCGGTGCACGAGTCTGACTCGCACTTGACCGTTTTTTTATACCGAATTTTTGTATTTTTATTTTTTTTCGAATTTCTGATATAAAATATCTCACCTTCAGCAGGTACGTCGACTTCTAAAGTTTCACTTAAAGTGATATTTTTTATGAAAAATTGACTGAAAATATCCTGCAATTAAAAGAAGATACACTTTCATAAAAGTTTATTAAAAAACACCTTACAAATAAATGTTTTCGTACTTAAATTTTAAAAACTGTGACTTGAAACCCTTATTTCATTTAAAAAAAAATGTTAAATATCAAATGTACTTATTCATAGCTATTACCCGCAACTTCGCTCGTGTGGATTTATGTTTAAAAAAATCCTGTGGGAACTTTTTGATTTTCCGGGATAAATAGCCTATGTCATTCTCCAGGTCTTAAACTAACGTAACCTATGTAAAAAATCACATCGTACCGTTGCTTAGCTGCGACGTGATCGAAGGACAAACCAACAATCAAACACACTTTCGCATTTATAATATGTGTAGTGATGGGTAGGGATGGCCTATCGAACTACTTTCTCATTTATATATTTTTTTAAATATTACTTACCATAACAGTATACCTATCGGTAGAATTCAGACCATACTGTCCTGGTGTGAAAGAGACGGTAACTTCTTCTTCAGACAAATTTACGAGCGCGAAAGAGACGGAATGATATTTGTCACCTTTCCTCGGCAAATGCGGTTTCACCCACAATGTGACTTGCTTTTGTAACTGTATAAAAAAATATTAGTGAAAAGATATAAAAGATCAGATTTTATAAATTAAAAACCTCATGATAGAATATAATTGTCAGGTTGACAAATAATACCAAAGTGAATTTTGAGGAATAGTAAGGTCAGATTTAGGGAAATAGAAAGGTTAAATTTTGAGAAATAACAATCAGATTTTGAGAAATAAAAAGCTCACATATTGAAAAATAGCATCGTCTGATTTTGAGAAATAGCAAGGTCAGATTTTGAAAAATAGCAAGAACAAGTTAGACTTTGGTATGAATAACTGAGTTCTAAAGAGCGCGCTTTGACTTTGCTCAGACCTAGGTGGTGAGGTTTAACACTTACCACATAAGGTTTGGCCATGACTCCTAATGGATCTTGGGCGATGGCTATCAGATTTAAATTGAGCAATAACTTCTTTTCATATTCACTTATTCTAGTCATGTCACAGCTTAGTAATAAAGGACCCGCCAGCATGGAGTATACAGCTATGTGCACGCGACTTTGACTGTCTGTTAGCGAGCCTGTGCCGAATATTAGCTGGAAAAAATATTTAAAAAGCTTTGTGAAAAAAATAGTAGGTACAGAAGAAATGTAAATTGTCAAGATAATATAGAACTTTTTTTTTTGATATTTCTAGGCTATCTGCAATCAGTCATTTGCCGACTATAATCAGATTATATGAGTGTGTTACGGGTTTGGAGAAGGTCACTCCATCAAGAGACTCTTCTCATAGGGCAATAATATAGAACTAGCTGAAGTTGTCCAAATGTTTGTAATGTTTCCACGAAAGATAAAATCTGTTGTAAAATATTTTAGCTTAATTTCTTCATTGGCTTTGTTTAAGAGGCCTGAGTGTCATAGGCTATTCTGGCTTAGGCTAATGGAGATAGATTATACCCTGGATTAACACATAGGCTACATTTTATCCCGGAAAATTAAAGAGTTCCTACGAGATTTTTAAAAACCTATATATTTTATGCGAATGAGGTCGCGAGCATCTAGCTAGTGTTCAGATAAATCTATCGAATTTGGCATCAAATGAACTAATAAAATAAACAAAATGACAATAAACTACGGTGGTAGGTATGTTTAGAGCAGTAGTTAGGCTTTAGTTTTTAAACTTTATCCAGCTTTATGAAAAAAGTATACCATATCAGGGTCATTCCAGTGCCCAGGACCATGGAACTTGTACAAATGCTCGTATTCGTTTTGATAGTGAGTGATGATAGTTTTGATGGCGCGCCATGACGTCACCACGTCGTGGTAACTGCGCCACACGTTGCAGTATTTTGATACACTCTCGTAATCAGGCTAGAATGTTCATAGTTACATACATTAGTGGCAGATCGTTCTAGGTCTGGGATCTATACTATAGAAGCATTACTTTGACTATGTTCAGGGTGCCTAGTGGGAGATTATTAAACCTATTCGATCGCGTAAAAGTTAACTGCGTTTTGTATGGAATTGAAACAGCGCCATCTAGTGACAAGAAGATGGCGCTGTTTCAATTCCATACAAAACGCTGTTAACTTTTACGCGATCGAATAGGTTAAAAATCTCCCACTAGGCACACCGACTTAAGAAAGTCTTATTTTTCCTAGTTTTAATAATGTCTAAGTCTATACAAAATCAAAGTAGGTAGACACACTCTATAGATGTTAGCATAAGATCAGTTAGTCAGTTTATTATTTTTTTCATATATAATACAAGTGTAAATTAAAAATTTATAACACCCCCGACAAGTGAAGGTTACAGTAACTAGAAAAAAGCTGATAACTTTCAAACGGCTGAACCGATTTTCTTGGATGATAGCTAAGAACACTCTCGATCAAGCCACCTTTCAAACAAAAAAAACTAAATTAAAATCGGTTCATTCGTTTAGGCGCTACGATGCCACAGACAGATACACAGATACACACGTCAAACTTATAACACCCCTCTTTTTGAGGGGTTAAAAAGGTTGTCTAATATTTGGTGTCACTAAAAAGCAAAAGGCAATGAAGAGGAAAGATAATGATTGTTAAGGTATGTTTGCATGGGAAAATAAAATTTCTGAATTCCCGGCTAATTAGTCAATTATGATGTCACAACTACATGAAGCAATTTATTGCAATACCCAGCAATACCTGAAAATTTCAGCAATGTTATGCAAAATAATTGTTTTAGATTGCTCCACTTATTGCTACAGATTGATCCATAGGGTTGCCAATCAACAATTGCTTGAAAAATTGCCCATGTAAGCGCACCATTATGTAATGTAAATATAATGTAGGCAGTAATGAGGGGTGCTCTTACCTGTTTATGGTGTATAAATTCTATATAGTAAGGCCAGCTACAGGAATACACCATCGGCCGACCCGTGGTGTTTAAGTGCGCGCCTAGCTTTATGTATGCTGTAAAATGAAATTACGGACTTTTTACTCCAATGTTTATATAATTTATGGGTTTCTTAGCCGGATTCTCCGCTGCTCGCCCGTCTGTCTGTCTGTCTCATGAACCTTAACAGGCAGAGAATTGAAGTTTTGACAGAGAACATATATTACAATTACTGCTTCAGCAACAAAATAAAAATGGTTGAAAATTCTTAATACAGGTACTTACCTGTATTAAGATAGTCCTCTTCAACAAAACAGCCATCAACCTTCAAATAGTCCACATCCCATTCAGCAAACATCTTGGCATCTCTCTTGAAATAGTCCCTTGAGCCAGGATAGCCCATACAAGTTGTTTTTGCTATGTTTGTGTACATGCCAAACTTTAGCCCCAGTTTATGTATCTGTGGAATAAAGTTAAAAATAAGGTTTCAACAGTCATTTAGACTTTTTTAATATAACTCAATGTGGCTAATTTCTATTCTAATGTATCTCTAAACCTAATATGACAAGCTTAAATGTATTTCTACTTCTTTCACAATGCTCCCTATGGAAAAGGATACCATTACATTTATTTATTTTATCTGGCTGTTTGTTGTGGGCTTCTTCTCAGACCAGGGTGTGTTGGGAACCCTCGTAGCTTTAGTTTTAAGTTTATGTAATTAACTATCACCATTATATCATTATCTTACAAATTCCACAATAATTGATAATGATAACAATCGAAAAGTATATACGGGTTCTGTGGTCTGATTTGGACCTGTCAAACTGAATTGATAAGTCCAAATCCTTGTATGCATCTCGATTCTCTTCTATTATTATTCAATAGTAACTTAAAGTCAGAAAACATACATAATCAGCAATATACTTCATTCCACGAGGGAACCTCTCACTATCAGGTACAAGTCTGCCATATTCATCCCTCTTCTTTTCTGACCAACAGTCATCAATGATTATGTATTCAAACCCTGCTTCTAAGTAACCTTCTTTGTAGAATGTATCTGCCACAGATAATATTAGCTTTTCGCTGAAAACAAATTTTGAGAGTAAATTAAAGTTTATCTATTTAATTAAATTAAAATTTGGTTTTATATTACTACAATACTTGGAAGGAACATTTAATCGGTATCAATGGCAGAGACAATGCTCTACAAAACCATTATCTTATTCTTTTTGATGTGCAATATTTCCTGCCAGGTACTGTTCTTACTATGGAATGAATGATAAATAGTAATAACATTTCTTGATCTAATTTTATAGTAACTTACTGTGTTGTTACTGTACGTACTGTGTCGGAAGTCGAGTGGAAGTTTAATATTATCAAAACATTTGATTAGATATATTATGTATTATGCTTTCCTGTAGGAACATGTTAGTTTTTGGGATAAAAAGTAGCCTATCAGCCTATCCCTGGGATGTAACTTAACTCTGTGCCATATTTCATCGAAATTGGCTAAGAGGTAGAGCCGTGAAAAGGCAGCAAGCAGACAAGCAGTTTACTTTTGTCATGACTATGTACCTTAACCTGTAGTAAACTTGAGACTAGACACTTGGTTTCTCTTAAGAAATACCTTTTTTTTTCATGTCAAGTTTGTAGTTATTTACAAGTTAGGGAAACTATATAAGTATGGACTTCGTCTGTGCCGGCGCTCGCCGACAACGCGCGGCACCCTTTACAGCGCTTCTCAGTCAGTTCGACCACCAAGAAACACCAGTAAAACACAAAACCCGGCCACTTTTGACAAAAAACACTCCGAAAAAGGTCGCCAACACAGACGAAGTCTAAGAAATGCCTAGATTTTTATGAGGTTTCATGAAAAAGTATCTTTACCCACTCGAGACATTTCAAAGGATTTTTACGGCAATCCACGCCGCACATATAGTAGCCCCACGACATCCAGCCCATGGGAGGCCGCCGAGCCAATCCATTATCCAAAAGTTCCACTACACTCGACAAATATGCGAAAACGAAACACAACACCAACAAATACACACCCATATTTTTAAATTGATAACAAACACAAGTTCATGCGAAAAACATGCTTCTGTTTTGTATAGGTTTAACTCGCCACTGAATAAATGTTATTGTTAGTTTTACTGTACCAACTTCAAGGATTTGATTCGGTAAAATTTTCAAATTAGTAATTGAATTAGATTTCAACGATGTTTGTTTACGTTGGATTGGATTATGATTTTGGCAAATTCACAAAACATCAGTTGACACTTGACAGTTCTCTTGTGATTTTTTTTTTGGAAATTATAACAAGAGTAAAATTAAAAATATTTATCAAAACACTCGTCATATAAGCAACTACCTAACTTTCTAATTTAACTGGATTATAATTTTCGTTCCATTTCAAGCAAAACCTCTAGCATCCTAAAGCATTTTTTTTTTCTCTCTCGTCTGGCTTTACAAAGATTAGCCAATGTCAAGTTTGTAGTTATTTGTAACAAGTTAGTTAAACTATACAAGTATGGAGCTCAATGAAGCCCGTCTGTGCCGGCGCTCGCCGACATACGCACGGCGCCCCCTAAGAGCGCTTTCCAGTCAGTTTTAACAAAAAAAAAAACACTCCAAAAAGGCAGAGCACGCCCGCCAGCTAACACCAACACAGACGAAGTCCTTCCAAAGCATTTTTTTTTTCTTTAAATCTGTCTTTACTCTGATAAGCCAATGTCAAGTTTGTGATATTTCAAGTTATTGAATTTATACAAGTATGGACTCCGTCTGCGCCGGCGCCCGCCGACATACGCGCGGCGCCCCTTTAGAGCGCTTCCCAGTCAGTTCCACCACCAAAAAACACCAACTAACACAAAAACCAGCCACTCTTAACAAAAAAAAAACACTCCAAACAAGCACAGCACGCGCGCCAGCAAACGCCATCACAGACGAAGTCCTTCTAAAGCATTAACTCTTTATATAATTTATTATGCCAATGTTCCTCAAAGTGTATCCCAAACTGCAATAAAGCCCGTCAGACTTGTATCGAAATAATAAAAATATACATGAGCTGTAAGTATTTTCGCAATAAACTCTCGTCTAAAGAGCATTACGATCCAATGCCACATCAAATGCAAGACGTCACGTACGCCGGGCAATCGTCGAACAAAATAAAATGTAACTGAACTCGATCCACACGATTTAAGTAAAGGGTCGGACGAACCTTGCCTGTACGTTATAGCGTTCAGAATTTCATTCGTAGCGGGAAAGTAGAAAAGACTAAGGAAATAAGTCTTGCGAGTTATGTTGCAATGAGAAATGGTTCTAGGAAAGGATTTTCTTTCATTGGAAGATTCTTTTGTGAATTTAAGAACAAACGAATGTTCATAATGAAGGAGGGGTGCAAATTATTCTTAACAGACAATTTCGTAAAACAAGAAAGAAAATTACTTAACTACCTAACTAGTTACCTTTTTACCTAAAATTTTGATTTGTTCGTATTTTTAGTCAATAACAGGCGGGTGTTTGTATTACTCCCCAACGCACACTACAATTCGAAACATATTAAGCAGTAAAAACTAGCGACGACCAGTACCTTGGCTCCTATGGAAATTTCAAAATACCTTTCCCTGTTCCTTCTCTAGAGTCTACAGATACTAATATAAAGGGAAGCTCTGAACCAACAGCATTCTAAATCCCAGTCTACCTAGGTCTAGGGCCTATATCACATACTTACTTAGTACATATTTGTATTTGGATAATAACATATAGAACGATAGAACTCGGACCTTGAGCCCGTGCAATGATAATCCATTGATTCAAGGTGAGAAGCAGTAGCAGGGGCGTACTGTAATTGGTGCGTCAGTCAACTTTCGTTATCCATGAAAAACATATCTGCCTATGCGCAGATACTTATCCTCCATACCACTTATCAAATCCAGGTAGTACCTGATGCCAACAGCTGTAACCTACTGTCTTAACTTGTCATTGCTGTAACTTCATCTTGTTACACACCTGCCCAAAAAACGGAGTGAAATGTTTTCAGGGTTCATAATATAATATTATTAGGTGTGTGAGTTTCTTTATTCCTCCCATAACTTTTGAATGTCTGAACAGATTTTGATATGATAGACCGTGAAAGTGTAACGTTACAAGTCTATTAGGGTTGTAGGCATGCCCATCGTGCCCACAACGTTGGATCCACGCTTGGAGTGACAGTTGGCACTAGCTACAGTGTTTGCTTTTCTATTACAGAGGGTCGTGCCACCCGGAGCATGGGCGATGGCATGGCGTGAGATGACGCGCGTCGCGCTCGCGCTCGCCGCGCTGTTGGCGGCGGCCTCGTCGCGCGCTCCCACCAACGACCCCGCGCTCTTTGAGGCGGCATTTCAAGGTAAATAGCTTACCCAAGACACTCTCTCTCAGCATCGTAATCGTTATGTGTAATTTAAACTCAAATCCGGGTATCTTTAAAACAAGAGTGAATAGGCATCTTCTAGGTAAACGCGTCCCATCTTATGCCACATCATCACTTTCGATCCGGTGTGATCTAGGTCAAGCATTTGCCCATAAGGAAATTTAAAAAAAGCATTTATTGATTATCAATTTGTAATATATTGATGTAATGTGTACAAATATTGTGATGATAATGTATTGATTACGTAAACATAAAACTAAAGCTACGAGGGTTCCAAACGCGTCCAGGTCTAAGAAGAGTCCACAACAAATTCTTCATCCATACCACGTGCTCTCCGAAGAGAAAACAAGAAGTCTATATTCGGCCATTCTCCAATTAAAACTTGAGTCAATGTTGGTGAATCACCACAAACGGCTTAAATGAAAATGCCGAGGCAATGTGAGAAAAGGAACTATTGATTTTTGAGTGTATCTGTTATTTACCGTCTAGAGATCATTAGACTTAAGTATATGTCCTTAATAAATTGATTTTGTACGCGTGATGACCTGTGAAGGAAAACCTCTTAACTACCCTGTAGTAGCGTGGTAGTGGTAGGTCTTACTCATTATAAAAATACTAGAGGATGCCCGCGACTTCGTCCGCGTGGATTTTGGTTTTTAAAGATCTCATGGGAAATATTTGTTTTTGCCGGGATAAAAGTTTCCTAGGTCAATTGCAGGGATGCAAGCTACCTCGGATGCAAATTTCATGCAAATCGGTTAAGCGGATGGGTATTTAGGAATCCCGTGGGAACCTTTGATTTTCCGGGATAAAAAGTAGCCTATGACTATCCCTGGGATATAAGTTAACTCTGTACTTCAAAATCGGTTAAACTGTTGGGCCGTGAAAAGGTAGCATACAGACAGACAGACACACTTTCGCATTTATAATATTAGTATGGATTACTATGAGTAAAATATATAAAATCGAGATCTTTGAGCATTGATAATGCTTGATAAGTTTGTAATATAATAATATACCAAGAATGAAAAGTGCTAAAAAATATAAATCTTTTTTACCTACATCAAAGCCTGTTTCATTTTATTTTCCACTTCTTTTGGTTCAAATTTCAACAAACAAAGAACATAAAAGTTTTCGGATTTTATATGTACTTTTAATCGTATTACGCGACAAAGGGACACCGCTGTAGCGTCCATAACGAATACATATTTAATAAAAAAATATGCTTCAGGCCATTTACGATCTCATAAAAGATCCATTCGCAACGCCCGTGGGTGATCTTTCATAATAATAGGTTTCTATTAAGACTAAGTTACTTATCGATCTCGAAAAGACAATTTCCTTTTATTTTTGCGACACTCTCTGTAAAAATACCCTGCTGATACCATTCTTTGATTTATTTTCAGCGTTACCAACTGAGTAAAATAACAATAAAGGCAGCGGATATAAAATTCAACCCTAAAGAGGTTAAATAGGGGTTTGAAATTTGTGTAGTCCACGTGAACAAAGTCGCAGCCATAAGTGTTACCTCATGTAATCCAGAAAAGCTGTGAGACTTTCAATAAATATTTCACTCGAATTATATTAAACCCGAAAATTCAATAGGGTTTCAGAAGATTAATTTGGTTAGATTAAAACAATATTAAATATAGTCCAGTATCTATTTGATTATTTATTATTTAATTTTGATAATTAATTTATATATGTAGTAATTAAATAAGCTTTAAGTTTAATTGTAATATTTTCAATAATTTTTTTTTTACTTAATATTAATACTAGCATGTAGTTACCGATGTTTTGATAGTAAAAACTTTGACAATCTCTGCCTTTACCTAATCATTGCTCTCTCCCGACTGTCACTATGACAGCAAGTACTCGTACTTTTCCATAGGAAAATGAAAAGTACGACAAGTGCGGGTTCGATTCCCAAGAATATAAAAACTTTTTATTAATTATCGACAAAAAACTGTTTTTACAAAAATTACTGTCTTGGTCGTCATAAATTTTTTTTGAGTATCTCTCTAGGTATCTCTTATCAAATGATAGTCATCAAATAATAGGTACCTACGATGGCCCATTTTTCTCAAAGGACAGGCTATGAACGATCGAATGATAAAAAGGATAAAGATATGGGAGGGCGGATCTACTAAAACGTTGTGTGAACAGGCCGTTTTATCTGTGACATAAAATTACTTACAACTTCCAAGAAAATAGGGCGCGTCCCCAGTAACATTCTTACAGGAAGTTTAAGGAAATTGAACACCTGGTTCGACCATTCATTAATTACATGAACTACGTTACATGACATGTTCGTGGAAGGGATGGGGACGGGTCTACAAAATGGGCCATGGTCTGACGTAGGGCCTATAATATTATTCTCTGGTAGGGCGGTGTCTTTAAGTACCTACTGTCTGTCCGTAGGTACGTAAATAAATGCTTTTTAGGGTTCCGTACCCGAACGGTGCCAACGGGATCCTATTACTAAGCCTTAGCTGTTGGTCGGTCCGTCCGTCAGTCTATATGTCAGCGGGCTGTATCTCGTGAACCATAACAGGTACAGAGTTAAAATTTTAACAGAATGTGTATTTCTATTGCCGCTATATAATATATCGGCCAGCTCACGTTTGCACGTACGGAACCCTTCGTGTGCGAGTCCGATTCGCACTTAACTGATTTTTGGGGTTAGTGCTGGCCCCAACATCTCTGTCGAGCCTAATCTCCTGAGGATGCTTAGTTGATTGCTTTTTCTACATGTTTAGTATGGCGCGAGGGCAGACATACAACTTTGTCTGTTTTGGCTATATCGAATTAATCTTCTGAATGTATGTTTAACTAGAGGATGCCCGCGACTTCGTCCGCGTGGATTTAGATTTAATAGATCCCGTGGGAACTGTTTGATTTTCCGAGGTAAAAGTTACCTACTTCGATTACAAGGACGCAAGCTAATTCCGAACCCATACAAATGGGTTAAGTGGATGGGTCTTTAGGCATTAGGAACTTTTTGATTTTCCGGAATAAAAAGTAGCCTATGTCCGTCCCCGGGATATAAGCTAACCCTGTACTGTACCAAATGTCAGAATCGGTTACACTGTTGCGCCGTGAAAAGGTAGCAGACAGACAGACAGACAGACAGATTAGTATGGATATGGATTACGTGCGCATTCATCATTATCAACAGATAAACGTCAAGCGGTGGACGTTTATCTGTTAGGTCTTACATTACTTACTTAGGTCTTGCAATCTAGCGGTTCCCAGCCGCATTGCAAGGGTTCACTGAAAGCTCTAATACTATTTTCGGACCGTGCCTTTTCCACTCGTAACTCAAAACAAAGAATTATTCATTATACATGAACATAAATTATCCGTTACCCCGAACCCTAATTATGCAGGACATTAATAATAATTTCACCGACGTTCAGGTACAACATTATTCCATTTAATTTCTCGAACATAGGTACCTATAGGGATGGGGTGCTAATTGTTAACTATATCTACGTATACGATAGATAGAAAGAAAACTTTATTGCACACAAAACATGAAATATCTAAGACAAAACAAAGAAAGTAAAAACTAAAAACAATTGTATGCAAAGGCGGCCTTATTGCTCAGAGCAAACTCCACCAAGCAACCTTTGATTATAGGTACATAAATCGACGGATGTACCTAATAGCCTAGTGTTTAAGACTTTGGTCTCCTATTCATGGAGTCTGCGGTTCGATGCTACGCATATTAACTTCTAACTTTTTATATTTCTATTAATATTATAATTGCGAAAATGTGTCTGTCTGCCTGTCTGTCTTTCTATCTGTCTGTCGGTCTGCTAGATTTTCACGGCCCACCAATTTAACCGATTTTGATCAAAGCTACCGAGTTAGCTTACACCCCGGAGACGGACATAGCCTTCCCATACAAATTTTCATCCCCTATTTCAACCCCTTTCATCCCTTTTTTCGAATCAAAAAGTAATCTGTGTCCTTTTTAAGGCTCTAGACTATATCTGTACCTTTCATTTAAATCGGTTCAGTAGTTCAGGCGTAATTGCGTAACACACAGACAGACAGAGTTACTTTCGCATTTATAATATTAAGTAAGGATTACTTTAATCAGGATTAAGTTTGCTGTTTGAAATCATTCAAAATAATATTATTCTGTTTTGAATGCGTTAAGGGAGTGTTAGTTAGAAATGTGCATAACTTAGTTCGGAACTGCTTAGAATTCAAATCGCACTAAGAGCTTCACCGGTTTACCTCGCGTTTGCAAATGAAAACATCAACGGGGTACATTTCACTATTCTAACAGTAATCCGACTGTTGACTGATCTCTTCTAGGTATAGACTTGCTTATGCCCTCGACTTCTTCCGCGTGGCCTACACAAATGTCGTACTTCCATTTGGGAGTCCCCATCCCAAAAAACCGGTCAAGTGCGAGTCGGACTCGAGTATTTTTTTCGACATTTTACACGATAAATCAAAAACTATTAAGCATACTAATAAACAAAATCTGTTTTAGAATGTACAGAATATAAAGCCCTTTGATATTATGATAGCCCACTTGGTAGGTATAGTTATCTACTTTGAAAACAGACTAGAATTTCTTCCAAGCTCTTTCTGAACACTTCCAAGTAAAGATTTTTATGTAATCCTGTGAAGATGATACTGCCATTGTCGGAATTAGAATGCCATAAGCCTACGTTGTCGTATTGATTTACAAATTGCGAAAAACCAAATTAAATTTGGATTTCGCGGGCAGACCCGTCTCATGCACCTTATTATAACGAATAACGGAATGATGAATAAAAGCTGAAGAGAACGCGGAAAAGCAAACATCTTATTACAGCGCATTTGAATAGGTACTGAAATGTTGTTGCAATTTGTATTGCTGACTCTACGAGTGCACGCGACCGATGTCTTGGCTTTTGCCACTGAGTTATAGTCCATAGAGCTGTAGACCTCGTACGTTAGACCCCTTAGGGCCTCTAGGGAAATAAAAGTTCGTCGCAGTATTATTATTAATCCACCATAGTGCTTTGATTCAAAAGCACTTGTAAAAATTTTATTGAATAAAAATATTTTGAGTTTTGAATTTTTGAATCTTTATGCAGTGCAGCTGTACCATCTACGGCCAATACTAATAATAAATCAATATAAGTATCTGTAACCTGTCATTAAGTTATTTAACAACGTTGTTAGGTAAATTTATGCGTCAAAAAAGTGAATCCACCCAGTTAAAAGTTTACAGGACTAATAAAAGTTTTCTGGTACAATTTTTTCAAAGTGAAATTATCATCCGTTGCATCTTAAAGTACTAAAGAAGCAATGTTTTTGACAAAAAGAGTAAAACCAATGATTCTTCCAGCATGATAAATTAGTTTGACTGACAGCTACAATGATGATCATTATTACCTTTGATTGGATGACTCTCTCACTGTTACTCTCACTGGCTAACAGGCACGAATGTTGTAACACAAATACTATTTAGCCAATTACAAAAATATTGCAGTAACTTCTACGATTTATTGTAGTATCTAAAGATCTATCGAAGCTAGTATTATCATCTGCAGTTGTTTCGGGCTATTGTTGCAGGATATTGTCACCTCTAGGCTAGAACACCTCTCTGGCTCTCGCTATTTGAATTGTTGAGACAGCATCGACGTATTTTAAAATGAGCTCACTGCGTCTTGGAGAGACAATAGATAAGTAAACAAGAATAGATTGCCCTAGAATTTCTATAGTAGTACCACAGGTAGTATATTATAGCTTTTTCCTATTCCTATTGAAGACTACCTACAGTGTTGTTTTTTAGGGTTCCGTTCCTCAAAAGGAAAAACGGAACCCTTATAGGATCACTTTGTTGTCTGTCTATCTGTCTGACTGTCTGTGTGTCCGTCCGTCCGTCCGTCCGTCCGTCGAGTCTGTCAAGAAACCTATTGGGTACTTCCCGTTGACCTAGAATCATGAAATTTGGTAGGAAGGAAGGTCTTATAGCACAAGTACAGGAATAAATCAGAAACCCGAATTTGTGGTTACATCATTTAAAAAAAAATATGTTTCAATTTTCAAAATAAGATGACTATACCAAGTGGGGTATCATATGAAAGGGCTTTACCCGTAGGTACATCCTAAAACAGATTTTTTTTTTTATCTATACATATAATAAAATTGTAGAAAAGTGGTGTCTGTACAATGGAAATATATAAAAAAAAAGTAGCAGGGGTTGTTATTATATCGATGCCGAACCCGAAATTGTAATTAATTTTTTTTTTGTCTGTTTGTCTGTTTGTCTGTTTGTCTGTTTGTCTGTGTGTTTGTGCACGCTAATCTCAGAAACGGCTTATTCGATTTAGATACGGTTTTCACTAATATATTGTAGTAAGCTTCACTTAGGATTTAGTGTTTATTTCATGTCAATCGGTTCATAAATAAAAAAGTTATGTCAATTTAAAGAATCACGGCGCCTCGCGCCTGAGCGTCCGTGGCTATATAAAGCGCGAAAAGTCACTATTCCACGCGAACAAAGTCGCGGGCACAGCTAGTATATAATAGTTTTTGATTTATCGTGCAAAATGTTGGAAAAAATACCCGAGTACGGAACCCTCAGTGCGCGAGTCTGACTCGCACTTGGCCGGTTTTTTTAAATAAATGGAGATATTCTATGCGGAAGAGGAGCTGATTTGTATTGGCTGGCCTGCACATAAATCAACAGTTCGAAATGGACACCAA
This sequence comes from Maniola jurtina, assembly GCF_905333055.1. Classification (NCBI taxonomy): domain Eukaryota; kingdom Metazoa; phylum Arthropoda; class Insecta; order Lepidoptera; family Nymphalidae; genus Maniola; species Maniola jurtina. The sequence continues at coordinate 2,015,129 of NC_060033.1, read as the reverse complement.
TAGCCGGATTGCCTGTCTATGAACTAATCAAAGGCCATCGCTTGCGAGCGATGGCCCGTGAAAGGCGAAACCTCTCATGCTTGTCTCGAGCATTTCTGAGTTGTGAGTGCTTTACGAGTATGACCGAGATTGTTGGCGCTGACAGACATTGCCTTCAGTTATTTCGATAAACGGAAATCTAACAGGATTGATCAGATTACCCTATTACATAGCAAGCTTGAACATGAACTAAAGACGTCCTCTTTAACTAATGGTTTTAGACCTATTTTGTGGTTTAAGAGTGGTCTCTGCGTCACTCGCTCCATACAAACGTAGTTCCGATTTCATTTGAATATTAAGCAACCGAAGTCCATGAAATTTTGCAGACATATTCTAGAAACTAATATCTATGCTTGTGGTGTTCCAGATTTCTGTTAAAATATTCGGTTTCAAAGTTACGCGGTCTTAAAAATTCACATACAAATCTTTGAGCCCCTGTAATTTTAAAACTACATTATTTTTAGAAAAATCTAAAACACCACATGCACAGATATTAGTTTCTAGAATATGTCTGCAAAATTTCATGGACTTTGGTTGCTTAATATTCACATGAAATTGGAACTACGATTGTATGGAGTAAGTGACGGAGAGAGCCCTGTTAACGACATAATATAATGTTATTATAACGGGTAGATACATACTACATACCACGATAAGATGGTCAGTCACATCGATCTGTTGGACCGTTACAGCGTGATTGAAGGACAAACCCATAAACTTTCCTATTTATGACTACGACTCACGTAACTGGGTCAAAATATGATAATTCAAAATCATCATTATTATTAATCGTGGTATGCATTTGTTATTTACATTATATTCGTGCCCTTTAAAATGTAAAGTGTGTATAAGTTTGGATTTTTCGAAACTCCCACGGAATCAAAGCCGCGGGCGGTTGCTAGACGTCTTATTTAAAAAATAAGTAGGTCCCTTAGATACCTACTTATTTATTTTATGTTATGGCCTCAACAGAGCTCGAGAAACAATTGTAAAATCAAAAAGAAACTAATTAGTGTAAAAGTACCTATTTGAATGTTTCATCACTTTGTGAGTTTCTTGCGAAAATTGCTTGATTTATGAAAGGAGAAATATTTTTGAGAAATCACCACGACGAAATGGTTTAAAAATATGTAATAAGCGTCTAATTTAAAAGACTAACTTTTAAATCTGGAAAACAAAAACACTTAGGTACGGGTGCTTAAAATAATGCGTTTGTGAAATGCGAAATAATGTGTTGTTTATCTGTGGCACTACCTACTTGGTGCTTTAAAACAGCTCGATAAAAGATGGCGGCCGTAAAACAGCTGTTCTGTTTGGCGGTCATTCGCGTTCGAGTCCGCGTTACTTCTGTCCGTCCGTAACTATTTTCCTTTCGCACCAGAAGTTTTAGTATTTTAAAGATTTTATTTATAGATTATAGAGTTATATAGACTGTGCATAGACCTCGCCTCGACTCCTCCCCTGTACAAGTGTATAATGAGCTTTAGACAGTCTGCCTTATTTAAAATATGAATATTAATAAGGAAATTGCCCAAAACACGTCGGTTGATGCCAAAGAAATTTCATAACCGTAATCTATAGACATCATGGAAGTGGAACGAGCGAATTAATGGAAGTACGAGTAATTCAAAAGCGATGGGAATTCAAAGACTTTTATCATCAAAATACCATCTTTATTATTGCTTCGGATATTCGCATATGAAAAAGATCTGTATTTTTCTGTAAAACTCTCACTTTTATGAATTTGTCGTCACAGGGCGGCCCAGGGTCAGTTTTATTGGCGTTGTGAGATCCTATTTTGGGACTCTCCGGATTTTTTGCATCTCTATTATGAGGTAGGATATTATGGGCCTTCATAACTAAAGAGCTACGAAAAAAATATAAGCTGACTTCACTATAATAATATGTCCGAAATGTGAATCTCAAATCAACTTAAGTCCGAGCGAAGCGAGCTTGAAGTTTTGAGATTAATGCAGAATAGGAAAAATTGTGTTATAACTAAAACGAATTACTGACAATAAATTATAGCTGGTAAAGCGTGAATAAAGCGAACGTAATTTTGTTATAATATTGCCCAATGGAGGGAATGTTTCGACGTCCAGTCCCCGAAATTAAATCTAGGTACCAAAAAGAAGGTATGTAACCACTATGTGCTAGGTACTCGCAAATAAGCGTTAGTACCTACCTACACAGGTACAGAATAGCAATGCTAAACCAGAAACAAGAATACACCATATTATTTTCTCATACAAAACAAAAATACTTAGTTTGTGCAAGAGTAAAATATTGGAATATTCTTGGCAGATCTGTTTCCACTGAGGTTGGGAATTCTATTTCTGTAGGTAATATATTTTTGTAGTGGTGCTGCTGACTCGTTGGGAAACCATTTCCATGTTCGATTCTTATTATACTTGTCGGAGCGAGCGGCTCACGATCGGCATCAAGAAGGCTAGGTTCTAGCTTAGTTCGTCTATCTTTTGTGGGCAAAGGAAACGCGCGAGGCTAATACAATAACTAGGTGTAATGAAACCACTAAAGAGTCTTATTTAACGATATCGTTCACTAATCACTAGTCACTACGTTTTTAATCAAATGGCCACGTTATAATCTGCGTTTAGAAGTCTTTGTCATGATTTTATTAAGTTTAATTAATAGAGCGAATAACGAGTCCGCGGGTCGCGCTCATTCGGTATAGAGGTCAGAATTTGACTGCGAGCTTCATTCTCTCAGCTTGTAATGTAAGCTTTCCCATTAGATAAACAAACCGACCCCAGGCCACGTTCGATGGCATGGTAACCACGTCACCTTCGCTCATAATGAAAACAATGATCTCTTTGTACTTTGCTTCGCGACAAGTTAAACGCGCTAACATAAGCAAAGCATTCCCATGAATTGGGCAAGGTGCTATCTGATATCAGCCGCCAGCGCCGCGCGCCGACATACTTATTTCAATATTTCCAGAGGAGTAGCTATTCTCGTGGCAATTATTTATTGATGTCGCTCATAATAATCAAGAACGAAATATTGTGGTATTTTAAAAGCATCTTCCTTTGCACAATTTAGATTATTATTTTCTTCAGTACTTATATCTGTTTTCCGTAACTATGAGTTTTCCCTTATAAATAAAACTGAAATAAATTAATCGTGGTACGTCGAGTTGATTTTCTTTTCCTTGGGACTATTGGAAGTTAGTATAGGTAATCTTGCGAGTTTGAAAAGGCAGATTTTTAATTCATAAACGCAGCATTGCTCCACCGTGAAAGTCAGTTGAGTTGTCAGTAGTTAGTCATTACAGAGTCACTCAGTAAATTGACACTGGATCAATTTTTGACCCCTGCTCTTTCTATTTGTTCTCTTATTCCATGTTTATACTCAATGATTTTAAGCTCATTTCGTGGTTTAGCGAAATATTATATTGCAGATAACACCATTAATACCACGATTAATTTGCTGACTTTATTTGTCGATATTTCGACCTAATTAATTTAGGTATATATAAGTCATTTCGAATAATTCGAATAATTCTTTGCGACTTGGTACTATCCAACATTAGCTTCTCCTTTCAGCAGAGATTACTCTAAACAATAAGGCCGCCTTTGCACACAATTGTTTTTTCTGTTTTCTTCTTTCTGTGTTGTGTTCCTTTACATGTGTTTTTGTGTGCAATAAAGACTTCCATCTATCTATCTATCTATCTAGTTGCATGGGTCGTGGTCACGACGGGACTGCAGTGCTGCGAGAGACGAAGTTCGAACTGTCATGGGCAGTAGCGAACTACCCTCTTGTTCTTTTCGCTGGAACATCACGAGCTGTCCGGCAAAATACACTCAATGTTTATACTCAATGTTCAAAATGGCCCATCCCCTATTTAGGAATTTCCTTTTCTATTCGTATTTTATCCGCTTAGATTATTATTCTGCTCCGTTTATCCTGTAAGAATCCTTTTGATGTCGAGAAATGCAGTCGTTTAGATAGACGCTATCCTTTTTAAGCCTTCAGGTATTCTAAAATATTCTAAAGAGGATTAGAACGAGATTTCTTTAGTGCAGGAAGTACAGTCCACTATGTTTAAATCGCCAGTGATTTTCTAGTGTGATATTTACTACAACGATAGTAGCATTGTTATTTAAAATTCGTATTTTGGCTGGTGGGAGGTTACGTCTATGGCTAGTTACCACCCTACCAACAAAGCCGTGCTGCCAAGCGATTAACCGTTCCGGCACGATGCCGTGTAGAAACCGATAAGGGGTATGGGTTTAATGAAAACTGCCATACCCCTTCCAGGTTAATCCGCTTCCACCTTGCACAGTATCATCACTTACCATCAGGAATAAATAAATCCCAGCTTATTGCAAAATGGCATCATATCACATTTTACCGTCATTAACGAAGCTATGAAATTGAACAGAGGATTACTTTCTACACACTATTTTACACCGACATTAGCAACAAAATTAGTTTTTAATATTCCCGGTCCTAGAAAACTTCATCATCATCAGCCTGTGGACGTCCACTGTTGGACATAGGCCTTCCCTATAGAGCGCCACCACACCCGGTCCTCAGCCTTCCTCATCCAGCCACTTCCCGCCAGCCACTTTATATAGTCGGTCCATCGTGCTGGAGGGCGTCCCACACTACGTTTGCTTAAACGCGGTCTCCACTCAAGGACTTTCCGGCTCCAACGGCCATCGCCTCTACGACAGGCATGGCCTGCCCACTTCCACTGCCACTAGAAAACTTATAATATCTAAAATGATGAGTTTATTGGGCCAATTTTTCATTTAAAAAATCACATCAAAGGAAAAAGGTACTTATTAAAAAATTAAAAAATCTTTTCAGAGTTTTCAATTTATACTAAGTAGAGCCTCAAAAAGAAAGCGAAAAAACTTCCAAATTTAATTAGCTCGAAACTTCAAAAAAGGTATTTTAAAAAACACGAAAACTGAACTAAAACTACTTTCTCAAAGTTCGCCCTGTCCGAGGTATTGACTCGGACTTGTAATTAAATTTAAAACGAGGAGTTTTCTTTGAAATTCAGCAACAAAGAGTTTCTCTACATAAAGTCCTATCAAAGGACCTTCTCAACTTTAAGCACTTACCTACATTATATTATGTAAAGCTTTTCACATTAAATTGCGCACCCCTTTTTATAGCTACCCTTATGGAATAGCTTTAGCCTGCGACGTAGACCAAGTATTTGAAACCTACGGGGGTTTCGTAGGAACCACTTGGTTTCACGGCATAAAAATGACCTAGATGACCTTTTTTCGGGCTATGCCACACAATATAACACAGTTTATTCCAGTGCTTGTTCTGCTTGAGGTCTTTTGACTTTTAATGCTCAAGTATTAGAGGCACCGGGATAACCTAACCCTAAGGTATAACTGGTAATGTGTGACACAGCTTACAAAAATAAACGTTTTTTTCTTTCTTTCTTACTTTCTTAACTTTGATTACTGTTTATAACTCGACGCCCGTCCCTACAAGATACCTATACCCAGCAATGGACATCTACCAGTTGATAGTGATAAAAAGCGTCGCTTAAAAATCTCCTATTATGTAAGTGGTGTCTAAAATCTGACTTATTCATTTCATATTATCCGGCCAAAACTTCATGATAGTCGAAAATGTGTGTCCATTTATCCACTCCTAACTATAAAATAATATACAAATTCGCCGGGATGGATGGACGAATTAGGAGTACCTATTTGAGTACTATCTTTATTTTTAATTTTCTTGACTTCTTGCAATCAGACCTGCTGATAAGTGATGATGCAGCTTAAGATGGAGTGTGCTTGCCTGGAAGATTCCTATTCACATTTGATTCGAAGGGCATTTAAAAAATGGTGGGGAAAACTGACCTTAAGGTAATTTTCGGTTGGACAAACAGAACAAGCCATAAATTCAACCCGAACGAAGCCAGTAGTTGGTCTATATCCCATTCGAAGTTCGCACGTGCGAGCCTTCGTTTCAACCAAGCTCTATAATTAATAAGCAAAGCGCAGTTCCCCGTTCGCTGAGCAAAGGTATTGAAGCAAAGGATTTTATGGTTGAACGGCACAAAGTGAATCCTAGCGGTGCGCCTCTTGTAAACTTTCTGTAGACATGAGCTTTTATAACAAAAGGGATTGACAAAGCTCTCTTTTTTCGTTACGCTCTTTACGCTATTTTTTGATAAATAATGACTCAAAAAGGAAGCTATGTGTAATATATAGGTTAAATCTTCTGTTTACGGTGGGAAATCACCCACTAAAACCTTCGGCATGTCAACCCCTGGCATTCCTGCTGATATTCTCTTAAAGCATTTCAATAGAAATCGTAAGTAAAGCAGTTATTTAGTAAAGAATCTAACACTGAAGTTTGACTTGCCGAAGATGAAAACAGCCAGAGCATAGCCAGAGACACTGACCTAAAAGTTTTTTAGATCAGGATAAGTAGCACAAACGTTCCAAGTAAAAGCGAAACATTGTGCTTACAAATAAAAAAGGCCCGTTATTCAGTCGGGACAAGAGGGAACTCTTTTATTTTTAGGGTTCTGTACCTCAAAAGTTTGTTGTCTGTCTGTCTGTCCGTCCGTCCGTCCGTCCGTCGTGTCTGTCAAGAAAGCCTATAGGGTACTTCCCGTTGACCTAGAATCATGAAAGGCAGGTAGGTAGGTCTTATAGCACAAGTAAAGGAAAAAATCCCAAAACCGTAAATTTGTAGTTAAATCTTAAACAAAAAAAAAAAATGTGTTTCATTTTTCAAAGAGAGATAACTATACCAAGTGATTCATATGAAAGGGCTTTGCTTGTAGGTACATGCTTAAAACAGATTTTTAATAATTTTTATGCATTATAGTTTTTGATTTATCGTGCAAAATGTCAGAAAGAATACGGAACCCTCGGTGCGTATTCATATTTCATGGAAACGTATAACGTTGTATTCATGATTCCTCCAGTAATAATATCAGTAATATCACATAGAGCGGCAATAAGCAGCGATTTCAGGACTTGGCTTATATAATTTCGGCAGACATTCATGCGAATTGAAAGGAGAAAATCTGAGAGTAATAATAATTTATTTTCTGCTCCACAGTTTTCTATTTTTAGAATGATTTCTTTCGACGTTTCCATCGATTTGAAATTCATATGCAGCAATGTACCTAAATCTGTGTTCATACAAATTATATTGCCAGCTCAATTTATTTACTAGATGCTTCGACCCAAATTCGCACGGGTTTGCCTATTATCTAGACCAAAATGTCAAATAAATACCTACCTAGGTACATACTTAAAACCCTACTCGTAAGAATGTTCTAAATAACCTACCTTTGATAGAAATTGCATGTTCGTTAGTAAACAATGAAATTAATTATTACAATGAACCTTTGATTACTGATTAGGTATAACTTGTATGAGTAGGTATAGGTGCGGTTCACAGCGCGCGGTGCATCAAAGACACATCATGCATGATATTGGGGTGTGGTGCAAGTTAATTATTACATCTACCTGTTATATGACCTAAGTAGAACAATCTTTCTGTATGAAATTGATTTACAATAACCTGTAACTTCGAAGCGATGTTACTACCTACCGTGTTTTTGGATTTTTAAACACTGTTTTTATGACATCTTATTCTGTTATGTTAGATTCTGACAGGTTAGATTCTGAGCATACCTAATTTTTAGAGTAATCGCATCCTCTTCTTGCTAATGTAATCTGAAAAGGACGGACACAATTTGGCAGTTATAAATTTAATTTAGAGCTGTCGAACCTCGTGACTTTAGCTGCCAGTCCCGAGCCTATTGCTTAAATTTGTAGCGTGCACTAAAATTTAGATTCTTTAAATGTAAAATTCATGTTCCGTCCTTTTTTAGCAATACTAAAAAGAAAAAGATGCAGATGATTCTCTAAATTTAGTTTAGAGAAAGACAACAGAATCGGCCCCTAATGCCAATCTAAAACTATAAAGGATAACTGGAATGGAAGAGGATACTTCTAGGTTCTAAAGTAGATTGATAAACGCTCTTTCAATGCGATTGAAAGTTGCGTGTTTATACTTGAGCTTCCGATTAAGCTACCCGTGCTGCCATCTAGTCCGTGCGTTGTGAGTTATCAGGCTTTGGGTTCGTGTTCGAGCGTTTTGTTGATTGATTAAAGAAGGTTGTGAACGTGGCAACCACTACAAGGTACTACGTTCGCCTTTGTACATTTTATTTAATGTGGAATAAAGAGTTGAAAACAAACAAAACCTTTAATGGCATCGTACCAGAACGCAAACCTTTGGCCGTATGGGTAGCCATAAGGCTATCGGTATGGCTTTGCCTGTCCTACTAGCCAATCAGAACCAAGTTAACTTGCCTACTAGCATACTACGCTTACCGTGGTAGAATAGAAGTCGTCACAATTGTATGGATCTTATTAAAAAAGCATGCCGTAATATTTCATCGGGCATCTGATTTCAAAGAAAACCCCCAGAGCAGTATAAATGGAAATGGGTAAAACTTAATACACTTCTTGCTAGGTATAACTGAATTGATCTAACCTAACAAAGAAACTAAATGGAAACTAGCATTGTAAGTTAAATAAAAGCTTGTACAAAGGATCTAATTTTATTGTATGCCTCTTCAAAGATTCGTCGGACTTTCAAATCAATCCTAATAAAATTTTCTTCGCCATTAGGGGATCAAAAATCAAATAAATGTATTCTGTGAATGTAATTCCTTTTGTTATCTACTTAGTGATTCTCTGAACGTTGGAATTTTTCCCCTAATGAGACTAAATTACCATAAATGTTGCCTAATTCAGTTACATTAAAGAACTTTGGGTTACAGATAAGGGCAGTAATATGCCCTGACGCGTTTGCAATCTTTTTCCCCTCTATAATATATATAGTTTGGTAATTTGGTTGTTAATTAATTTATTTTAGCCCTCATCACAAAAACCCCACATTTTTAAACTAATCTTTTTAACAGATTTTTGGGGTTCAGACTTAAATAGCAAAAAGTGAAACAAACGAACAAATGAACGCGGTATCTCATTAGCTGGGCAGTACTTATTATTGCCCACTGACCATATATACATGTATATACAATACATATTAGGTGGATGGGTCTTTGGGAATCCCGCGGGAAATCTTTAATTATCCGGGATAAAAAGTACCTAGCCTATGTCCGTCCCCGGGATATAAGCTAACCCTGTACCTGTCAGAATTAGTTAAACAGTTGGGCCGTGAAAAGGTAGCAGACAGACAAACTTTCGCATTTATTATAATATTAGTATGGATTTAGAAAGAGTACAGCTTCGCTTCTATCCAGTACCTCTCAGTTTTTTATTCGATTAGTATAAACAGTTAGGTATATGTCTTGCGTGGTTTTTTTTTTTAGTATGGGCCAGTTCACTACAACACTATAATATTAAAATATCTTTGCTGCAATGTGAACCTTGAGTTATGGCGAATAACTAAGCGGCAAAATTAATACGAATATGCTTTCACGCTTTTGCTTATGACTTGTACTCGTATCGTAGTTATAACCAAATCAGTGCGCTTGGCGGGTCAGCAACACATACTCACCGGGCTCCATTGCACTCCATTATAAACCCAGAGTCTATAAAGACTAACGTGGTTGAATTCAAACAAGAATATACTTTTCTGTGTCTGCTTATGGTTCGTACCGTGGTTTAATGAAAGCAGTGCGCTCAGCTGATTGAAAAAACTCCACTTCACTTTTACAGTTTAACTCAGAGTTATACAAATAATTGTAGAAGAATTCGTGCAAGTACTCTTACGTGTACGCTTATTACCTGCAACGTAGTATAATGAAATCAGTACGCTCGGCGGATCGTCAATGAGTTGTTATAACAGGCTCCATTGCACTTCCCTTATATATTACCAACAAACTGCATACAAGAATATGCTTGCCCGCTACCGCTTATGACTTGCATCGTAGCATAATAGAATCATTATGTTCGGTGGATCGGCAAGACTGGTCCTACCAAGCTGCATTAAACTTTTCTCATATAAATTCATACACTATCGTTTATGACTTGCAGTGTGAATAAATTGCAGTTTCTCGTTCGTCGTTTTAATTTTCTTTTAAGTGTGATCTGTCATTTGTGTTTCGTGGTGCAATAAAGTATATACATTTATATACATACATACATGTAACGCAATCGGTAGATACGCTCGCGTATCTTAAACACTTAATTATAACAGGCTCCATTGTACTTCCCACATAAATCAAAACAAACTACATACAACAATACTGGCCCCCTACCGCCTATAACTTGCATCGATGTATAAAATCTGTACTCTCGGAAGACCGTAATACGTTATACTAGGCTTTACTTTCCTTTTTCCATATAAATTATAAACAAACTGCATAGAAGAGACAAGTATACACTTGCCCGCTATCTCTTATGACTTGCAGCGTAGTATAATGAAATCAGTGCGCTCGGCGGGTCGGCAACACGTGGTTATGCCAAGCTCTAGTTCACTTTTACAATACCTATTATAATTTATCGAGTCAGTTTGTATTGTCTGTCTATCTACCTATAACTAGCGCTATTATGAAAGTACCCTATTGAACTACGATGTGTATTTTGAATATGTTTTATTGAATAATTGTTTTTAACCCCCGACCCAAAAAGAGGGGTGTCATAAGTTTCACGTGTGTATCTGTCTGTGGCGTTGTAGCTTCTAAACTAATGAACCGATTCTAATTTAGTTTTTTTTGTTTGAAAGGTGGCTTGATCGAGAGTGTTCTTAGCTATAATCCGAGAAAATCGGTTCAGCCGTCTTTTCTAGTTACTGTAACCTTCACTTGTCGAGGGTGTTATAAATTTATAATTTAAACTTGTACTCTCTTGTGTTTCTTATCTTCTGTCTAAGATAATATAAAGAGGACACAGTTCATCACGCTGACCCGTTTGCTGACCGCGAAGCGATTTAGCGTTCCGGTACGATGTCGTCTAGAAACCAAAAGGGTATGGGTTTCATAAAAACTGTCCTTCCAGGTTAGCCCGCTTTCTTCTTAGACCATTTACCACCAGGTGAGATTGCAGTCAAGGGCTTATTACTTGTGTTGTATCTGAACAATATTAAAAAATACTTCAAAGTTATAGGACTCTTGGAAAGTCATGATAGCTTTCCAAGTAAACCTAATTTAAAGCCACAAAATTTTGTTTGGAACTTAGACGGGATTGTGAAGAAAAATATTCTCGCGCGCTGATTCCATTACGGTTAAAAAGAATTACAATTTCCACTCTTAACACTTTCCCCCAAGTCAGGGCTTAATTAAGTTGATTAAGATGGCAGAGCACCAGCTCCATAAAGAGCTTTTTCATATTATTTTCATTATGATACCCTGGCACAAGGAGACCGGTCTTGTAAAGAAAAGCTCCTCCGGTATTACAACAAATCTTATAGAGAGAAACTAACTGAGATAACATAACTAATCTAAGCTAAAATGAACTACAGTTCAAACTTTCGTCTAGAATCTAGATGTTACATCCATTTAGGTACATGGCGTACAAAATTCGTGCTCGGTGCTACAGTTCTAGACAACTTTGGTCTAGAAACATGTTAGGTACGTTAATATAACATATAACATACGGTATATAATTCGTGCTCGATTATATGAGTAATACAGAAGATATAAGATAAGACGCACGAAAGCAGAAGAGATAGGCGCTCTACAAAATTGTGACTGCTGGGTCTAAAAACTTGAGATTTTGCATGTAGGTTTCCTTTATAAAGTAGGCCTCCACTAAAAAAAGGATTTTCAGAAAGAACCATTGACGTCGGGGCGCGTCGTTTAGTTAAATTATAGTAATTATAATCCTGTTGAATGGACAAATGGTACATAAGTTTTTTAATAAAAAAGTAGGTACGATTAACATTGCTAATATTTCCCTTTTCTCTCCAGCTAAAGTCCGCGCGGCGTAATCTGAACCTAAAGTCAACTCACAAAAAATAGTTTTGGTAGGTAGGTATATTGTACCTACTCTAGGATATAATACATTTGATTTTGTAACAAGTGTAAATTAAAAATTTATAACACCCCCAACAAGTGAAGGTTACAGTAACTAGAAAAAAGCTGATAACTTTCAAACGGCTGAACCAATTTTCTTGGATGATAACTAAGAATATTCTCGATCAAGCCACCTTTCAAACAAAAAAACTAAATTAAAATCGGGTCATTCGTTTAGGCGCTACGATGACACAGACAGATACACAGATACACACGTCAAACTTATAACACCCCTCTTTTTGGGTCGGGGGTAAAAATACATTTTGCTCTATTCGCGTCAAGTATAAAAGACCCAAAAAACTAAATAAAATGACTTACGATAATATGTACGCCTGAATCGAGGTTTCGAGCCAAAAGCGGCGTTCACAAAAAACGGATAATTCCATGATAAACGACCTCGGACTGCGCGCTAAACTAACTCGATGGTTTTTTCTACAGATTATGAAACAGCAAAATGGAACTCAGTATTTCAGATTTGTACAGGATACACACACGGATTCTATAGACTTTGCTTTTATCAACATGATTGATATTGGGAGACTCTTTATTTAACTTGTAGGTATAGTCTTTCAACACTGCTTTTCGGTACAAGGTCACTATTTGACATTCAAGCATCTTGGGATTTCGAAGTCCAGTCGCTTGTGCCCTGTCTATTGCCACATAAGCTTCGCAACTCGTTGAGCTATGTCGATTATTTTAGTTCTTCTATGGATTTGCTTATACCTGATTAGGACGCGTAACATGGTTTTCTCTATCGCTTGCAAAATGTGTTTAGAGTGTTTAAGTCCCTAGTAATTAGCGACTATGTTTCGGACACAATATGCTCTGCCACAAGTCGTACAGTTCATTCAATCAATCAGCATGTTTGTATCCACGGCTGGACATAGGCCTTTCCAAGAGTGCGCCACCACACATGTTCCTCCGCCATTCTCATCCACCCACTTCCCGCTATCTTCTTAAGGTCGTAAGGTCGTTCAGGACGACCTCAAACCCGCTGGGGGTTTGAGGTCGTCCCCACTGCGCTTGCTGATATGCGGTCTCCACTCCAGAACACCAGAGTACTATGATTACTTAGGTATATGTAATACCAGCGGTGTATAATGTGACCTCTTATTGTTGCAGGGAAGTGCGGGGAAGGCAGTCCGTGCGAGCAGCTGTGCCGGGAGCTGCACGATGGCACGTTCGAGTGCGGCTGCGGGCCCGGCTACGTGCTACACGTAGATGGCTACGAGTGTTTAGGTAAGGCATTGTTGTAGCTGTGCTACAGGGAGGTGTGAAGGTAGTCCGTTTGACTGTGTCGGGAACTACTCGATGACACGTAATATGTAGCTGCGGACCGAGCTGTGTACTGGCGCGTAGACGGTACGGATGTTTAGGTAAGGCATTGTTGTGGCATTGCTTTACGGAGGTGTGAAGGTAGTCCGTGTGACTTTGCCGGAAACTACACGATGACACGTTCGAGTGCGGCTGCGGGCCCGGCTACGTGCTACACGTAGACGGCTACGAGTGTTTAGGTAAGGTATACTTTTATGGCAAGATAGCAAAAATTAACTATAAACCAGGGCGCTGAAGACGAATTCTTGACACACAGAATGACATCAAACGCTTCGTGAAAACGTATCAAAGTTCCCTAGAAAAATTTTGCGCTCGCTACGCTTACTTGATATTTAAATTACACTATTTGATCTTGCAACCGCATTGTTAATCAACTTCAAGTAAAATTACTAAATAACACTATCGCTGCGCTTATATCTCGCCACTTGGCTAAATAGAAATATGCTTATATATTACTTTTAAAATAAAATTAATGTCTTACCAAAATCAAAATTTCAAGAATATCATGGTTCTTTAATCCATCACGTAAGAAAAAAATAAACGTAAGCGTATCTACCAATCCATTAGAATCTCCTAACGAACCGATAAAAACGTAACGTGAGAATTTTCCAAAATTGACGAGCAGACATTAATCAAACTCAATCTTTTGAGATAAATTATAATATATTATATCTTATACTTACCTTGTATCTGTACTGACGGTGAACTTTTTCCCGATCTTATTTCTGGATCGAATTTTGTAACATTTTTTTAACAACCAATGGGGATGATGCTTAGGTTAAAAATAAATTATTTTAATTTGTGATAACATTACAAAAAAAAATTTAAAGTGTTATTTCTTCTGGCGATGGCACGAAGCCCTTCGAGTGCGTATCCGACTCGCGCTTGGCCAGTTTTATATTTTTGATATAGTTTAATGCTAACCGTAACCTATAATACAAAAGTATGTCCGTTCTAACAAATGATTTCCAACGCTATCAAAACTCTCCAACCTAAATTCTCTCTCATAATATAAAGGACGGGTTTTAGTGATTCGCCAAATCGAATCCTTTGCGAAGAGTTGTCTTATTCAATTCTCTGTCGGCGGCCATCGAAAAGCCGAAATTCAAAAGGGGACTCAATTTCTAAGGATAAAGGTCCCTGGTTAGGGTTGCCATGTTACAATTCCACAAAATCAGGATTCGTGAGACGAAGTCTTTTTAGTATTTTTATTTCCATTGTAGTATTTTTGGAAAAGCTATGTAGAGCTGAGAATAAGAAAGCTGGTCAACTGCGAGCCGTCAGACTCACACACAAAGGGTTCCGTACCAATGCACAAAATTATGCACTTTTTTTTAAATTTACATGTCGGCCATTTTGAAATATTTATTATTTGTTATTAATGAAGACTGAAAACCGAAATGTAGCCGGTTCAAATCCCACCCGTTGCACTATTGTCGTACGTACTCCTAGCATAAGCTTTACGCTTAGTTGGGGGGTAAAGGGGAATATTAGTCAGCATGCTAACCTGGGCTAGTATTCTTTTTAAAAAAAAATTTTGTTTGAAATGCGCCGGGCGCGTGCTATTCCATGGTTTTAATATTATTATTTGCTACGAAAAATACCTTCACATTAAAAATTGAAATATAATTAAAACTATTATTTACATAGAACCGTTTCACCGTAATAAAGTGGGGTTCGTATCATTCGCGAGGTGTTGAAGAGCCCTCCCTCATAAACAGAATAAACCCGCATGCATAATAAAACGAGTTTGTGCTTTCCTGGAAAAACTTACCTGGAAAAAGTGAAACCTTGATAAAATAATGATCTAGATATTAGAATAATGTTATAATTTAAATAGAATATTAAATTATACACCCTGTAGTAATTTTTATTACAAAAAAACCGGTCAGGGCGAGTAGGATTCGTGCGCCGAGGGTTTACATTATAAATACGTAGTTTAGGTTTTTGACAATCCTTTGGAAACTATTTGATTTTCTGAGACAACAAGTGTAAATTAAAAATTTATAACACCCCCGACAAGTGAAGGTTACAGTAACTAGAAAAGAGCTGATAACTTTCAAACGGCTGAACCGATTTTCTTGGATTATAGCTAAGAACACTCTCGATCACCTTTCAAACACAAAAAACTAAATTAAGGAGCTACTATTATAGAACTAAGTTTAGGAGCTACGATGCCACAGACAGATACACAGATACATACGTCAAACTTATAACACCCCTCTTTTTGGGTCAGGGGTTAAGAAATAGCCAAAGTCAATGTCAAAGCTTCAAAGGATGCAAGATATTCCTATACCAATTTAAAATCGTCAATGCGTTAAAAAATAATATCGATCTGTTGCTCCGTTGCGGCGTGATTGAAGGACAAAACAACAAACTATCGCATTGATAATATGGGTAGTCATAGATGAAGCCAATTTATTACTTGAGTGAAATATTATGAGTCCAGAGACATGATAATTTTTTCTTTTGATAGGAAAAATCCCATTAAGTGATATAAAGGTTTTCAGAACTGTACATTTGTGCCAGGTAATATGAATGAATTTTAGTTTTTAGTTAAGTTTTAGCACTGAGTGCTAAGTAAAATAAAATATTATTTTACTTTTCCACAAAAACCAAATGCAAGTAACATTCTCAAATTTAATATTTGACTCTCAAATTCAGTGCTGAAAGCTAATTAGGTATTATGTATGTAAAGGCGAGAGCGTTGTAAAGTGAATGTATTTTACCCGCTAAGCGTTGAGGCACGCTCCGTTGATAAAATCCGCGTGCATTTTTTATAACTTAGAAGCTATTTTATGAACTCGTCAAGTTTATTATACACTAGCTGATGCCCGCAGCTTCGCCCGCGTGGATTGGTCAGATCCCCTGCAGCATCAGGATTGAGGAGTTGGACTCCAAATTTTTTATGAAACAATGTCGCAAAGTTCCTCTATCGATTAAAAAAGAAATGACGCAAATCGGTTCAGAAATCTCGGAGATTTCGGTGTACATAGGTAGAAAAACACAACTCCCTTTTTGAAAGTCGGTTAAAAAAGTAGCCTATTTTACGCCCTGGTCAATCCTCTACTTGCCTGTGAAAGCCCCGTCAAAATCGGTTCAGCCGTTCCAAAGATTAGCCTTTTCAAACAGACAGACAGACAGACAGACAGACAAAAATTTTAAAAACGTGTGATTCAGTTATGGTATCGTTCAAATAACCATATGAGCTTAATATGAGGTAGTTATTTCGAAATTACAGACAGACACTCCAATTTTATTTATTAGTATATATTAGTATAGATTACTTCCCAGTCGCTATAATAAACTAAGCTGATTCCTAG
Organism: Maniola jurtina; assembly: GCF_905333055.1. NCBI lineage: Eukaryota > Metazoa > Arthropoda > Insecta > Lepidoptera > Nymphalidae > Maniola > Maniola jurtina. The sequence goes on along the minus strand of NC_060033.1, from coordinate 1,998,419 downwards.
TTCCATCTGAAACTGCGTCATTACTAGACTTGCCATCAGGTGGTAATAAGTTTTTGCATGGCTTTTTCCAAAAATGTTGCGTTACATTGACAATGAGTGCTCATTTATCATAGTTAAAGTCAAAGTCAAAATCATTTATTCAAAGTAGGTACAATTGTACTCCTTTCGATGGTCGAAATTGTTTTTGTACGATATAGTGGTGATGATTAATTACGTAACTTTAACTAAAGCTACGAGGGTTCCAAACGCGCCCAAGTCTGAGAAACTTCATAAACTTCTAAAACTAAGAAATTACGAAATAGCTAACAACTTAACACTTGATTTATCAGCATTTTTGTTTCAGAACTCAACTCGACTAAAACAACAGAGAGCTCATCAGACAATCAAGAAGATGTCCTCTACCAGAAAGACGTATCGTTCTCCGCCGAGCTAGAAGTAGCCCCGTCCAATAGACTTAGTAGATTTAATATAAGCGAAAGACATATCGACAATGGTAAGAGAAGACTAACAACACTGCCAACACTAATAGACACCGGTAAAGAACAGAGAGAATCCGATTATACTCTTACTGGGGAAAGATCTAAGGAAGTAGATGGATTGAAAAGTCTTATAGAAGATGGAGTGAGCAAAACAGATCTTAACATAATAGCGGATGATAAGGAGAAAGACGCGCTGGCAGAAGCGAATAAAATCAAAGTCACTACGCTTGGACCTAGTTTAGAGCAAAAAGTAAGTAAATTGACTCATTAATTTAGATTTCCAACTCAGATATGGACACTGAGTGTAAGTTTTTGAAAATTTTGTGATATTAGAGCTAATTATTTTATACAAAACTAACTAGATGATTTTCATGACTTCGTCCGTGTGTGTGGTGTAGATTTAGTAGTTTGGGGATAAAAGTAGCCTATATCACTTTACTTAAAAATATCACGTCGTTCCGTTGCTCTGTTACGCCGTAAAGACAAACCAAAAACCAACACACTTTCGTGTATAATATAATATATAAAGGTAGTAATGCGAAATTGTAATGGTTTTGTCCTTCAATCACACCGCAACCGAATAATGGATTGACGTGTTTTTTTCATAGATAATATAGTTAAAGACTTGAAAAGTGACAGGTTACTTTTATACCGGAAAAATCAAAGAGTTCCATGGAATTTGGATGAAGTCACGGTCATCTATAATATGAAGGCTACTTTTGAAATCAATATAAAAAGGTCGTCCCACACCAATTCCTACAAGGTCAAGCTCCAATACATTCCCCTATAGAGTACCTAATCGATACGACCCGAATAACTAAGCGTGCAAATAAAAAAATTACACACGCACAGTTCCACACCAATGAATAGGCACTGGAAGGAAATAATGGCATATCAGGGACACGAGGACTAAACCAACCTTGCGTAATGTTTTTGTACGTGGAGGTATCGATTGGGGCCTTAATGTTTTGGTATTGGATGTGTGACTTGTTTTGCAAAGAATAGGAGCAATTTAATCGTATATTTACTGTTTAAGAGTGCTTTTCTTTTCTCCTTTACGGAACCTGTTTCTTGTTCCATGTCAGTTATTATCATTCAAAAAATATCAAATCAAAAGTGCCCCTTTTATTGCAAAGGGGTTTACCTAGAGTAATCGATACGACCCAAGTAACTAAGCCTCCTAACTCCTGACCTAACCCTACGGGAAGTACCCTTAGGTTATCTTGACAGACACGACAGATGGACAGACGGATAGAAAAATATAAATAACTTATTTACTTGATTTGACATGTCCATGTGTGCAGGTGCCGGGCGGCACGCTGTCGCCGGCCAGGACGACGGCCGTGGAGAGCTGCCAGTGCAACACGTGCAACGCGGCCAGCTGCATATGCTCCACCACCAAGTGCAAGCCGAGTAAGTTACACATGTCCTAGTTCACGAAGACCATTTGGCTGTTTGTGTGAGTGCGCCACTTACACATTGTTATAGTGTGCGTGGCTCAGCTTCGACCGCGACGCGGTTTACGTTACGCACACAAATGCACTAACGCTTATCGGTACACTGACTACTACAACCAAGGATGAGCGGTCAATGTGCAATAGAATATCCATACTAGATCTAAAAATTATTATATTTATAGAGCCTCTAAGCTCATAGTTTAGTTGGCATGCTAAAAACTTTATTCTTCTCATTTTGAGAGGAGACGCGTGCTAAGTATAGTGCCCGACAGGTTGAGATGGCAACCGGGTTGGGGACGCCCGGCACACTCGTCGTGCTAACCTATTGTGTGTGAGCGCGGGCGACGTGCAGGTGTGCGGGAAGTGTCCCCGCCTCACACCCTGCTTGCCTTCTCAACATGTCGCGTACAGTAGTACCTAAGCTGGCGATGGGTTTTTGATGATGAAAGCGATGGCATATATCCTGAAGTACTAGATTTAAGTGTCCTGAGCGTTCATAGGTCTATAGTCCTGTACAAGTTAAAATAAAATTCCACAGAAAAGTAAGTATAGTGCGTTTCATCGGATAGTACCTATGGCGTTATGCTGGCTCCCATGTCTGTCCAAGTCATTGGCACGATATTTGCATAAGAAGACGCAGATTTTCATTTCATTCATTCAGGAAAATCAAATGAAAATAAACAAAATCTGCGTGTTCTCTTGCCAATATGGTGCCAATTACCACCCAACAGACAGGGGAGCCAACATAACGCCATAGGTTCTTTCCGATGAAACGCACTATACCTACATCCATGAGCTGAGCTCTTGGTTTTCAAGTCAAAGTCGCAGCCTGCGCCTTTCCACTACGATATCACAAAAACTCAATTAAAGTAACTTATCGAATATCAACTGATAGCGTTTCGAGAATAGCAATTACAGTTTTAAACTCTTCAAGTTTTCATAAGGGCTCGTACACATGGAGTGACACAACCGCTCTTCGTTAAAAGTTTTAGTCGTTAACAAGTGTTTGAAGTGGAGCGTGTAATTTTAATAGCTCAAATGCATGAAACAACAATTATTTTAGACTTAAGAGCTCGTTGGAGTATTACCTTTGCCTGTCGTAGGCGCTGGTAGTTTTATCTTCTTTCTTCGGTGGTATCGTATTATATAGATTGGATGAATGCTCATATTTAGTGCTTTTTGTCCGTTTACGTTTAATCAATTAAAAAAACGTTATATCCAAAAAGCCTGTGCCAGAAATCAAACCCGGTATCTGTCACTTATAATAAATAGCCCTATCCACTGCGCCCGCACCTACGAGATCTTCAAACATACCTATTCAATAACAAGCAGGTATACAAAAAAAAGCCGAGATAGCCTAGTGGTTAAACGTCCTTTTCGGGAGGCCGGTAATTCGATTTCGGGCATCTCTAACTTATCAGGTTTAGGTACAGTCAGCAATAAAGCTAGGTTTGCACCCGCCAGTACAAGCGACTATGGACGAGTGCAAACCTAGCTTCGTTGCTGACTGTACGTTTTAGCAATTAAATCACTTGCTATATCGGTGAAGGGAAACATCGGGAGGAAACCGACATGATTGGGAGTTCTCCGTAGAGACCCTGGGGCCATGGTGTCTTAGTACTAAAAATTCTTATGAGACATTTCACCGCGATTAATAGCCTCATCGTGTGACAGAAGGGCTGGCTCATTTTTCACACATCATTTCGGATCAGCCTGGCTGTCCAGTGCGGAAATGCAACCAGTATTCTTGGCACCATTACACGTGGGCATGATTTGTATAGTCACACTCACACTAATATTATAAAGGCGAAAGTTTGTGTGTATGTGTGTAAAACCTAAATCCACGCGGACGAAGTCGCAGGCGTCAGCTAGTAAATAGATAAGGTTACTGTAATATTTTCAATTAAAAAAAACATTTGGATGATCAAAAAAAAAATGATTTTACGTTTGGTACATTTCAAAGTGTAGGTATCGTTATTTTGTATCGGATCGTTATTTGATCGCCATTGTGAAAACGCTTTCAGAATACATTGTACATTTTAGATTCAGAGATTGTAATATCGATCAGGAAATTCCAATTATAGAATAAAATTAGCTTTGGCTTTTACCAGCTTTTACAAAGTCATAAATTTAGATTAGCTTTCTTAGGTCTCATACACACTGGATGGTGTCACACTTGTTAAAAAAACAACAAGTGCGTGTCAGAACCTCAAAAGCCAAAACACGCGTAAGGTATCGTGGTTCCGTAGTTATCCTTGTTGCTAAAAACGTCAACGGTCGTTATAATTTCATAAATAGTATTTTCTTTTTAACCCCCGACCCAAAAAGAGGGGTGTTATAAGTTTGACGTGTGTATCTGTGTGTCTGTGTATCTGTGTATCTGTGTGTCTGTGTATCTGTGTATCTGTCTGTGGCATCGTAGCGCCTAAACGAATGAACCAATTTTAATTTAGTTTTTTTTGTTTGAAAGGTGGCTTGATCGACAGTGTTCTTAGCTATAATCCAAAAAAATTGGTGCAGCCGTTTAAGAGTTATCAGCTCTTTTCTAGTTTTCTTGTAGAAAAGAAGGTTACATAACCGTTAGGTTCATAATATTATGTCAATTGACAAATGTCAGTCAAGATGGACGTTGAATTGATACATAATTATTTATTTGAAAATGATGTTTTGGAAAACTCTGATACTTTGGATCGTAGACGCGGAATAGTCCAAGAAAATTGGTTCAGCCGTTTGAAAGTTATCAGGTCTTTTCGGTCTTTTCTAGTTACTGTAACTTCACTTGTCGGGGGTGTTATAAATTTTTAATTTACACTTGTTTTAGAAATAATTTTTGAAGTCGGATGAATAGTTTCGGAGATTGCCTCCTACATCCCAACTTTATTAGTATTACCCAAATGCATTAGAACTCTTGAATTTGAATCGGTAGGTGAATTCACCAATACTTGGGTATAAAATTTGAAATTATTTTAAGAAAAGTTACTTAATTAATTAACAGTTGGGTTTTAATAATAGGTAATATTATAATGACCAGTTTCGATAACCGCCACCTGTGTACTAGCCCTTAGTCGAAAGAACATGAAAACCCTATAACTTTTTATAATACTTGTAAACATAAAACAAGGTAAGGTATAATAATTATTACACTTCTGCTGTCAGTATTCTGTAATTTAGAGACTCATTTAGAGGGGTCTCTCCGTCACTCGCTTCATACAAACGTAGTTCCAATTTCATTTGAATATTAAGCTACCAAAGTCCATGAAATTTTACAGACATACTCTAGAAACTAATATCTATGCCTGTGGATTTCCAGATTTCTGTTGAAATATTCGTTTTCAAAGTTACGCGGTCTTAAAAATTCACATACAAATCTTTGAGCCCCTGTAATTTTAAAACTACATATTTTTCGAAAAATCTAAACACCACAGGCACAGATAATAGTTTCCAGAATATGTCTGCAAAATTTCACGGACTTTGGTTGCTTAATATTGAAATGAAATTGGAACTACGATTGTATGGAGTAAGTGACGGAGAGAGCCCTGTTTACATCACAAGAAAGACTTGGCAAAGTAAAACAAAAGTAATTTACTTTTTATAAGCAACAGCGAGAAAGTGGCTTGGGTAGACTAGGTATACATCAAAGATGTGTATTTTGTTGGTGACAAAAAGTACAAGTGTAAATTAAAAATTTATAACACCCCCGACGATCCAAAGTATTTGAGTTTTCCAAAACATCATTTTTAAATAAATAATTATGTATTTAGGCAACGTCCATCTTGACAGCTTGACATTTGTCTATTGACATAATATTATGAACCTAACGGTTATCTAACCTTCTTTTCTACAAGAAAACTAGAAAAGAGCTGATAACTCTTAAACGGCTGAACCAATTTTTTTAGATTATAGCTAAGAACACTCTCGATCAAGCCACCTTTCAAACAAAAAAAACTAAATTAAAATCGGTTCATTCGTTTAGGCGCTACGATGCCACAGACAGATACACAGATACACAGATACACAGATACACAGATACACAGATACACAGATACACAGACACACAGATACACAGATACACACGTCAAACTTATAACACCCCTCTTTTTGGGTCGGGGGTTAAAAACGTTATTAACTGTATTCACAACAGTAGGCTTAGTATAAGAGTGTACATCTCACTTACGTTGTTGATATAATCTCGAATCACATTGGCTACAATTTTTTTGAAACATTTAATATGGCGACTATTTGACGGCATTTTAGTTCGGTTTTTTGCAGAACAGTCGTGTTTTACCCTACTACGACAAAGCTAAAAGAAAGGGTTATGATATTAGCGGTCTAAGTATGTATGTATGTTTATATTCAAATTCTGTGTGTTCTACCATAGCGCCTAAACTACTCCTTAAAAATTTACCTAACGGAAGTTACATAATAAAGTGGGGTTCTTCAAAAATGTTTTTTTTTTTTGCTATTGTATTGAGTGGGATGTCAAATGAAAGAGGAGAAAATTTTGAGTTCATGAATATAAATGTACTACAACATTAAAGTATACCAAGCGATAGAACAACAATTTTACTATAATATTTCAACCTTTATTAAGACGATTCTAGTAGTCGGGGCTAAGTTTTCAACTTTATCCTCTTTAATTGCTATTCGTATAGAAATAATCGGAGCCTCCAACAACAAATTGGCTCTTACTGAAACAATTTCAGGACTGGGACCTCTCCCCTCGCCCCACCCTTAATCCGCCACTGGTGAACACTGACCAGGCCATAAATCAATTTACAGTGAACTTAAGTCGCCTACGAATTGCTACGGAGTGTTTACTTTTATGTTATCTCAAGAGAATCCTAAGACGTGTCAGTCCATTACTCTTGCTGACTTGCAGGTTTTTAAAACTCTGCCTTGTAGGGGATCCACGTCCTCGCCTACACTCATATACCATGACAAGCGCAACTGGGTGCAAAAGAGACTTCTAGACGACCATACAAAAAACATAAAAAAACAACATAAAACACAACAACACAAAACAAACAACAAGTACAAAAAGACATAAAGTATATACATACATATGTACATACTTGAATCCGTCTGTTAGAAATATATAATTACTCCCACCTATCAAATATGTATAGTTATAGATCAAGGTAAAGTATTTACAAATTTTGGGTCTTAAAGAAAAATGTATATAGGGTCTATTATTTCTATGAAATTTTAGTTTTAACACGATAATAGTAAAAGTAGAAAACTTTTTAATTGGCTACGAAAGACAGCTACGGAGCGCTCCATGTGCTACGGCGTAGCACTTTTAGTTGGAAACTACGAGAGTTTTTGAGTGCATGATTCGTGTAGGCCTGCAGTTCGAGCATTATAACGATGTCGGACTTCTTTGACTTTATCACGATAAAGAAAAGTTGATGACTCTTATTTACTACTAGCGATCCGCCCCGGCTTTTCTCGGGTAGCTTATTACAATTTCACAAAGTCTCTAATTTTTTGGAAATAAAATATAGCCTATGTAGCTTTCTATTGGTGAAAGAATTTTCAAAATCGGTTCAGTAGTTCAAGAGATTACTTCCTACAAACAAACTTACAAAGTTTACCTCTTTGTAATATTAGTATAGACTAGCTTATGCCCACGACACCTGTGTATAATTTATAGCCTTTAATATATTTATGCATTTGGGAATAATGTAGCTATCAATCGTGAAAACATTCAAAATCGGGGATTACCAAGTCCAATCCTTTATTCTTCATATAAAAGTTATTTGACGATTGAAAAATCGGACCCTATCTTTTTTAACCCCCGACCCAAAAAGAGGGGTGTTATAAGTTTGACGTGTGTATCTGTGTGTCTGTGTATCTGTGTATCTGCCTGTGGCACCGTAGCGCCTAAACTAATGAACCGATTTTAATTTAGTTTTTTTGTTTGAAAGGTGGCTTGATCGAGAGTGTTTTTAGCTATAATCCAAGAAAATCGGTTCAGCCGTTTGAAAGTTATCAGCTCTTTTCTAGTTACTGTAACCTTCACTTGACGGGGGTGTTATAAATTTTTAATTTACCCTTGTCTCTTATACATTTAGATATGGAAATATGGATATAGATTTGTTGATTAAATATCTCCAAAATTGGTAGAGGTACCTACTCGGAGCTGCTAAACGGTGTGTGGTAGTTTAGTATAAATGTAGTCAACCGGAAGTGGGTCGCCGCAGCGGAAGCTGTGCAGTAATGGCGGTGTACGTCTTCCGGTGTGCCGCACTACACATTATGCTTCACTATACGTCACTGAACTGTTGAGTATAACATATAATATAATGTATGTTATAACTACTTGGTCCCCGGCTTCACTTAGGTAGAAGTTTTGTGAATCTTGGTTTATTATCCGACCATACTCCATGCTAATATTGTAAATGCGAAAGTATGTCTTTTGGTCTATCTGTGTGATAGCTTTTCAAGGCCCAACAGTTTAACCGATATTGATAATATATCGTACAGAGTTAGCTTACATACCGAGGAAGGACATAGGCTACTTTTTATCCCAGACAATCAAAAAGTTCCCACCGGATTCTTAAAGGTCCATCCGTTTAACCGATTTATATGAAACTAGAGTATGCCCGCGACTTCGTCCGCGTGGATTTCTGTTTTTAAAGATCCCATGGGAACTATTTGATTTTCAGGGATAAAAAGTCGCCTATGTCAATTACAGGGACGCAAGCTACCTCGGTTCCAAATTTCATGCAAATCGGTTAAGCGGATGGGTATTTAGGAATCTTATATCCCGGAGATGGACATAGGCTACTTTTTATTCCGGAAAATCAAAGAGTCGTGGGAACTCTTTGATTTTCCGGGATAAAAAGTCCATCTCCAGGATATAAGCTAACTCTGTACCAAATTTCGTCAAAATCGGTTAAACTGTTGGGCCGTGAAAATGTAGCATACAGACAGACAGACACACTTTCGTATTTATAATATTAAGTATGGATTTGGTATAGAGGTAGTTTGCATCTCGGAAATTGACATGGGCAACTTTTTATCCCGGAAATTTTGAAATTCAAATTGAATTTGAAAAAAAAATTTAAATATTCTGGCAACCCTATCCCATGCTTTGTATGAATTTAATTTAAAAATTATTACAATATACAATATGCATATCATACATACGATATGCATGTATGATAAGGTGTTTGTATGGCAGCAGAAGTTTCAATCGCATGTTCTCCTACAATAAATTGTAAAAGGTAAAATGATTACCTATTTAATTAATCTGTGGATGTTCCTTTGTAATCATAGATATGTTTTGTAATTAATAAAGCAAGTTGTTAAGCTCCACTATACACACACACACACACACACACATATCTACCATGAGTAGGTACTGCACGTGATGCTATATTACTCCAATAATAAAAGTTTCCCGAGAGGGACACTGCAGCCTTCGATGGAACAACCTTAGGGATGTCACTTTAGTACATTTATTTATTTTATTTATATATTTTATTAAACTTTAATAATGTACAGGGAATTTTTACGTAGTAATAAGTTATTAATGTAAAAACTGTATATTTACATTAAGTTATTTATTTGTCGTTACTGCCCGGCTAGCATGGGCAGTAGATAAAAATTATATCCCCGATTATATCCACTGATTTCTATGACATCAGTGGATATAATCGGGGGATATAATTTTTATCTACTGCCCATGCTAGCCGGGCTGGTAGAATGTTCCTACTACATAATTTGTATAGTCGATAGTAAATTAGCTTTACTATTTTAACAACAATTTCCAGCTAGTCATAATTTCGCTGACTTTTATAAACGTAAGACCTACATCTTGTAAGTGTAAGTAGACCTTGTAGTTTTATTATGTCAAAACGACATTCAATCGGGTGGTAAATATGATCGATGTAACAACTGATATGTGATCTAATATATAGGTATATGCTACTGTGTATGATATTCATTATAAGTTTTCGTTTTTAATTTTAATTTATGAACTTTAATTCTTAAATAGTCTAACTATTAAATAAACCAATGAATGAGGGAGGCTTTGTTCCGTCAGATCATCACTGTGGAAGTTTCTTTTTCAAAATGGATAACTTTGGACTTGACTTCATCGAATAAAAATATATCACAGTTACACCAAACAGCAAAAGCACGTAAATAAAAGTACAAAATATAAATTAATTAACAGAAATAATTGGCAACCCTAGATACGTAGTGGTAGAGTATTTTTCGATTACCGCGCCCTCGCAGGCTTGGTATTGAAGAATGCGGGCTTGAATTATATTAAGTGATATCGAGGGGCTTGATCTATAAGTTCCTGCATGCTTGTCCTGCTCTGCTCTCGATGTTAAGACTACCTAATACATGTACATAAGACTATTATTTTTCCATACAGTATATTTCTCATAAAGTGGACCTTATATCACTGTAGTTATATCAATAATATAGCTTATTATGCACTAGTGCAGTTCTTTAAATAATAAACTAATTCAACAAAGAATCAAAAATACGCCTTTGATTACTGCAGACTATCTGACGCCCGCGACTTCGTCAGTGTGAATTACAGTTTAAAAAATCCAAGTCAGTTTCCATCCATGTGAAAAATCGCACTTGCTCAGTTGTGGCGTGATTGAAGGACAAACCAAACAACTACACACACTTTTGCATTTACAATGATGAAAATCCTGGAAATTATTATCTTTCTTAGAAAACGAACATTTCATAAATAAAAAAATAATAAATAGTAGATTCATTTTGATTTTTAAGAATTTTATATACCCAGTGACACTCGCGTCATCAAGACAAATCTAATGACTTATCATTTATCAAAATCGGTCGATCCGTTTAGTAGTTACGAGTGGATATAGAAACGGACATACATACATAACAAACCCTTAACCCTCCTTTTGGGCTTCGCAGTCGCGTGAAAACAAATAAAAGACATTTTTTCGAGCCCAGTTTTTTGACCTTTTGACCGAGTTTCAAGGGACAACCCTATAAATATTCCTTGTTCAGAATCGAGTTGCGAAATTCCGCGAATCAGAAGTGGTTCGTGCGAAAGTTTCTTCCAAACCAATATTTACCAACTCTTCGGCTGCAGCTGTTGTGCGCAATCAAAATAACTTTTCAATAGAAATATATAGAATACATATACCTACTACCTACATCTATACAGACGTAGGTTAACGAGTGTAAATTAAAAATTTATAACACCCCCGACAAGTGAAGGTTACAGTAACTAGAAAAGAGCTGATAACTTTCAAACGGCTGAACCGATTTTCTTCGATTATAGCTAAGAACACTATCGATCAAGCCACCTTTCAAACAAAAAAAAAACTAAATGGAAATTGGTTCATTCGTTTAGGAGCTACGATGCAACAGACAGATACACACGTCAAACTTATAACACCCCTCTTTTTGGGTCGGGGGTTAAAAACACTGCAAACAAAGCGCAGGCTAACGTAGATTGCGGCTGTAAACGACGCCACCTTCCACCGCGTGCTTATAATAAGCAATAAGGGTCGCCCATTGTAATTTCACATTAACTCCTGCTGTTTTTATGAGGCTTCGTTGGGATAACCTGTAGTAATCTTGTTAAGTAACTGGAAGGTTTTGTGAATAAACAATTTTATTCACATAGCAGCTATCACACTTCACACTAATATTATAAAGGCGAAAGTTTGTATGTGTGTGTGTGTGTGTGTGTGTGTATGTTTGTTACTCCTTCACGCAAAAACTACTGAACGGATTTGGCTGAAATTTGGAATGGAGATAGATAATATCCTGGATTAGCACATAGGCTACTTTTTATCCCGGAAAATCAAAGAGTTCCCACGGGATTTCAAAAAAACCTAAATCCACGCGGGCGAATTCGCGAGCATCGGCTAGTTTTTAATAAAAATTGAAACATATTTGTCGTTTATGCCTTGTGACGTCATTGTTCGCCTTCCGAACAGCGTGACATTAAATAATAAGTAACTATGTTAAGAATAAATTAAAAAATCATGATTTTTATTTATTTATTCTCATTAATAATATTTTCTAGCCCCATAAACTACCGCTAGGTATACCAAACATCACATCACAGTCCAAGACCATATTTCGGCCGTCAAAAAGTTAACTGTTCATACTGCTCTATCCATTCACTACCCTATCGGGTGGTTATTATAAGCCATTCTATAATTAATGCGGAAGTGTGTTTGTTTGTTGGTTTGTTCTTCAATCATACCGCAACGGAGCAACGAATGATATGATTTTTTGCATGGATAGATACCCAGTGAAACTCTACAGAGTGGCAAAGTTCTATTCTGAAAAATTAAAGAGTTCTTACGGGATTATTAAAAATCTAAATCTACAGTTATATGACCACGTACTTATTTTTTCTCATTTAATCCACCACATGACCCTAATCTCAAAGTTTGGAGTGTTTGATTTCCGTGGTGAATGCGAAACCAACAAAACAACAGTGTTTCCCGCCAAAGTTCGACTGGAACTCTGTTTTTATCAACTGAAACGCTGTTTAACCCTATGTTAACTTTAAAGTTTATACTTGTGTTTGGTGTCCTTCATGAATAGCCACTTTTTAACCCCCGACCCAAAAAGAGGGGTGTTATAAGTTTGACGTGTCTCTGTGTATCTGTCTGTGCCATCGTAGCTCCTAAACTAATGAACCGATTTTAATTTAGTTTTTTTTAATTTGAAAGGTGGCTTGATCAAGAGTGTTCTTAGCTATAATGTAAGAAAATCGGTTCAGCCGTTTGAAAGTTATCAGCTCTTTTCTAGTTACTGTAACCTTCACTTGTTGGGGGTGTTATAAATTTTTAATTTACACTTGTGTGTAGTAAAAAGCAGTAGTTTTTAAGTAAACATAAATCGCTATAGTTCGGGTAGTGAATTCCTGCGCTGATTGTTTTTCAAGTTAAATTAAATCTCCTGTCGTATGGAGATTTTTAAAACGATGTTTTAAACTATGTTTCACGGTTGACTTGCATTATTAACACTCACACTCTAAGGTTTATATTTCCCTACCATTATATTTTTATCTATCTATTGTTGAGTACTCAGTGGTAACCATCGACGGTGGTAACACGACAGTGTCTATAATTATTATAATAATCATCTATCCTTCCCATATTTTTGCTGAAAATCAGTTTCTTTCTAGCCCTTTAACTTGAATAGTTATACTAAGGTTGAAATTTATAGAGCGCACTTTGAGTTTGCTCAGACCTAAGAGAGTGTAAACGAGACAGCGTTATACCGCTGGCATAAATCTATCTCGTTTTAACTGAAACTTAAGACTGAGCTAAGTCAAAGTATGCTCTATACATCTTACCCTAAAAAATCCTTTTAAATCCTCACTAGGTTACAGGTTACGTGGATTACAGTAACAATATAGTGAACAATGTGTGAGTAAGTTTGGTTTAAAAAGAGTCTAAAAAAGGATAACCCTAAAATTTTGGTTCACAGATTCTAAAATCGTAACTCCTCGTTTCTCCGGCGCATCTTGGCTGGCTCTGCGCGCGCTCCGCGGCGCGTACAAGCGCGTGCGATTACGACTGCGCGTGCGACCCGAGCGCGCGCGCGGCGTGCTGCTGCTCACTGGCGAGCACGACGACCTGTCTGGGGACTATCTTGCGCTGATACTGAGGAACGGACATGTGGAACTGAGGTAAGTATTTCATGATACAGTCGCAAAGCAAGCAGTCTAAGAAGGTGCAACATGGCAGTCTGCGCAAGTACAGTCAAGGACACAAAGGTCTGCTGAGATTGGTTTTCATGACTCCGTACCCAAAGGATAAAAACGGAGCCCTATTAATTTCACTCTGTTGCCTGTATGTCTGTCTGTCCGTCCGTCTGTCTGTCTGACGGATTATGTCACAGGTCTCTAGCTCCTTGACGAAATGAGTAACGCACCTGAAATTTTGGCATTTGTTTAAAACGTTTAACTCAATATTGAGTTAGAAATTCAATTAAATTATTTATGTAGATACATGTGTGATTTGTGATACATAATATACGACTCGTGTTCAGATCGGACTACTTGTTTTGCGACCACTATAGAGGAATGTGGGCCAAGACGAGCCCAATAAACTAAAATTAAAATATTTAACTTTTATATTGGAGTACTGTATCATATTTTAGGAATTTAGGAAAAAAACGAAAGTCCCAACGCCCAAAAACTACAAAATAAAGTAACAAAAAAATTGTTGCGTGCCTCAATAATTACAGGATAAAATATGGGTTCAATATTTTTAATCATTTTCGGGACCCGGTTCCGGGATACACGATGTTTCATACAACTCGTTACACGCCCCTGGAGGGTTTTGGGTTTTTACATACAAGTTACAAACGTGAGACGGAATTAATTACAAAATGAGTTACAAGGGTTAATTTTTTTTATCACACGCCGTTTCAGCACACGTTTTTTATTTGTTAATCGTTTATGTGTAGATTTTTTGTTCAATATAAAGCTATGTAAATTGTTTACCATGTACAGAACTAATTAACCCATAACCCATCGAATTTGAATGAAGAATGAAGCGCGATTGAAGATGTATGGGGAGATAGAAGACTTTGTGGCAACACCTAGGTCCTAGACATTCTCATTCTAACTCTGAGAAGAGAACCGTACTCAGTAGTATGCCGGCGGTGGATTGTGATGCTGATAATGATGATAAAATTACTTTCCGTATGTTTATAGGTACATTAACTTCGGCCGTAACTCAGACCACATATAAAAAGAATGTATGATTGAAACGATCAATCCATCATTTACGGATGTTACAATTCATTTAAGAATGGGTCTTGGGTTCCGTATTTCCGTACCATCATAAAAGAAATAACACTCAAGTATTTTTTTTTAAATTCCTGTCGGACTTTTTGAGATTTTTATAATTTGGCTTAAAAATATCACCACATTTTCCATGCAATGGCGTGCAAATATTTCATACAACTACCTAATATTGAATTCACATTAGGTAAGCAGTATGTTGGGAACTTTTTGGCTGAGATTAATTATACCACTGTTTTTGGGCACACATATTTATTGTGATTTTACAATGGCTGGATAAAAACTAGGTAACAGTATGTAAGTCGTCGGGGTTCTTATTAACACTGTACGACACGTCACCTCGACACACATACACACACACATCCGAGCGGAGCGAACACAGTAATTAAGAAGACCATCAGATGTCCTAAGAAACTATTTGTCCCAGGTTCGACTGCGGCAGCGGCGCGGGAGTGCTGCGATCACCAGAACCAGTTCACTTGGGGAGGTGGAACACCATATCCGTGTACCGGCATCGCTGGGACGCCTGGCTCAAGCTGAACAACGGGAAACGGGTCCGAGGCAGGTCCAAGGTAAATAAAAGAAAAAAACGTTTATTTTTTTACAGCTGTGCCTTTTACCTATTACCTACGTAAACATACCTACATAAAGTATATCAGCAGATAATAGGAGAGGAGAGGGATATAAGGAATTCATATTAAAATTCATTAATGTAGCCTCATTGGGTGACAGAAGGACTGACTCATGTTTTGCGCAAAGGATCAACCTGGCTGTACAGCGTGTAAATGCATTTTTGGCACCATGCCACTTGGGCATTATTTGGACAGTAATAATTACCTCTTACAAGATCGGGCTAAATTATTATTGAATAAAAAAACCAGCCAAGTGCGAGTCAGACTTGCGAACCGAGGGTTCCGCACTCGGGTATTCTTTCGACATTTTACACGATAAATCAAAAACTATTATGCATAAAAATAAATAAAAATCTGTTTTAGAATGTGCAGGTAAAGCCCTTTCATATTATGATACCCTACTTGGTATCATACTTTGAAAATGGAAAATACTAATATTGGTTCATGGACACATTTTAATTACTTTTTTGTGATGTAGCTACAAATTCAGTTTTCTGATTTTTTCCTTTACTTGTGCTATAAGACCTACTTACCTGCCAAATTTCATGATTCTAGGTCAACGGGAAGTACCCTATAGATTTTTTTTGACAGACGCAACACACGGACAGATGGACAGACAGACAGACGCACAGACGGACAGACAGACAGACAGCAAAGTGATCCTATATGGCTCCCTTTTTCCTTTTGAGATAGGTAGGAATAAAGCACGTCTAGAATAATAAACCAATATAAGCAAAATAATAACAATAAACCACAATAAAGCTTGTCGCAATTAAAGCTAAAGTATACACAGTTGCCTGCAATTATCACAAACCAGACACTTCTGAAGTTTAAAGGACTTTTTGTTCCCTTTTGTCTGAAAATGTCTACTGAAATTTAAAAAGAGACCGATGTTTCGGAGGTGCGGTGCGGACAAATTTGTTTTGCACAAGTTTTATATAGATACTTTGTAATTTAATTTTAATATGGCGCTAATGGAGATTTATCCAGCTCAAAAAGTTCAATGATTTTTTTTATTGCAAGATAGGCTTGCACTTGGCGACAATAATGCATAGTAAAAAGCGATGATGAGGTCTAGATTGGAGTGCACTTATTCAGCAGATGCCTACGTTTCACTCTTGCTCCTATCTATATAAAATACTTATACGTGGCAGAAAACATGATCGCCAAACATTTTTACATCTTAGCGGTTTGTATTAAAAAAGAGCAAAAACTTTTCGTACAAATACTACCATATATTTTAAATTGATATTATTGCATTTACCTACCTACTTACTTAGATGTTACTTTTAAATCTTTACTCCCAGAATTGGGAACCACCTCCTTTTTGGCAGTTGGTTAAAAAAGGACGAGGTTTTTTTTGGTTAATCATATGATGGGTTCCCAGGGCCTTTCGCATATTACTCGACCCAGAGTAGGTACCTACCAATTATTTATAGTCAGATTTCAGCTCTTTAATTTGACTCGGTCACCTATCTACGACTAGAATTAGCGGTTTTGGTTCACTGTTGCAACTAATAATATACGAATTAGCAAAAAAAGTTATATCAACCAGTTTCAATAGGTAATAGGTACTTAAATGCAGCCAGCCAGTATTCTTGGCACCATTCCACGCGGGCATGATTTGTATAGTTATTAGATTAACTTTAAGTTTTATTGTAATATTTTATTTAAAAAATATATATAATAAAAAAGGTAATAGCTTAATCTATAAAAGTTATAAGTCTACTGTGTGGGCGCCTTGAGGAATCATTTGCTCCGTTCAAAGGTTTTCGCTTTACGGAATATTAAAAGAAAATAGTAGAGAATCTTTGAGAGAGCTTAAGTAGTACTTCTTTTAATTAATTAATTCTACATCTTTCTTGCTTCGAGCTATTTCTTGAAATCCAGATCCAATAAGCTAATTATAAAACGGCAAGTATAAGAAAATTAAAATTATTTCTCGGTAACTAGAAACTTAAGTTTAAAGAAAATCATTTATCAGTTAGGTATACTGGAACTCCGGAAAACATATTTAGTTTTAGTAATTATTCCACGTCGTGAGTTGTTTCAATACCTATGTTCGTTATAGACTTTCTTTGTTTTTCTAATGAAACCGGGTTTTTTAATTAGAAAGGCAATAATGTGAAGATGGTTTTAGATCACTAAAATTAAGCACATCTTTTTTTTAGCGTTGTAGCACACGCAGAGTATCCGCTAGTCTAGAATTTAAGTAAACCCTTCTTAACAAAATTTCACATAAAATAAATTACGTACCCAAATCCCAAACTTATACGTTCCCGTAAAGTGAGTCGTCTCATTCCACATTCACAGAGTTCAAATAAAAACACCGTCCCAGGTTAAATGGGTAAAGGGGCTGCGAGGGAGGTCCCTGACTCGCCTATAACTCGGGTACAACTTTCCAAGGTAGTAAGAAACTTTCCCGGATTACAAGATTGCGATACGGATTTGATACCATAGATATGGTAGGCAATATAAGTAGGTGCCTATAGCTTACTAGCTCTAAATTAATATAGAAAGAATTTTAAGAAATTCCACCGGGGCAGATCAACTGTTATGTTGGCTCCCCTGTCTGTTGGGTGGTCATTGGCACCATATTGGCATGAGAAGACGCAGATTTTGTTTATTTTCATTTCATTCATTCAGGAAAATCAAATGAAAATAAACAAAATCTGCGTCTTCTTATGCAAATATGGTGCCAATGACTTGGACAGACAGGGGAGCCAACATAACGACATAGGTACTATTCGTTAAAACGCACTATAGTTCATCCAATAGAGTTGAAACTTTATACGGCCATTGCGTGAAGCGACCAATAGTACAACCAATTTAGGTAGATATGTGCGGAGCACTTATTAGAATCATATGACGTAACTTACGCTGGTTTATCTATTTCATCATCAAAAAAAAATCAGAATTTCAATATTCCGTTTTTACCGTTCACTTTTGTTATTATTCGCAGAAACGACCATAAAGCAGGCGCAATGGCTGGTAGCACTGTTAAACAAAGTTCCTCTTTAAAAAAAACAAGCATTACTCATCCAAGTTCCTCATTAAAAATATTCGTGTCTCGTACTAGAGGGAAACTGAAACGACAAAAGACTTTAGCGCAGGTAGTAAGGTATAAGCGGCGGCGGTAAATACTAATTGAGTAAAAAAATCAAACTAATTTTTTTTTAATCAATATCAAGTACCTTAAGATAGGTGTCCTAACAATTTAGATGAAAGCGGAAGCTTGGAAGGTGTATGACACTTTTTTTATTAAACTCACTCAGTTTCTATTCTATCCAGGGTCATCGTAAGGGATGGCAATCTTTTGATGACATGTACGTTTATTTAATTTAATTTAAAAAAATAAATGTCTGTGGTTTGCCAGATTTGTATAAAAGTGTAAGTAATTTCAAAGTTACAAAGGCTCAAACATTTATACGTAAATTATTGAGCCATGTAACTTTAAATCTATATATTTTTAAAGAAATCATGAAACCTATAAACACAGAGCGCGTTCCAAATTCCAAACAAGTGAGCTCATAGTTCAAGGTCTATGGCATCTTACAGATCTCTTGTCTCCAAGCTGCAACCCAAAGCTATTCTTGGGCACCAGTATTGGGATCCTCTTCGTAAGATTCAAATTCAAATTCAAAATATTTACAAGTTCTTTTGAATCGTCAAAAGCATCTACCACTGGATCCGAATGCCTTTCCTACCGACAAGAACCAGCAAGAAACTCGAATAAAATCCGACGACTCCCCGTCTTACAGTTCTGTATTCTGTAAATAAATTGGAAACCCAGAGGTTTCGACTAAAAAAAGTAAGCGAGTCGTTTTTGGGCAGCGGTGTTCGCTATTACAATAAAATTCCGGTCGAAGTTCAAAGTTTACCAGAAGGGAGGTTTAAACGATACATTAAAAAAAACCTGTGCAAGAAAGGATATTACAATTTAAACGATTATATATCGGATAAGGATGCTTGGACAGCTCCTCTAACACAATGAAGTACCTAATGTTACATCTCATCATTATTGATAATAATATTGTTAATTATATGTATTGTTAATTGTATTGCTATTGACATTGTATTCGTACTGAAATTCATGAATTATTGTTTAAAATTATTATTTTTACTTTATTTACCTAGCTTAAAATTGTACAATTAATTTTTATTTTATGTTTTCTGATTGAATTATTTTATTTCATTTATGACGTTCAAAAAGTGTACATTTGTATCTACTTTGAATAAAACATTTGAATTTGAATTTGAATTTGAATAAGTAGGTTCGTTAGTATGGGTTACCTGGGAGAGATCACTGTAGTGATAAGGTCGCCCTTTGTTTAATTAAATGTATCATATATTCTGTCTTTGTAATTTTGTAACAATAAAGTTGGTTAAATAAATAAAATAAATAAATAAAAATCAGATACTCAGATAAGAAGATAATAACAAAGTACGAATTTGCCATCCGCTCATGGCTTGAACACCAAAAAAGGCGGATTTCAGCACTTATTGTCGAGTCTCCAAGTTAATGTTGTACAATAATTGACGGCATTCCCGCCCTGTAATGATCCGCAAGTTTGTAATTGTCCTTCACTTAGCAGTGGACAAAATGTTTCAGACTTTCGTCCAAAATCGTTTCAATTACGTTTCGGCTTTTAAATCCGGGTGTTTTAATTTGCATTTGACCTTATTTTTTTCCTTTTAACATCTTTAAGGTTTGTACTTTTGAAGTGGATGTACTTAATTACATTATGCAAACTAGCTAAATCACAAAAGTTTTTGTATATTTGTTGGTATCTGATGGTGTTTTATTTAGCACTTTTGTTGGTGGATGGTTTTACTTATGTTTTAATTCACTGACCAGTTCGTCTGATCGTCGTTGCACAGATAGGTGCTACGGGGTCAATGCCGCGTCAAAGGTCCCCCACCTTTGACGCGGCATTGACCCCGCAGCACATGAATCTCGAATTTTGCACGCTGTATCACTTAGGTACATTTCGGGATAGGAAAATGCTATATCACTAAAACTACAAGGGCTAAGTAAGGCAAATAGCAAGCAAATGGATAAGTTTTTGCTAGTGTTCTTACACCCTGTATAAAACATTATATTATTCCCCAGGGTCTGTTCTCCCGCATGACGTTCCGCGAGCCAGTATGGGTGGGCGGTGCGGGCAACACCACGGGTCTTCAGAGCAAGCTGGGGCTAGCTGAAGGACTGCTTGGCTGCGTCGACTTCCTCCGCATTAACGGCGATACGTACCGACTCGTCAAGGATGCTGTCTCTACGTCTGATATTGGTGAGCTTTTAAATCTAAATATATAAAAGGAAAAACGTGACTGACTGACTAACTGATCTATCAACTCAACTTACTGGACAGATCGAGCGGATTTTTTTTAAAGAATATTAGCCATGCTAATCATGACTAATACTCCCCTTTCCACTCCAAATAAGCGTAAAGCTTGTGCCAGGAGTGGGCACGACAATAGTGCAGCCGGTGGGGTTTGAACCGCCGACCTTTCGGAATTCGGTCTGCTCCTCAACCATTGAGCCATCGAGGCTTTTGCATGCGTTTGCATGAATTAGGCATGTAGATAGCTATTATGACGTAGAAATCTGCTAAGAAAGGATTTTTGAAAATGTAACCCCTACGGGGGTAAAATAGGGGTTAAAATTTGCGAGCATAAAATAGTTAGGTAATAAACTGAGTTCACACTTGCCATTAATGTATACGAAAGTTCAGCGTACTTAAGCGGTTAAAACCGCGCGGTAGCCGCGCGACATTTTTGCCTCGTTTAACCGCAGCCTTAAAGGCAATTGAAATTCAAAGCGCGCTTCATTTGTTTCAACGTAATTAGATTGGAAAGTTTGTCGACTTATCAAACTTATTAACTTTAATATCGGTCCCAAACTCTGTTTTCCATCGGAAATCTTATCAGCAAGTTTGATACTTACCTCTCGTTTCTTACCTCAGTATTGAAGAATAGTACTTTTATAAGAAAACTTGAAGAAAATTAATACGGATAATGTGTATTTTTTATCAACAATATTAAGTTTTTTATCAAAGAAGGAAAGTAAAACGTTTATTTTGTAAAGTAGGTATGCCACATAACACATGTAATACCTAAAGGGTGGTTATCCCAGCGCTTCCTCCACTTGAAAATGGGGATGATGCCTATGTCTAAAATATATTATTGTAGAGTGTCTTACAAAATTCGTAAAATCCACATTCGATGCTAGTTTTAAGTTTGCTAAAATCACCGATTTTACTAGTACACATCATCCCTATTAAAGCGAAAATGGCTTGTGACGTAAAGGGTTCCGTAGAGTGAAATAAAACCCACAAGTCACACAAGGAATTTCACTCCACGGAACCCATTACGTCACAGGCTCAAGCAGAAGAAGCGCCGAAATAAACTGTGTCATATGTGGAACAATTCAGCATAATGCTGTGTGCCTCGTACAAGGACAAGAGCATACAGCAAATAAATAGCCCGGGCTGACATTTTTATCGAACAAAATTACCTATCCACTATAAAATATCTACTAAATCCGACAGCGTTTTCTTTTATGATCTGCGACTTTTTCGGTGACTGATTGATGTCCTTCCTTTATAAAGGAAAAACATTTAAACATTGCGAAACGCAAACCTCTTTGTTCCGGCTTTAGAATTCCTTCGGGACAGCCCTTTGATTCCATTAAGCCTTCCTGGGCCCTCCCGGAAATACGGGATGAATTTTTATCACGAATTTTTTTGTCAGCAAAATATTTCCTATCTTCTTTAGGTAGCTGTCCGACCGCCGGCGATTAACGAAAAACGAGTGCCTTTGTACATTTTAATTTTCATGATCAACCCATCGCCGGCCCACTACTGAGAACGGGTCTCCTCTCAGAATGAGAAGGGTTTAGGCCATAGTTAGCAACGCTGGCCAAGTGCGGATTCGAAGACTTCATACACCTTTGAGAACATTATGGAGAACTCTGAAGCATGCAGGTTCCCTGATGATATTTGCCTTCACCATTAATAAAGCAAGTCATATTTAATTGTTTAAAGCACCGAAAAGCTAAAGGTCTCATCCAGTGCCCGGGACGAATCTCAGACCTCCCGAAAAAAAGACAAAACGTCTTAACCACCTAACTATCTCAAGCAGATTAGGTATATAAATGTCTTCATACAATAGGTGGATATGTTCACAACAGACTTTACTAAAAGGTTGCCCCTATAAATCCTTTCCCACTTCAAAGAGCGATTGAAAAATCGTTACAAAGTAATATACAAGTGGAAACTCTGCATTTTCAATCCCGATCGACATAAATTGTACGCCTCACACGGTCACACTTCCCCCGCTGGCTCGACGATTGCACTTCTACTCGTGACGTCACAATACACTTGCTATCTATTCTGTTACGTCAGGCTACAGAATTGAGAATTGGTATAGAAGTGGTACAGAAGCGTGAGTACTGTAATATACTGAGGATTACGGGTTTCCTCTCAGAATGTGGGTTTAGACTTTAGAGTTTAGACCATAGTCCACCACGCTGGCTTGCGAATTGGTAGACTTCACACGCTTTGAGAACATTAGGCATGGAGATCTCTCGGGTATGCAGAGTCTGTCACGATGTTTGCCTTCACCGATTTTAAAGCAAGTAATATTTAATTGCTTACAACGCATATGGCACTGTAAAGTTAGAGAGAAAGTCAGAGGAAACTCTGCATTTTCAATCCCGATCGACATAAATTGTCCGTCCCACACAGTCACACTTCCCCCGCTGACTCGACGATTGCACTTGTACTTGTGACGTCACAATACACTTGCTATCTATTCTGTTACGTCAGGCTTTGGTCAGGCTACAGAATTAAGAATTGGTATAGAAGTGGTATATGAGTGTTAGTGTAGATGTCTAGTAAAACATCAACTCATCAATAAATAATCAGTAATCGTGGCGCTTGGTCAGCGTGGCGGACTAAAACGTAAACCCTTCTCATTCTGAGAGGAGAGCTCTACTCAATAACAATAGCTTTGAATTTATCATGATAATCATCATAGCAGGTGCGTCAACATGTCAATAACGAAAAAAAACATACGGTTTATCAATGACAGCTTGAAATAAGGTCGCGTTATAAATCACGACGAGATGAAGGCCGTAAATAACGCACCCTCGTCTGCGGAGTATTAGCCCCGCTCGGAATTACGCGGACTTAGTGGGAAAGAGTTTGAACAAAAACATTAGTTTCTAAAGGGATTTGGAGTTTGTGGACAGATTGGCGGTCAGGGCAGTCTAAAACTGATATTTATCTACATACCTAAGTACTAGATGTTGTCCGCGTGCCGCGATTGTGTCCGCGTCATTAGTTTCGGTTTTTTTTAATCCCGAGGGAACTCTTTGATATTCCGGGATAAAAAAGTAACCTGTATCTATGCAAGCTATCTCTGTACTAAACAATTAAATATGCCCGCGACTTCTTCGGTATATTTCAATGTAGGTTCTTGTATATATTAATGTAGGTTTTTAAAAATCTCATTAGAACTTTTTGAGTTTCCGGGAATCAAAATTTGAATTTCCGGGGAAAAAGTAATCTACGTCCTTAGCTGGGATGCAAGCACTCTGTACCAAATATCATCAAAATCGGTTAAACATATGGATCGTGAAAAGCTAGCAGACAGACAAACACACTCATATTAGTATGGATTATTTCATCGTGATATTATTTAAGGCGCAATCCATACCGCTGCTGGTACATAGCATCTACTATAAAGAATATTATATTATTATGTGACACGAGTAGCGAAGTGGGGAGCCTAAGCACACAAATGTGCCGCGCGTCCTTTGGGTCTCGTTCGTATTTTTTTTTTTTCAGTATGACATTGCTCATTATTACCTAGACCTACCTAATGAGTAATGAACCATTACTAACTCCATCTCCGTCAGTATGCGTTAGCCCTTACACGATCCATTCTCATTAGTGTAGACAACACGCGAGGGGTGACGAATGATATTCATTAGGACGGCATTACTAATTAGATCAGGCTTCCCGGGTACGTAAACCGTTGGGACTTCAGTAGGCTTAGTACGAGATTGCTCAACTCGAAAACGTTCATAGATTTTGAGTAACAAAACACTATAGTTACGTCAAAATAAAATGGCCCTAAATTCTCGGACATTAGCGTCCATAAGTAGGAGACTTGCAGAAGTTAGTTTATCAGGAAGTTACTTTTTAATGGAAAAACTTGCAGAAATTAACTTGTTGCGAATGTTTGTAATACAAGTGACGTGCACGGTGTATGTGACTTGCCAGAGCCGATTTCTGCAAAATTTTCTTGATATTAGTATAGGTACATTTGATTAAGGGTCAAGTCTATGTACAGACTTTACACATTTATCTACAGCCAGCAGAAGTCTTAAGTGGTAACTTAGTAAACACTTAACTTAGTAAAATACTTGCCTTTCCTGCTGGGTGCCACGGAATTTTTAAAAACTTAAACCCACGCGGACGAGGTCACGATCGATTAACTATTTATTATTTTATAATAAACATTGTGTAAGAAGTTTCGCTTCTGTCACATCTTCAAGCTTTTTTTTATCCAAGCAATAAGGCCGCCTTTGCGCACGATTGTTTTTTCTGTTTTTCTTCTTTCTGTGTTGCGTTCCTTTACATGTGTTTTTGTGTGCAATAAAGTCTTTCTATCTATCTATCTATCTATCTATCTATCTATCTATCTACCTTGAAAACATGCCGTACGGGCGTACTTTTGCGACTTTCGTACTACCACAACACACTATTAAAAACATAATATTGTTCACGTCCGCGTCGTCGTAGTCTGGGTGTTTTCCAATATGAGACGTGCATAAAACTTTGCAGAGCGTTGCAGCAACTTACGGGATTAAGCCGTGACGTGATAAACGACTCTTCTTTACACTAGTTAAATGGAAACCCCCCACTGCATGTTATGAGGGGCTTATGTACCTTGTGTTTGTATATTTTCATGTTATTACGTAGTTTCCGTCTTCGCCCGCGCGGTTTTACGTACACTTATAGACTTGGTGAACGGGTGAATCTTAAAGGAGGGAAGGAAAATCATTGAGGCTTATTATATAGATCGGTATCAGATCCTTTTTCAGACGGAAGTAACGTTTGCGTCACTTCCATCCATATTTAAAATGACCGCTAAACAGAACAGCTGTTTTGAGGCTACTATCTTTAATCGAGATATTCCAAAGGACCCAAGCAGTTAGTGGCATAGATTAAAAGCTAATTTTTTACTTACTCCATTAAAAAAACTTCGTGATTCATTTTCAAAAATGGAATCCCTCGCACTTTTAACTAAAAATTCTATATTTCCCTAATTGTAATTAATCTTAAGCATTATTTTCAGCTGAATGCGCCCCAACCCTTGCTCCATGGAGACCAAACAACGAAGTAACCAGTGAAACTGTTCCACAGAAACCAAAGGCCATAGAAATTCACGGCATATATGACATAAACGATATAGTACACTTCGAAGATAATGACATCGTCATGAGAGACGCAAAGGATCACAATAAACTAGACAATTCATTACTACAATACAAGTATAATGATGTCAAAGCACAGTTTATTGATAAATATGACAAACAGTTTACTGATGCGAAAAGAAATGCCCTTCAAAATGATAAATATGACAAAAAATTCCTTTCTGATAGTAAAAATGATGATAACAAAGTTAAAGCACGATTTGATGACAAATTTAGTAAACAGTACATTGACAATAGTAAAAGTGATGGTCGCAATGATCTCAAAGCAAGATTTAATGACAAGTATGATAAATTTATTGATGACATAAAAAGTGATGATAAAATTTATGTCAAACCGCAATATGACAAACCGTTTATCGGCGCTAGTAGAAGTGATAAAAATGATCTCAAAGCTAGACTTGATGACAAATATGACAAAATTTTTATTAATGATAAATACGATAAGCAGTTTATCGATGATAGCAGAAGTAATGATTTTAAAAGTGCAATAGTTAATGATGTCGATAATGATCTAAGAAGTGGTGAAAAGAAGAAGGACTGCGAATGTCAGCACGGAGGAGGATGTGTCAATCGCGTCTGTCTCTGTCCTTTGGGATACGCGGGAGAGAGATGTGAAATCACTCTGGATTTAAAGGTGAGGAAAAATTTTGAATTCATTCAAATTATTCTAGTAAAGTATTCTTTCTCTATCACATTTATTTAAAAAGTTTATTTTGGCCGTTTTATAAATACTCATTTTACTAACAGAAAATATATAGAAATTCGTACGTAAAAGTTTTCATTTATTCATATCCCAAATTAGTATTATGATAAGTGGTTCATTTAAAGTGAGTTTTAATTCATTTATTCTTGTACAAACAAAGGAATTTTTTCCAAGAAAATAATTTAATAAGAGACGGTGCCTGCCACAAAGGCCTTTAAAAAGGTTTTCTTTTCATAAAAATAAGCTTGAATAATAATTTGTAATTACCGTAACCATTATGATTATTATAATCTTTCCCTTCAGAGGCGTAATTAATTGCGCTCGAAGCCTACGCTACCTTATTAATTATACCTTTTGCACTTCTGTAGAATTCTATCTTTATTACAAGTAAGAGCTTTCATTATTCTATAGCCTTCTTAGCATTCAATTAATTATTATCGTAAAATTTTACATGTGTATTGAATTGTATATACTCGTAATAGACAAAAAATGTGTTTTGTATTCTATTTCTATGACCAAAAACAATCTTTCGTGCTCCGAAGTTTGGATGTACCTACGTAGTCGGAGGTCCGATGCTTGAATGAGGTTATGCTGTTTATATGAAGGGGTTTTTATGGAAAATATTCCACCCATTTTTAGTAAACTTTATGTATGCTTTCTTAAATGGTCAAATAAAACTCCACTGAAAACTTTTCAGATGAAGTTCTTAGATTAACGCATATTTTTTCTTAAACTTCGTCCGGCGCAGTGGTAATGAGCTAAAATGTCGCGTATATATAAAAGTGAAAGAAAAATTTTCTTTGCATCCTTCGAGCAAAAAAGCTTTAAATTTAAATTGCAAGGATTCAGACTGAGCTTTTTGCGTTTCTATTAAGAATGTAAAGTTCGTTTTGTAAATAACGTACACCACATTGACTTATGAAAACGTGATTTATTTTTCTTTTAACATTGTTAACTTACTTCTTTACAATTATTGACAATATTTTATACACATTGATTCATCATTTCAACCCTTTACTTATAGGTTTTATGTTTTTATCAATCGCGCCCCCCTTTTAAAAATTCCTTATTTCTGAAGGTTTTGTTTCACGTCTTTTTCATCTATCCGCCCTTTTCTGATTTTCCATGTAGATCTTTTAATTTATCAACACCTATAGTTGCCTTACTAAGACAGAAGTTCAGAGAAGTTAAATATAATTTTTGTAAATAACATGATTTTTGGAAATAAACGAATTATAGGAACCTAATTCGTTTATTATAATTATAATCCTTCAACCATTTCAGGGATTCTTGCAATGGCATTCAATGTTATTAAAAAGTACTTAAGATATAATTACTATCCGATCGCTATCAGTTATAAAATAGGGCCCATTTTTGCATTGCGACTCTTAAATATTTTGTCCTTGTACCTATTCGTTTTATTTTATTTACTTAGTCACCGTAGATCTTTTTGAGATTGTGTAAGTAATTTAACATGATCGTGCGTTTATTCTTGTTTTTCGCTGAATTAGTATTTCTGTTTAAAATAACTACTTACAATCTTATTAAATCTAGTCCCTAGACGCTCCGGGGCTTTGAATTTGTATTTAACTTTCTTGAAGTAGTAAGTTGATGTTATCAAATTTCAGGTTCCTCGCTTCAATGGCTCGTCCTATCTTCGGCTACCTGGTCTTGGTAATTCAGCGCAATCGTGGCTTGATATACAGGTAAAAAAATAATTAAAATAGAAAATTACATAAGTAGGCAGGTACTTAGTTTTATTATGTAACCTGTTGTAACATTCATTTGTAACAAGAATACATATAAATTATAAACTGCAACAAAAAATATAAGATAAGATACTGTAGACGCAAAACAACAGAAAATGAAGAAATATAATATGTCTCTTTCAAGATAAGCAATTACTTACTTAGTTATTTTACCCTGTTTGACTTAGCTGAATTCACCACTGACCTTATTTTTTTATTTGTACTGTATATAGCCTTTTATTATAGTACCAAAAGATATGAAAGAGATATAATTAATATACGATACAAGCAGATACAATACCCCTTAATTAAACTCCTTAGGAGCGTTATAAAGTTTAACCGGAGTTGCTCAAGCGAAGTTTCTCCAACGTCCGATAACAGCGAATACCGAACGAAACTTCAATATATTTCCTCGCAGCTGTTGTTATATTTAATTGGTGGAGCAATATCGAGAACAATAATGCTCGATATTAAAACGGTGCCTTGTTACTGCTGTGACCCAAATTTTGGGAATATTTCGCTCGTGAAACAATTATTTTATTGGCAACAATAATTTTCGAGTAGGTACTTAAGTGTTCATGTTTCAATTTTCTCATTGATAAAACTCAATATTTCAGTTTACTGGAATAAAATTGTGTAAATCGTTTAGCTATTACTATACTGAATTATTGGGAAACTATATTATCTTCTGAGCAATTCAGCCTTTCGGCGAAAATGCAGCCTGTTTTTCTGCTACAACCTATTCCTTCTTAGGATTTTTGGTTACAAAGCTATTTCACTGACTCTCTGACCCAAATAAGACCTGGTTCATCGACACCATAAGCTATTCATACCTACCTTCCTTTAATCAGTCAATCAGTTCTTTCAAAAAAATTTATAAACAGCCTGGAATCAATGATCCTAGAGCTTTAAATCTTCTAATCCGTTCCTAATTCTTCATTACAGATAACTTTAAAACCAACGAATGGGGATGGTCTACTACTATATGACGCAGAGCATCCGAGTGGTGATGGCGACTTTTTCTCATTGCATCTACGAGATTACTTTGTGGAATTCGCTTTCGATCTTGGGTCTGGAATTGCTCTTGTCAGGTGTGTACCTATATATTATAATTATTAAAAACTAAAAATAAATATCAAGTTTTTAGAAGCTTCTTTTCATGTTCCTATCTCTTTTACTTTTTTTTATTATTCACAATTTCAGAATTTACAAACACATGATAACTAACAAATATAGTACCTACCATAGCCATCCTCTGAAAACTATAAACCACATAGACGTTTATCTGAGGATTGTGGACTACTAATAAAACTTTGTTGCATACACCCTACACCTATTCAAAGGAAAGCCAGACAAATGTTGGCATGCAGAGTGAAGAACTCTAACGCTGTGTTTTGCATACCTTGAGATCGACGACCTATCAGTTCTCGGAGTTGAATGTTTCACCACACATAATATGCCTAATTCTCTAGTTTGCAACTTTTGGATTTGCAGTATTTTACCTACTGTGCGTTTTGACTGCAAAAAGCACCGCCGTTGTTGCCTTGTTCTTCACGGTCGAAATGCATAGTATCTAATTTCAAAATAATTGTTGTGTAATCTCTGTTTGTTGCGTATATATTTTTTTTATTGTTTTGTACTTTGCCGCATTTATCGCAAATAAAGTTTTTTTTTTAAATTATCACGAATGTTGAAGGCCTGGTATACATTTTCAGATCAGCCTATCCTCTGGAACAAAACAAGTGGCATCGCATATCGGTCAGCCGATCTGGTCGTCGCGCGTCCCTTCGCGTGCGACCACACGACAGTCTGATCGACACGGCACGATCGGTGACGTCACGTGGGGTCGCACGGCACTTGACTTTGCGGCAGCCGATGATGCTGGGAGGTGCTCCGCATCCTTTGCCACCGAGACTTGCGCTGAGAACGTCTTTTAGCGGCTGTGTTGGAAAGGTTAGTATCACAGAAATCCAAATACTATTAAATCTGTGGTTAATATCGTTACAAACGAGGCTACTGTCTTACTGCCACTACGACAACCTGTTGATGCTGGGAGGTTACCTTTTGCCACCGAGGTTTGCGCTGAGAACGTCTTTTAGCGGCTGTGTTGGAAAGGTTAGTATCACAGAAATCCAAATACTATTAAATCTGTGGTTAATATCGTTACAAACGAGGCTACTGTCTTACTGCCACTACGACAACCTGTTGATGCTGGGAGGTTACCTTTTGCCACCGAGGTTTGCGCTGAGAACGTCTTTTAGCGGCTGTGTTGGAAAGGTTAGTATCACAGAAATCCAAATACTATTAAATCTGTGGTTAGTATCGTTACAAACGAGGCTACTGTCTTACTGCCACTACGACAACCTGTTGATGCTGGGAGGTTCCCTTTTGCCACCGAGGTTTGCGCTGAGAACGTCTTTTAGCGGCTGTGGTAAGTTTAGTTTTATTTTGTATTGGGAGGGCGAGTGAGAGTCTCTACTCTCTGTCTGGAAGTTGAGCTACCTAATGAAATCGGGGGCAAATGAGCGCCATTAGATATTTTACCCCCAATCTATCTACCGATTTGGACGAAATTTGGCAGAAACATAGCTTGCATCCTAAAGATGGGCGTAATAAAATTTGAATGAATAAATAAATGAAATGAAAAGTAGGACAATATCGCAAGTATTTGAAAGAGCCACGAACATGAAAGGACCTAGAATAGAGCCTTGAGGAACACCGGTTAGTGAGGCTGATCCGGATGACTTCACATCGATGAATTCCGGAAAATATTATGGCATGGTCTCATGGAAAATATAAATTTAAAAAAAAAAAACAACAAACTCTTACTACTTAATATAATATTTTACAAGAGTAGTGATCAAAAAACTTTATTTCCAGCTCGTTATAAACGACGAGGAGCTGTCAGTCGTATCCGCGGCGCTCGGGGGTGTCAACGTCGACAACTGCGATGAGACACAAACACACAATAGCACTTGCACGTATGTAACTGTAAATACAATACGTACTATACCTACCTTCTACCATTACGGATACATATTTTTTGTATTTTTTTTATATTTTCTTGTGATTTATGTCGACCGAATTCATGAGAGATCGGAATAAATGAACCAAAAATTATATCGGTTCATTTATTTTCAATTTTCACGTTATTATTTAGTTAACACATTAGGTATTAATTAGTCGGTACCAAACCAAAATAAAATAATTTAAACGTAATTTTTAAATGCGAGTGTTAAGTACTATAAATTTAATGCATTGTTCTACAATTTTATTAGTTGGATCGGAATCAATGAACCAAAAATTATGTCGGTTCATTTATTTTTTCATATTAATTCATTATTCTTATTTCAGTGACACTTTATGCAAGGAAACGTTAGACCACATACCTGTATACCCTAAAAACATCTCTATCAACGACATTCACCACTCAATAATAGCGAAAAAAGGGTTCAAGACCAAATACCACAAAGTGAAATCGAAAAAACACGCGCAGCACGTTCATATAGAGAAATACAAGAAAAAGAAGTATGTGTCTAGTAAAAAGCGATTGCATATTCAAAATGATATAGAGAAGAAAAATGATATAATGACGGAAGGCCCCATGTACGATGGACAAACTTACATGCAAGTGAAATATTTGGACACGAATGAAATTAATTGGGGAGATACGAATACGTATCCGAGTTTTAGCGGTAAAGACAGTTTCATCCATATTGACGATGAAGAGACGATAAAAAGGTAAGTTATCAAAAACATTTGTAATTTCCACAACGACCCTAATGTACTTAGTAGTTTGTATTTTTATTATTTATTTGATTCGGGCAACGTATAAAAAGGACAAAGTATTAGATTATATGAAAAAAAACAATATTTAAAAATTATAGACACTGCAAAAACATATTGTTGATCGGTTTTTTTCACTTGCAATCACGGTCTAATTGTTCCTTCATAGTAAAAACATCTAAATGAACGTCCTTAGCGCGTCGCTTACGTGTTCCTGTGTGAAATTAGTTGCGATTTTTTGCCTTTTATCTGAACTACAGAGAACCCATTTTTGCTTCCCAGGTTACTAAGTTACACTCTGGACATTAACATCCGGTTCCGATCAGTATCCTCAGATGGTTTGCTCGTGTGGAGCGGCCGGGTCACTCCACCAGGGGACTTCTTATCTCTTGCTGTAGAGAACTCTGTGCTTGTATTCAGGTTGGTATGAGTCTCTGCATACATTACATCACTGCTTATTCCAAAACTGGTTTGCGGAGTATATGATAACTGATAGTTTACATCACCATTATCATCGTCATCGACATCATCATCATCGTCAGTAGCAGCAGCATGACAATATTAAGCTGTGAGTCTGTACTGGTGACATTGAGCGTCAGTACATCGTCTTCAGCTTTCCTACTTTCCTCTTTATAGTATCAGTCTATCATTCTGAAGGGCGCATCCTGCAAAACCCCATATTGCGCTTACATAGTCTCTAATCATGGAATTTTTGATTCAGACGAGCGTTTTAGAAATTTCACTTCAGAGATCAAAATTTCATACGAAGTTCTTAAGAGATGTCCTAAAATAATTCAGAGAGAAAACTTTGAATTAATGAATTAATTATATGAATGTGGTTTTCAGATACGATTTAGGTAGTGGGGAAGTAATTATAATTGCTAATCACACGAAAGTGGATGATGGACTTTGGCATAGAGCCAGAGCAACGAGGTAAAATATGTGGAATATTTCGGAATGTTTTTATATACCTGTAAATAATATATATACATAATGTTAAAATTGTTTTAGAAACAGACAAGCAGGCGTTCTAGAAGTTGATGGTTTAGGATCCGTCGGAAAAATATCGCCAGGAAAATTAAAACAACTGAATACAGAAAATGGCCTTTACATAGGTAAGAATCCACTTTAGAATTAGATAGTAAATTAACCTTAGTTTAAACTTAGGTTTTGATCTCGTGCATTTGCGTCATATCCTTATTTCTTTTTATTGGGGTTTTCTCGGTATGAAATACGATGGACTCCCAAATTATTTCGCGTGCGAATAAACTATTAGCTCCAAATACATAATCTATTAGTACTATTTCAATACTTAGGTTTAATGATTATCAATATAAATATTATTAAAATGTTTTTCAAATGATAACTGAAACCGACGGCTTACGATGCACTTTTAAGCACGGAGGAATGATAATGACGAAATTCAGTCCTCCAAAGTCAGTCAATCATACAACTTCGTTCGACATTGCTTAACCAAAAACTCAAAATGTTTGTTAGTAAAACATAGCTAAATAAAATTGTATAACTATCCTGAGAATAGTTATTTATCCTCGCGATTAAACTGTTCCTCTTTGTTTAAGTTTTTTTTTTTTAATTTTATATCAATATTATTTTTCTATTTTCAGGAGGTCTACCATCAATAGAACTGAATACCATGGGCAAATACAAGAGCGGATTAATCGGATGCGTCTCTCAGATATCATTAAGCGGGGACTTTGATATACCACTATCATTGTCCAAATTGCCTCACACGATCACCAACAATGTAGGACGTTGTACGCCGTAAGACGCAAACGTTCATTTAAATGAACCGAGTTGGTTCATTTAAATGAAACACCAATTACAATTACATTTAGTGTGAACATAATTTATTTATTTATTTGAAATTATATTATTGATTTGATTAAAATTAAATTAAGTTTTTTATAATTAGTATAACATAAGGCGAATCATCATACATACAAAAGGTTTTGTAAGAAAAATGTTAGGTGTTTTAAATTGCTGATAGAAATGTGCAGGCTAGGAGTTATCTTGGACCTAAGGTAATTTATGTTGTAGGATTTTTGGTATTAACATTAGATCATTATGATGATTCGCCTTAAATCGCCTCTTAAGTTAAATTGAGTTAAATAATTTAAATGTTAGTTCATTTTCACAAAACTCCGTACTCGACATATCAATATATAGAACATCGGAGGCAATAATACACAATATGTGTGTGAAAATGTCATTGCACACTTAAGCTTAAATTTTGTATGGAACACTTTTAGTCAATTTAGGAAAAACTCTACCAAAAATTAAGCTACAAAAACAATTTCCTACTTTCACATCTATTTTCTAAGTCTTCTGTATGACATTCCTTTACTTCCTTTCATTAATTTTCCATTGTCAATGGAACTTTTCGAAGTGCTTTACTATCTAGTAGATATGAGAAAATACTATTTGTAATGTTAAATTAAATAAAATTCTAGTCGTACAAGTGATTTGCACGCGTCTTGAGTTACACAATTATCGATTAGGTTTCATTTAAAACATAGGTCACGATTTGTTACGATGAGAGTGTATTTATAATATAGTTTTAAGTACACATACCTAGCGTTTGTATATCGGAATTTTCATATGAACGTGGTTTTTAGAAGAATGTAAGTAGCTCCTAATACAATAGCGTTAAAATATATAAATTATTGAGCTTTTATATTAAGTGTTAAGTGTAATTTTGCTTTTTTTTCGCGTGGTTGCTTGTCTGAATAACAAACAAAACGTCATTAGCACCATTCTAGATTTATTAATAGAATATATCTCCTGTAGAGTACTTTCAAATGCGCTTTATATGTATTTACATAGTGTTATTTATTTCATGTTCACTCTATCAGTATATAAAAGTAACTTCATTGATTCATATAATACTATTTATAGTTATACAATTTATTATTATTATATACTTTTAATTAGATACGTAAAACAATATAAAGCGATGTATAAAATAGTTTTCAGACCAAATAAACAATAAATTAGCCTGTATATTTCCAAACTTATATTAATTAAAGAAAAAGATCCTTTTAGGATAATTTGTGAAAATATTAAATTTTAATTAGTTATTATCTAATCAATTCGTAATTCTGGAATGAACTATCAAACATATCCCTACAAATTTCCAGTTTCCCTATTCAACAATTACAATATCCCCTTATATGGGATTTAATTTTATCAATAATTTTTGTCAATTAGATACTTTACAGGGTTAAAACTTGTTTATAAATAAAGTAAATTATCTTAATTAACTTCGTTATGGTCTCAGTCTAATTTCTTTATTTCCCTATTACTTTAGAAAAATATAGGTAGGTAACTACCTACCTTCGTAATTAATGTCATTTTTTTAATATTGGACTTGTTGCTTATATATTCATTAATATTTAACCAATAAAAAAATATTACAACGCACACTGCTAACGTACCTACATATAACATCATAGATTTTCAAAAAAATACCTACCGCATAATTTTTGGACCTCCATAGGTGTCCATAGGTAGGTAATATCTAGAAATTTTAATAAACATAAATCAGAATAAGCAAAGTAACAATACAGAAAATTTATCATTAATTGGTTTAAACTTTCATTCAATTTCAGAGATTTAATATCATTTGCATATAAATACCTATTAGTATTCTTGGAACAGTTTAAGTTACGTTTAAATGAACCACTCCACATTTCATTTAGATTTAATTTTATATGAACCCGAAAATAAATTAATAATACCTAATGAAACACAAAGGAAATTAAAATAACTTTGTCTAGTCAGTTTGTTTATACAAGTTTTACAGAGTTTTGTAATGTTTACAATAATAATTATTATGATCTCATTGTATTTTAATTTGTTTTGAGTAGATTGTGTAAGGATTATTTTTAGTTAGTACTTGTGACATACGGATAGCTTAGCGTTAGTTTTGTATGTGAGACCTGTCCGATGTATTATACGCCGTTATTTGTACAAAATTATATCAGTAAAATATAATAAAAAGTGGTTTTATTTTGTTAATCGCGAGCTATCCATACTAATGTTATAAATGCGAAAGTGTGTCTGTCTGTCTGCTACCTTTTCACGGCCCAACAGTTTAACCGATTCTGACGGAATTTGGTACAGGGTTAGCTTATATCCAGGGGATGGACATAGGCTACTTTTTATCCCGGAAAATCAAAGAGTTCCCACGGGATTTCCAAAAACCCATCCGCTTAACCGATTTGTATGAGGTACCGAGGTAGCTCGCGTCCCTGTAATTGACATAGGCAACTTTTTATCCCGGAAAATCAAACAGTTCCCACGGGATCTCAAAAACCTAAATCCACGCGGACGAAGTCGCGGGCATCCTCTAGTGTAAATATAACACATGATATTAGGCAATGTTGCATCACAATAACTTAATGGTACAACTACGTATTTAGTGAATTGGTATTGCTATTAGTGGAGGGTAAACAAAGAGATTTTTAAGACTTGTCCCTCACAGGGTGCATTGACCGAAGATTTATTAAGTAGGTACCTACTAAATGTCCTGCACATAATATTAATTAGTATCCTACTCTATGAACTCTATTCACGAAAAGATGGTACCTATTAGCACTCTCTCTGTTAGGTAATCTCATATAACTTTGAGAGGCAAAAATCTCAGAGGGCGCTATTTAAGTCTCTAACCAATTACAAAC
Organism: Maniola jurtina; assembly: GCF_905333055.1. Classification (NCBI taxonomy): domain Eukaryota; kingdom Metazoa; phylum Arthropoda; class Insecta; order Lepidoptera; family Nymphalidae; genus Maniola; species Maniola jurtina. Next base: position 1,961,623 of record NC_060033.1, on the reverse strand, counting down.
GAAATCATGTTTTCTAAAAATTTGTTTTTGAAAAAAAAACGAACTGAATTCCGAAATGTTTTTCTAAAACATTTTTGTGATTGGTTGGTGACTTAGCCCAATGTCCAAGCGACAAGCATTGATAGCTCAGTGGTTAGACGTCTGTCTTCTAATCGGGGGTTCGGGGGTTCGATTCCAAGCTGGACTTCTAACTCTTCGGAGTTAAGTGGGTTTTAAGCAATCTTCACTTCCTCCTAATCTGCAGCACTTCCTCAATATCAGCACTTCTTTTATCGGTGAAGAAAAACTTCTTGAGGAAACCTGCGTACCTGACAATACTCCATGGTGTTCTCAAAGGTGTGTGAAGTCTGTTAATAAGCACAGGTTTTGCGTGGCGACCTAAATCCTTCTCATTCTGAGTTTGTCGTGCGCTCTTCTCAGACTTGGGCGCGTTTGGAACCCTCGTAGCTTTAGTTTTAAGTTACGTAATTAATTATCACCACTATATCGTACCAATTTCGACTATTAAAAGGAGTACCATTGTACCTACTTTGAATAAATGACTTTGACTTTGAGAGGAGACCCGTCCTCAGTAGTGGGCCGGCAATGGGTTGGTCATAATGAGGTAGGTAGAAACAACGAAAAACCCGGCTGAAAGTAGTTAATTGATGCAGATTCAAATAAAGATATCATTACCAATGATTCATTTTCCGACGTAAAAACCAACCAAGCTGAAATACCTACGCAAATGTGATTGGAATGGGACAGTTAAATGAGTGGCAGTCAGCAAGCAAAGCTCCCCACTATTATTGCCGTTACCTCATCGCCAACCGGTCATTCCACTGAACAGTGTTGCCAGCTTAGAAAAAAATCCACTAAATATGGCAAAAATATTAAATCCTACAACTAACTTCTGGCTTAGGTATATATAAGTACAAATACGCACCAACTTTAAATAAAATAAATAAATAAAATAAAATTAACTTTTATTTCAGGCCATTAGACCCATAATTGTGTTAGTATGACAAATCACATAAAACTATGTTAGTTGGTACTTATTTCTAGCTTAACAACTAATTCTATAACTAAAACTATAACTAAAAAGCCCGAGGGAGCTTCTTGACGCCTATGTGACCCCCCCCAGCACCTCCAGAGAGGACTATCTAGTTTCCTGACTATCTAGCTTCCTAAATAATATTTGTTAAATTAAATGAGATATTATTTTTCAAGTGATTTACTAAAAGTAACTCAAAAAACCGCAAGGAGTTGCTGGATTCAACTAGCGCAGAGTCTGGTAGTCCCTTCAAAAGACCTATTTCCAGCAGTGGACATAATAATATTATATCGACTGGCGACGATGACGACAACGATTCGAGCTTTACGAAATTATTTGAATCGTTAAAAGTGTAGATAGTTGATTATAAAAGTAACAATTAGTTTTATTTCCATTGCAACAAGCTCAGATTAACTTTATTTTGTAAAATAGCTATGTATCATTAATTATTTTTAATTTTTGTGAGTTTTTCAATAATAAAATGTTTTTACAATTGTTTTTGACGTGACAACGTCTTATAATTTGATAGAGCCGGCTGCGCGCACTAAAAAACATGACTCATGCGGCGTTACCTCGCTCTGAGGCGTTCCATGTAAGGCTTGAAGTGCAAGCGAAAGTGCAGAACGAGCGACAAAGAAGCACAATCGGCCTTTGTTGTCACGTTCAACTATCGTCAGTAAATCGACTTTACAGACAACCAATTTTTTTTTTGTCATTAATTAATATAATGAAACTAATTTATTAAGAAAACAGGGAGTTATTAAAATTGTAAACGGGGTAATGCTTACTTAACGTATGACAACATTACTTTCCGCTCTCAGTAGTTTTAATTCTTCGCGCGCGAAGCCTGTCTGTTTGAAAGTCTTGGGACATCGAACTTAGTTTACAAAAGTTACTAAGTGTAAGAAACTTCTAAAACAAAAAGAAACAATACAGTTAGAAATTGTCTGTTAAGTGATTGGTGCAAGTTAGGTATTAGGAACTAAGCATTAAGAGTTTATTTTTATTATTTTTGTTTGATCAAGAGTAATAGTAGCGTGTGAATAGTCAGTGTTTTGGTGAGAAATTAAGTTGTGTGTAGAAATCGTACGAGTTTTACGTCCCAGACCGGTTCTTGTGTGAGTATATTTTGAAAGTAAAAGTTATTTTCTTTAACTGCATTGAATAATATGCTAAACTAAATGGTTACAGCGGAACCTTTCGTAAAATTAATTTCTTCCTACCGCCTAAGTGTTGTTCCGCACATATTGTGTATTCCCGAATTGAACTTTCGTACCTACTTTATTTGTTTAGCGATATCGGTTTTTTAATTACAATATCAAATAATAATTTTGTATAGATAATACCTATCGATATCCGATTGGTATTACAATTTATTATACTATTATATTATTAAATCCCTGTACTTACCTATATCTTACACATATAAAACAAAGAGTGTAATAATAATATCATAATTTCCAAAAATCCTTTCTTAGTGAACTTCCGCCATAAATGGGGTCTAATGTCAAAATTTAAGTTTAGAAGATAGAAAGAACTTCGATTCTCAAAATCTTTTTTGAGAAATACCAATCGGGTTATAACGCGGTCAAAGTCGCGGGGTTTAGTCTATTTCTGTTCTCGTCACTAATTTCGAACATAATATTTATTGATCAAACAAAAATTTACATTTAAATCGAACATGATTTAAATGTAAATGTTTAGGGCACACGCAACCGTTTTAAAAATGAATAGTTTTACTATAATTAACTTGAAGTTTTCTTAATTACTTTAGGTATACTGAGCTACTTCTTAGCGCAAAATAATTTAAATGATTTAGTAATTATTTGCGATTTCTTTATTCACTATTCAAATGACAATTTTACTTATTAAACGCGTCTAATTATTCACTTTAACAATAATAAAATTAAATTTTATGATAATGGAAACAATGTAATGAAGGTAATCAGGACCAAAGTTTTAATTGGTTTTTAGTTTGATCCTACGTAACACACTTTTTAGGGTCGCATACTCGAAGAGTGCCAACGGGACCCTATTACTAAGCCTCCGCTGTCCGTCCGTCCGTTTGTGCGTTTGTCAGTCTGACAGCAGCTGTACCTACCTATCTCGTGAACCCTAATAGTAGTAATAGGTAGAGAGTTGAATTTCTTTTAAACGTCAGTTTTTCTAAAAACTTTTTGGGATTAAAAAACAAAAATCAATAAAACAAATTTAATTAACAGTGGATATACGTAATGTCTACTTAACTAATAAAGCAATTGTTATTAATATTATGCAGATTGGAAAACTCGCTTGAATTAAATTTCATAAATTAAGTAGGTAGGTAGGTACTTAATTATAGCAACAACTTGCAATAACAATTAGATGATTTTTATTATTATAACAACAGCAAACAGTTGGCCATGTAATTGTTAGCACTAAGTGATAAGACAATAATTAATTATACTTAACTGGCCTAATTACTTAAATTTATTTAAATAAAATTGTAAAATCGCTTATCTTTCTAGTTTATATTTTTTTTGCACCATAATTCCGTGGAAGCAATAACCTAAATTGCTGTATTCAGTGACAGTGTTACATAAAATGTATGTTCCTTCGGTTAGTACAGCGCCATTGTAATGTAAACATCGATGAATGTAATGCTCGAAATCGAATTCCAAATTGTTAGACATAAAACATTACATTTAAATGCTCCCGGTCTGTACGCACCCTTAGATACCTATAGAGCGTCATGTGCAATTAAGCGCAATGTGCACCAGCAGAGAGCAGTAGAGTGGAGTAGAGTATGATTTTTTTATGGTAACTCAAAGTAAGCCTTATTTTCGTTGGCATTAAGGCAAGGTTTCTTTTCTCCGAGAAGCTACCTCTAATATCGTTTCATATCAGCAATGGAAAAATAAATTTTATTTGAATCGGTTACATACCACAGAATATTTAACAGCATCTTCCAGGGACAGAAGCATCACTCCGTTCAAAAACGTTCAAATAAATAGTGACTCTTATGAAAACCCACGTGCAATTCCGCTCTTTTTCTATCGCATAAACTCTTACCTTTTATCTCTCTCTCTCTCTCTTTCTCTCTCTTTCTTCAACGTAAACGCCGTTGAAGGGGCACGCTGCTGCTCCTAGGCATAGATATGTACTGCTAGGTATTTTTTTCGGGGTCACGTAACCAAAGTTAGCCCACTCTAGTCGTACCTATTAGGTATTCAGTACCGTTATTTTCAAGGTTCATTCACATAAACAAAATGTAAACCTTCGACGCCTTAGATACATTTAGGAAATCATTTAAAGATAATATAAGTAAATTTCTTACATAAAAAGTCAAAAATTATTCGTGCGTACAGAATACGGTTGTCAACCAAACCTGGGAAACCCTGATAGGACGGCAATTGGCAACCCTACGTGATAACGACTTGCATGTAAAAAGTAATTAGGTATTTTTTATTATTATGATCGTGACAACGTAAACTGTTGGCAATGTACTTGTTAGATAAACGTTTTATTTACTTTTACGACTTATCATTTGCCATTTTATTTCAATTTCTTAAGTCCCTGAGCTGTAATGAAACGAAAAAATATTGCTATCGTGAAATTAAGTAGGCCAATTTTTCAATCATCAAATAACTTTCCGAGGAATATATATTCGAAGGTTTGATAGTTTTTGTTTGTATAGGAAATTTGTCAATACGTCAAATCTATACCACAGATAAAAGTTATTTGACGATTGAAAAAAGGATAATATCACACTAATATTATAAAGGCGAAAGTTTGTATGTGTGTGAGTGTGTGTGTATGTTTGTTACTCCTTCACGCAAAAACTACTGGACGGATTTGGCTGGGAATGGAGATAGATAATATCCTGGATTAGCACATAGGCCACTTTTTATCCCGGTAAATCAAAGAGTTCCCACGGGATTTCGAAAAACCTAAATCCACGCGGGCGAAGTCGCGGGCATCGGCTAGTATAATTATAAAATCGATATAATCTTATTTCGTATTTGGTTACGAAAAAAGTTACCAACGTCGATGATAGGATTTTCAGTAACCAGTATTACCAGTCCTATTACTAGTCCTACCAGATAAAAGATGAGATAAGTTTTACCTAATTTCTTCCTCGATATCTGTTGCCTACATCACCTGAACTGACTATACTATTCTTAGTTTATAAAATTAAATTATTTTTGACTTTTTACCAATAACGAACCAATGCATGACGGTATAGAGGTCTCTTCTCACGAAAGATCAAACAAAAGGTCTAATAGTTAAACACTTGTGTTATGATAAGGAGCCACTTGAGAGGCGCTGAAGGCCGCTTCTGTCACGGAGCCTGATCCTTAATACGTGTCAATGGCACCGTTCCGCAACGGCATGGTCGACTGGTCACGAAAATACGTACATTTTCGACGTTTGTCGACATTTTGTCGATGTGACTAAAATTTTATTGGATAGATAACCAAATAGGTAGGTAGGTACTTATCACAAAATTGTTTCTAGAACTTTGCACGAATTGTGTGCGACTATCTATCTTTATGAGGCTCAGTCTGGACTATCAAAAAAATGATCTATCAAAAAGCGGATGATCACTATATTATACTGAACATATTATATACGAGTAAAATCCGGAACGAGGAAATTCACAGAAGAACAAAAGCGTATAACTCATAGTATATTCAAGCTGAAATGGCTGAATGTCATGGCTGTCGCCGAACCGACACGGCCGATAAGGCAGACTCCTTCGTATTTTGATTTTTGCTATCCTTACAAAAAAATCAACCATATTAAAATGTTTAAGTTACTCAACCCTTTAGGCGTGCGTTGTGCTTAAGGCGTAGAAAAAGCCTTTCGTCTGCTTTGTTGGTACCTATTATTTTAAAGTCGTAGCACAGGCAGAGTGAACTAAAGTAAAGGTGAGGAAACTCTCGGTTTGATCCTCAATCGACGATATGTCTAATATTAGGCTATGCTATGTTGACGTAAAATCAAAGAAAAATAGGGCTACTTTAGGGCTACCTGCTTCAAAGGTACTAACATTTGACGTCTACCAGTGACGTCGAAGCCCCGAAGTTTTGTTAGAAGTTCCCTATACTGTCATGAACAGCAGCCAGTAGCATAGGTATAAGGAAGTATTTAGCATAAAATGTAGGTACAAATTAATCGAAACACAATTAATTGACCCAGGTTCTTGAGTCACAACGCACAGCGACACAGCTGAGGATGAATTATTCATTAATGTCTTTATCTCTTCACAATAATAAAGCTTTATTTTCCTTATTAATATGACGACTTGTAACACGTCATTTTATAATACCATGATAATAATACCCTATTACAAATACCTATAATAAAAATAATTGTGTTGATTCAACATTAAATGTAAAAAGTTTTCCGTCTTTCCCAAATATTGATTGTCGATAAGATAGCCTTTTATTGCGAATCACAGACCAGCGGCTCGATTGCGGTAGAATGACAGCTACAATGTCACGATTGCATTGCAATCACCTCTGATTGGTTGACGCTCCCTCACTATTGGCTATTGCAATAAGAATAGCATAAATTCAGCCAATCACAACAATTGCGATTGTAATAATGATTGATGCAGGTTTTCGGGAATCGGCCTGCAGTTAAATTGTCTGTTGCGAAAACGCCCGGTTACTAACTAAGGCCAAGATCAACAGCTGAGTGCACTTTGATTTTGCTCGATCCTTTCAAACAAAAAAGAATCCAAATCGGTCTAGGGGTCTTTGAGTAATCGGGGAACATACATAAAAAAAAAAGATTCCGACGAATTGAGAACCTCATTCTTTTTTGGAAGTCGGTTAAAAATGTGTTTCATTAATGAAACTGTGTCTTAAGTTTAGCAAAGTCAAATTACCTATGTTTGAAACCTGTAGATCTTAGCATGACTGAAATATCTTAAGGGCATGTACCTACTTTGACAGATTAACTAACAACAATTGAAACTAGACAGATTCACGACGATGCCTCGTCAATTTGCTCGCGATTTGTTCGTGATCAAATATGTTCCTTCACATTTAAAAAATTTCGCAATCTAGTCAGTCAATTTCTTTGTGGATGATCGCCACTGCATAAACCACTAAAGTAAATAACCCTTCCGTTGAGATACTCATAGGATCTATTTTTCATCGCATTGCATTGAATCTCAGCCTCAGAATTTAAGCCTCAATAGCACAACCGGTAGAGGAGTGGACTGAAAACCGAAAGGTCGATGGTTCAAACCCCGCCCATTGCACTATTGTCGTACCTACTCCTAGCACAAGCCTGACGCTTAGTTGGAGAGGAAAGGGGAATATTAGTCATTTAACATGGCTAATATTCTTTTAAAAAAAAAACTAAAAGTGGTCAAAAGTCCAAAAACACTAGATTTGTTACGTATCACGTAAAGTCACATATAAATAATTCTAGTCTACTAAAAACCCGGTATGCGCGTACGGAAATAGAATAATAATTCGGAAAACTAATGTTACGCGTTTCCGCCCTAAGCGTTACTTTAGATTAGAGTTTTAGTCATAACCAAAGGCAATAAAATTTAACCGGAAGTTACGTGGCAACTTAACAGAAGGTTACAGTTTGGTGGTTTAAGTAATCAGTAGGCGGTAAATAAAAGTTGCTTGCTGAGTAATATCTTGGCATTGAACTTTAAAGTTAAACGTACTGATTAGGTACTGATCCGTATACGATAATTATTTATTACCTAAGAAATTAATAATTAGGTATCTAGGTATTTAGATTTTGATTGCTACTTTGAACTGCTCTAGGTACTAAATTACCTTTGCAAATTGCAACTCTAGACGGCAACTACCAGCTGGTACTGATGTACTATGTAAGTAAATAAAGATTTTCTTCAACTTCTACAAGAAAACTGATCAAGTGCGTATCAAAACACGCACAGATAGGGTTCCGTAGTCATACTGTTGCTAAAATCTTTAGCGGTCATTATCCATACTTCCATACTAATATTATAAATGTGGAAGTGTGTCTGTCTGTCCGTCTGTCTCCTAGCTTTTCACGGCCTAACAGTGTAACCGATTTTGATGGGTACAGAGTTTTAGGTAGGCCTACCCACCTAATAATAGTGCGTTGTTTTCCATGGGGAAATTATTTTTGTATGGCAATGTATGTTCCTTCTACAGAGTTATTGGACCGTGACAGTTTTCACAATGAGCTCGACATTGGCATGCCAATTAAAATGTGGGATTTTCCCGGCCGGCTTTATCTCTCAACAATATCTTCCATGTTTTCCTCAATTCTTCAATATCTTCTTATATTCTCTAGCTTATACCCACGCCCACGTGTCCGTCCGAGACTGGCGTCGATTCTGATGTCTTTCTCTATTCTGAATTAAGAGTAAGTACTTATTTTCATCTTCAGGGTTCTGTACCTCAAAAGGAAAAAATGTACCTTTATAGGGTCACTTCGTTGTCTGTCTGTTTGTCGTGTCAATACGATAAAATACAATTGTAGTACGGAACCCTCGGTGCGCGAGTCTGATTCGTACTTGCCCGGTTTTTCTTTTTAATATTGCCAAAAAAGGACGAAAAATGAATTTTAATTTAACAACTTATTAGTGCTACTCTATTTTAAGCAATAATATACTTACTCAAAGGTCATATTTTATTGTTAAGAAAAATAATAAAGATATAGGTACCACAATATATCTTGATCCTTATGATGTTTACAAATTCCGTTAAGTTAATGGGTAAGTAGGTGCGACCTTAAGATTGTTTATGTTTTTTACAAGTTAACAAGGAAAACCTATTGTATACTATGTTCCCACGCATAGATATTATGTATACCTACCTACCGGATTATAACCATGTTAAACAATGGATTAATCGATCTTAGCGACAGACTAGATATTTTTTACTTACCTTTGCATTGATATTGTATGGTCATTGCATCACACTTTTGAGCCCGAAATATACAAAACATAAGCACACTCATGACTGGATATTATACTAGTGCGCGCATACGCGTGTACAAATTATATTAAATGAAATGGTAAATCCATAAGCCAGGGTTACCTTGCCAGAGCAGAGATAAAAACCTCGCAGGTTTTCATCGGCCATCCTGATCCATGATTAAACCTCATACCTACATATTTTAGCTAACTCAAAAGGGTAGCTAAACAATTTCTAGCACAAACGCGAAAGCGACGGATTATAATTGCTGATATTAAAATTGAAACCGTGATCGGTAATAAATATATATGATATACCAAACTTCAGAATCTAATCTAAAGTCTAAAATCCATATTTTGGGTTATTCTGTTATACACAATCTCTAAACTTAACTAAGATGATAATACATATATCTAAATATATTGGTATCACACTCATAATACTTTCTGCGGAAAAGGATAGCACTAGATTTAGACCTGTTAATTTCGCATAGTTTAAACCTAGGTTTACACCACAGGTTAGGTAAACATTAATCTATAGGTACCTTTTAATGGATCGGTCAGACAGGACCGGTCAATCTGCACAATCTCCAAACTTTAGAGATTGTGCAGATTAGCCAAACGTTTTTCAAATGCTTGTTTGAAGCTCCAACACTTCCGTTCTCTCTGCTATCGACCTTTGAGCTATTCGGTTCAGAATGCACCTCTGGGCCTTCATATTACTAGCCAGACGACGTATTTTCTCGCCTTCATCAGGAACATTGTATTGTTTATACAAAATATATTATGATCGCGTGGGAAAAGTCATTATCACAGATGGATGCGGCTAAACTCCAAACGGTGCGTCATTATTTTATATCTAGAGGTACATACAAAGCGACTTGCGTTGTAGTCGTGACCTACACAGCAGGCACAAGTACCTACCTACCTAGTTGAATAAGGTAAGTATCCATTTGAAGCTTTAAGTTAAACTTAATTCATCACTTATCTAGATGATGCCCATGACGTCATCTCTGTGGATTTAGTTTTTGTAAAAAATGCCATGGGATCCCTTTGATCATTCGGCATAAAAAGTAGCCTAAGTCCATCTCCTGGATGCAAGCTGGCTCAGAATCTTTCGTCGAAATTGGCTAAGCAGGTGGGCCGTTCAAAATCCCGTGGGAAGTCTTTGATATTACGAATAAAAAGTAGACAAGCAGCTGTAGTTAGTACTTTTCGTCAAATTCGCACTGTCGCGCGTGGTCGCTTCGATATGTACTCGTAAGTAAATAATGTTTGAATTCTTTAAGAAAGATGCCGCACCTCAACTCTGCTAGTGTGCGTTGAACTTTAGACCCCAGTGCCAGTGCAGTGTAGCAAACTCCGTGAACTATCAACGCCAAAGCCACCGGGACTAGTTAAATGAGCCAGATGATAGTTAGACGAAAACTTCTTACCTATAGTTTAATGCAACCACCAACACAATGGTTGTTCCCACGCAATCATTTGTAGAGATAGAGACAAGGTAACGAACGATTAGTAAATACGCAGTAGATAAAGGCTTCAACAGACAAAAAGCGATAGCTGTGCGGCGCGCATCGCAAGACGTCACTAAACGCGCGCGTCACGTGTAGAATTTGTTGTAATACTTAATTACATTATCATATTTTTATTAATCATGATCAGCCCACTGCTGGCGCACTATTGAGCACGGGTCTCATCTCAGAGTGAGAAGGGGCCATATGGCCATTTGGCCATAGTCTATCACACTAGCCAAGGTCGGATTGGCAGACTTCACACACCTTTGAAAAAATTATGGAGGACTCTCAGACATGCAGGTTTCCCCATAATGTTTTCCTTCACGTACGCCTTCATAATAATATTATAATACTTCCTTGTCTTACAAGTTCTTGCCATCGCCATCGCACCGCGCTGCCAGAGTGAACTAGAGTGAAGGAACTCTCCGTTTGATCCTGAACCGACGATTATGTTAAATATTAGTCTAGGGTGACGAAAAGTCATAGAAAAATAGGGCAAACTAACTACAAAGGGCAAACGTAAGTTAACAATTGACGCCTGCCAGAGACTTCGAACCACGACGGTTTTGTTAGTATTTCCCTAAATGTGAACTGTGGCACTGTAGCCACGCGTAGTGTGCGTGTGGCTTTAGACACGCCACGGTGAGGAATTTCGGCGGCACGGTCACGCAAGCTGACGTGAGCGTTTTCTATAAGAAATTCCTAGTTAGTAAAAGTATGGTGGTAAAATGCGTACCGTTACTTGACTTCTTAATGTAGGGTTACCAGCAAATCTTTTTTTCTTAGGAAATTACCTAGTCCTGATTTTACATAGTAGTTTTCCGATGTTTTACACCACTAATTGGGATAGTGCTTATGTCAAAAATTCAATGTCTTCCAAGATTCGTAAAATCCACGTCTGCTGTTAATTTTAAATTATCGATTTAACTAAAAAAAGTACGTCGAATTAAGTATGTCAAATGTTGATGATGTCATATCCATGTATTTCATACAAGCTCCCATACTAAGCGCGAGCGTTTTGACGTTTTATAAAAAGTTGCTGATTTGACTAACAGGCACAATGTTGATTGCCGATAACTAGCTATCTGCTGATTGCTGGAGAAGCCAATGAAGACTACTTAACAGATGGTGGAGATTATGGTAATTTAGTTGATGATTCGAAGGAATTAAGTCCTAGCCTTTTTCCAAATTCCAACTTTATTATTTGTAAACAATCGTAAAATGTTGTAACGCAAAAACGTGGTTCAAACCGGTTTTAGTGAGGACCTTGAGGCTAATGGTATTAACAACGAATTCTTTGAATTTTGATACGCAAGGATAATACATTGGTACAACGATAGCCTTCGTTATTGTAGGTGATAGGTACACATGCTTATAAGGCAGCGAAAACCAGTGTCAGTATGTAGATTACGTAATATTATTATGGAAGGTGCGTTGACTAAGTAGGTACAAACTTAATTTATGTAGATATCCTACGAATAAAAATATTATATTTTTTGTAGATAGAATAACAATTATTTAATAAAAATTTCCAATTAGTAATAGTACATACATTAGTATTTTCAAAAGAATAGTGCATCATCCCTTAAGTGCATTAGGTGCGATTGCAACCAAAGGCAATCCAAAAAATATTGAAATTTGAGCAAAAAACCACACAAATCTGAAATTTACTGCAAGACTGAACCAAATTTCGAAACTACTACTGAACTAAATAATTAATTATGAAAACTTAGCTCCGTACCTAGTCCACTGTCTAAATGCTTTAGATAACGTAACCTAACCTAAAGCTTATCGCTCACAGGACCAAGAGATAAGACTCGAGGCATCGTTCGGCGCAGCGGGCGTTCAACAAGCAAATGTTATAAAGGAGGCGCAAAAGAATCGATTGTTGTAACTGCCCTCTAAGATGTCATTTTGTAATTCTGCTTGGTTGACGACAAAAGGTGCCACACTGTAATTATTTCTTTTCGGATGACGACATTATGAATAAATACAATAAACAAATGAAGCATGTTACTCGTGCCTAGGCATCTTGCTCCGCCTAATTCCACCCACGACACCGGCGCCGCCTCCAATTCGCCTCAACTTTGCAGTGTAGTGAGCGATGAGCTTTATATTTTATTAAGCGATTAACTACCCTGATAAAATAGGTGAAGGACTGAAGGTACTAAAAATCACTATTAAGTAGGACATTGTTATTCGTCAACGGCGTTCTACATTTTCTTGGCCCATTTCTCCTTATTAATTATTTCTTCGCCGCGTTTCTTGACCCTTCGCGTCCTAGATACAATTTAGTCACGAATGTAACTTACAACCCTTATTACGCTGTCACAACCGTATATTTTATTTATTTATTACAACGAAGAAAACGATGGATGTCTGAATTCTAGACAGGCCGGTAATAGAAATAATGGCCAAATGCGAGCCACGTTCAGATTAATCCTGTATTTTTGCTTTAAGACCTACCTACCTGCCATATTTCATGATTCTAGGTCAATGGGAAGTACTCTATAGGTTTCTTGACAGACACGACGGACAGACAGACAGACAGACAACAAAGTGATCCTATAAGGGTTCCGTTTTTCCCTTAGAGGTACGGAACCCTAAAAATGGGTGCATCTCTGGTACACCTTGAGATAGAATTGAGTATCCAACAGCTGTCCTAAGAAATGGCTTTACACATATTTAGCGCAAGTAAAGCAAAGTAACCATTAGATCTATCTGGAGCAGTTGCTGACATTGCAGAGGCAAGGTCGCCGATATCTCGCTGACCTCCGTTGGTTTGTTCGTTAGTTAGTTAATAATATTATGTAGGTTCCCATAGTTATGTAGGTTCCCATTGCAACAAAACGGAGACATTAGTTTTATAGGCTATACGATTTAGTAATAATTAAGTTATGGGTAGTTAGGTACTTCCTGTTCAACCGATTTTTCGATAAGTTTGTATCGAAATGCTTTAAATGTCTTGAGGACAACTTCAAAGCATTTAAAGCAGTTTGTACATGTTTTTTTTTTAAATTATATAGACTAGCGCTTGGCTGCAATCAGACCTGCTAGCAAGTGATGATGCAGCCTAAGATGGAGCGCGCTTGCCTAGAAGTTGCCTATTCACTCTTGACTTGTATGATGACTCTTGTATGATTTGTGACCGATTTGCATGATCAAAAAGCTATCATCATGATCATCAGCCGATAGACGTCCACTCGACTAGGTTTAGGGATCCCTAAAAGAGTTTAGGGACTTCCACACGCCACGGTGTTGCGCCAGTAGTTGGGACCCTAAAGTTTGTCGGTTTTTCGAACTTTGTGCCCTACTAGCTATGTCAGCTTCTCTGGTTCTCTTATAATCTCCTCATTGATGATCACGTAGGGAAACTCCAAGCATAGCTGTCTCTATCGCCCCTGGCTCTGACCCTGAGCTTTCTGCTGGACATGAATTCAATCTCCAGAAAACTCCGTCTCCACGAGGCTCAGTGATAGGCGGCTCTTCCAATACCGCATTTTTTCAGATTCCCATTCAAGTTCGTTAGAACCAAATCCCCCTAATATACCTACATAGTTTTTTTAATTTATAGACTATAGCTTGGATGCAATCAGACCTGATGGCAAGTGATGATGCAGCTTAATGGATGTTAGACATAAGACGTTTGATCCATCGATGATTTAAGTTATTAATTGTACTGTGATTGGAACAGGCGCGCTAATGTCTACCGCCAGTCGGCCAAGTGATAAATGCTCAGTGAAGGTTAACAAAAACCTGCGATACCAACAAGACGACGCCGCGTGACCAATTTGTTCACAATGTTAACTTGAGTTGTTTAACCATTTTTATTTGTCTTTTTATAGTTAACATAAGGTCACAGTAGCTCGAAATTTTACTTAAAATGTTGCTTAATTACTTATCTTCACTATCAAACTCAACTACTGATTAAAAAAAGTGATGACATAGGTCATATTTTTTTCATTTTGAAAGAATCTTAACTTACTACTTAGTACTTAGATAGGTAGGTATTTTATTTAAATCAACATTTTACAATTTTACTTATGAATAGAAAGAGTTTTTACAATTTTTACTTCACCCACCGTTACTCATGAGTTATTTATGTATATCCTGCAAATTGCAAGCCCTCAAGGCTAGTCCACATTCAGGTGGACCCTTTCACTTTTACCTAGTACCGTGACCTCACTTCCGCGTTCGCAATTCTGTACACGCCTTTATTGCCTTTATCACCGCTAAACAATAGCATATCACGCCAAATACCACGTCATAATTCATGCTAAACCTGTTAATCATTACTGTTATAAATACGAAAATGTTTATTAGTTTAGGGCATCTATATTACTTATAGTATAAAAATAAAACGTATTTTTACTTATTATGCACTTAACTATAAAATCATATCATCAACCCACAGTCGGCCCCGTGCCCTACTAAGCACGGGTCTCCTCCCAGAATGAATCTGTAGGGCGTACGCCAACACACCTTTGAGAACATTACGGAAAACTCTTGGACATACAGGTTTCCTCACAATGTTTTCTTTCACCGCGCACCGTTAAAGCAAGAACGCACAAACTCTGTAAATTCACGTCACCTTCGTCACACACATAGACAAAAGAATTCTTTCTTTTATCTATGGTCCCACACCTCTAACTTTTCGGAGTGCGTGCCCGGGATCAAACCGCAAACCGATTGTCGAATATCCCACCTACAGGCTATCACATTGAATCTATACTAATATTATAAAGAGGAAACTTTTGTATTTTTGTATGTTTGTATTGAATAGGCTCAAAAACTACTCGACCGATTTCAAAATTTCTTTTACCATTACTTAGAGGGATTCTTCCGAATCCGTATAGGCTATATTTTATCCCGGAAAATAGAAAAAATAAATGTCCACCCGTGCGAAGCCGGGGCGGGTCGCTAGTTACCAATATAATATTAACTTTCCGCAAAGAGCAAAACGCGCTATGGGAATATCTTTACATTTTCAATTTTCTTCTTCGTGTGATACCTTTCTATGATAAAATGTGTTTGTTTCAGATCTAAACAGACAAAATGTTGCCTCGAAAACGAAGCGTGAAGCTGATGCTGATAACAGTACTATCACTTGTCAAATATTCACAACAGTATGGATCTGGAGCACCGCCTTTGGTAAGAACCTTCGAAATGAAACATATTATTATTACCTACCTCTTATAATTATCGTAATTCGTGCCTTGGGCTTCTTTTTTTATTGCAAAATAGGCTAAAAGGCATTATGAGGTATAAGTTGAAGCGCGCTTGCCTAGAAGATGCCTTCCTTTGAAGGCATTTAGATTATACCTACGTGGCAGGAAACACGGATGTCGGAAGGGCATTCCGAACCTTAACGATTCGTAGCAGAATACGTTTCGAGCACGTCTGCCTAGAAGATGCATTCAGTCTTCTTTTAAGCTAGCGGAGAAACAGATACCGGAAGGGCATTCCATATTCTATCATTCAGATTTCTAGCAGTGCTCGCCTATTCGAAACGAGAAGCGAATCGCTTCGTAGGTACTAGGTACGAGTTCGTGGAGACTTTTCGCTGGCAGTTTTGCCATAGCACTTCTGTGACCGTCTAATACAATGGCTGTTTGCATGAAAAATGTCTTGATTTCTCTGCGCCATCAATGATCCATCACTCATGATTAACGGGGTTGACTAATGCAGACCTTAGGTATCATCTTTTAGACTAATGCTTGGTTAGGCACAAGCAAACTTGTTGGCAAGTGATGATGCAGCGTAAGGTGCACCGCGCTTGCCCAGAAGATGCCTACTTACTTTTGACTTGAAGGTAGGTAGGTAACTTATATTATAATTGGAGTCCAAAACTGTTCGAATCTTTATTCGAATTAAGTAGAGACGAAGAATCTATCTAATGAACCCCTGTTTAGCCATTGTGTTTATATCATAACTAGATATGTCAGACGTGTTTTGATTTTCAGTTTCAGTTACAGTATCCTTCCTTTATAGAATATTTTGTTTAACATTTTCTTCCAACTCTTCAGGCCTGCCAAGACCAGCTACCCAGACATGGCGGCATCCAAGGCCAGACCTCAGTACCACCATACGCGATCTTCACATCCACTGCACAAGTCAGACAGGGTGACACCCTCAACGTCACCATTGGTAGTCCCTTCGGCGCACCCACGCCTATTGGAGGCTTCCTCTTGCAGGCCCGAGCGATACAGGTAAAAGATTACTTATACGGGGTTTAACCAGAACGCTAGCAAAAACTTAGCATTAGGTACATATTATGATTATAGTACCTTAACACAATCCAATGCCAATAACCATTAGCTTTATCTTGTAGTTTTAGTGATTTAGTCATTTTCAAACCCGCATTGTATAGCGTGCAAAACTCTGGTCAATGCCAAAATGACGCGGCATTGACTTCGAGTGACCTATTTACGGAACGTTCGTTGACCTATAGCGTCAGTCAGATGTTTTATTTGCAATATGTTGTGAACTTTTACAAAATACAGGATTTCTTAAAACTTTTTTTCGTAGTTTGTTTTATGGTATCTTATCAGTAATCATCAGTAGGTACTATATCACCTGTCTTCGTTTTTGCTAGCGTTCTAGTTACAACCTACTTAGTGATACAAGTAGAGTGTACCTACCTACTCTCTGTTCGCTCACTATCAGATGGAACGGCAATCTGACACGACCGGAGAGATCAACGGTTTTGCTTCATATTAAATGCGTTCTACGAGGTATGGGGATATAAAACCACCAACTGCTGCTTGTTACTGATAACTTTTTGATAGATAATCTCTATAACTTTTTTGACCTCATGATCTGCAACCGTATACCTAACCTAATCAAGCCACTAAAACAACGAACCAATTTTAATTCCATACTCTCTGCAACGAAAATATTTAAGAAATATCTTCTACCATCGTGCATCATTCGATCAAGGAGTTCAACCCTGTATTCTAATAATTATAATCGTAATTATTCAGTTCACGCTATGTGGGTTTCTATTTCCTGTCGTTATATACAAAACGGCATCCGATAAGCCAAATTAATATTCAAAAGGTTGATCGTTCCAAGAAACAGGTGTCGAAAACAAAAATAAAACATGACGACAAAACTTTGCCAGATAATCTTATATAGAAGGAAATAGACATAACGCAAGACAATAGAATAAATAAGTTGGACATCGATTAATTTATTATTTACATATTTTCAATCAAAGGTTTGTGTTAAGGTCGTTCACCAGGTTGATAAATGATTTAAGAACGCCATCCATATCCTTTATTGTAGTTCTTCTGTTGTTTGCAACAATAGGTAAATTAATGAAAAACGGAAACCTTATGATCACTTTGCTATCTGTCTGTCTGTCCGTCCATTTGTCGTGTCTGTCAAGAAAACCTACAGGGTACTTCCCGTTGACTTAGAATCATGTTTGGCAGGTACGTAGGTCTTATAGCACAAGTAAAGGAAAAAATCCGAAATTCGTGAATTTGTGGTTACATCACAAAAAAAATGAAAATGTGTTCAGCAAGAAATAATAATAATTAACTAATATTTTCAATTTTCAAAGTAGAATAACTATACCAAGTGGGGTATCATATGAAAAGGCTTTACTTGTACATTCTAAAACATATTTTTATTTATTTTTATGCGTAACAGTTTTTGATTTATCGTGTAAAATGTCCGAGTACGGAACCCTCGGTGCGCGAGTCTGACTCGCACATTGGCGGTTTTTACACTACAAAACTCCGTTCTAAATATTAATTTGTTCATTTTCAGGAGACTGACAAAATAGTGGGCATGTTCACCAAAGTCCCTAGCCCCGCGATGGCAAAGATCACCAGCTGTCAGGGGCCCAACAACACCGTTACTCACACATCACCAGAGGAGAAGCCGCCCCTGACCTTCGTGTGGCAAGCGCCCAAAGACTTCCTAGGCGGGATCGAGTTTAGGTAAGAAATTATTGTTCGTTCTAGAATGTGCCATTGACCATTATTGTGGTCAGGGTTAAAGTCTCCAACTCAACGATGGCACAGACCACTAGCTGTCAGGTCCAGAACAACACCGTTACTCACACCTCACCAGAGGAGAAACCGCCCCTGACCTTCGTGTGGCAAACGCCGAAATCTTTCCTAGATCGAGTTTAGGTAAGAAACTATTGTTCGTTCTAGAATGTGCCAAGTACTAATCATACCTACTCAGACCGATTAAAAATAAGACCAAGTGTTAAAATACTGTTATTAATTAGGTAACATTAAATGCGGTTTATTTTCGACGCCATTGTTCAAACATTTTTGTTTTTGTTACCGTCTTGGGAATCGCTAAACAATTGTACAAATGTTTTCAAGATCTTTAGATTATTTTCACGGAACTACATATATCTACGTTACATGTTATTAAATAATCATTTTTGTTATGAGTATCATAATTCTAAAATTACTTTAGATTCAGAATCTTGTATAACATTTTAACTTTCACGATTGGGTTAACGCAAGTAGGTAGGTAGTTAGGTAGTAGAATAGTTTTAAGAAGTAGTATGCATATGTGCTATGAGATAATTGGTCCAGCGAAAGTTGTCATAAACGTAAGTTATTGCTAGCGTAAGGTTCGAATTTGATCATCAAATCTATGCAAGACCACAATATTCAATTTGCAAAAATTCGCCTGTTCTGTTGCGACTTACCTATTTATTTAGTCCATAAAATTCTAATCCAGTACCATGCCCTCCCAGCGCTAAATGTTCGCGTCGCGTCGTCTACATTAGGTATATCAGTCACTAGCTGATGCCCGCAGCTTCGCCCGCGTGGATTGGTCAGATCCCCTGCAGCATCAGGATTGAGAAGCTGGAATCCAAATTTTTTATGAAACAATGTCGCAAAATTCCTCTATCGATTAAAAAAGAAATGACGCAAATCGGTTCAGAAACCTCGGAGATTTCGGTGTACATAGGTAGAAAAACACAACTCCCTTTTTGAAAGTCGGTTAAAAAAGTAGCCTATGTTACTCCCTGGTCAATTCTCTACTTGTCTGTGAAAATCCCGTCAAAATCGGTTCAGCCGTTCCCAAGATTAGCCTTTTCAAACAGACAGACAGACAGACAGACAGACAAAAATTTTAAAAACGTGTGATTCAGTTATAGAATCGTTCAAATAACCATATGACCTTAATATGCGGTAGTTATTTCGAAATTACAGACAGACTCTCCAATTTTATTTATTAGTTAGGTCATTACTGGACTGTATTGTATTTCGACTACCTATCACAAGTCTATTTACGTATATTTAGTACGCTATACCTGCAATGCAAAATATTATGGTGAATGAACTCTTAACATTCTACAGTAACAATCCAGCGCTATATTTATTGGAACGCTAGAGTGAAGTGCTCATCAGTCTGTTTGCGTCCACTGCTAGAACTTCAGGTATAAGAGCGCCCCACACACACGATCCGCCTTCCTGATCCTCCCGCTCTTGGCAACCTTCCTACTCTTGTGGGTCTATCTGACTAGAGGTTAGGTATTCCAAGCGCTTACCCATACGCGGTCTCCAGTCCAGACTCCAGACCGTCTAGTGAACCCGTTATAACCATAACATGCACATTACTTCCAGAGCCACAGTAGCTCAAGGCTACGCGACGTTCTGGCGGAATGTGGAGTCGCCGCTGGTGGAGGTGGTGACGCCCGACACCGAGATCGTCACCACCGAGCCTTCCTTCACCACGAGGAGGCCTGCGCATCTTCCGCCGGTCATGATAGAGAACAAGGTTGGTACTACGACACACTATAGTTATAGCGCATAACTGAGGAAGTTCCTGCGGTAGTGGAGTGGCGCGGAAGGATGACAGCTCTCGCGTCACGTCCACCCCTCCCGCACCGCAGGAACCTATTTAGTAATGTACGCCTATAATAGATATTTTCTTCATTCTTTTCCTGGGGCTGAAACCCGCACAGAGACGTGGTCCATCCTTTGTACTTGTACGTGAGATTGCTGGCAATACCTTAAGTTTAAAGAGTTTCTAAGTAAGACCTCTTCTAAATACAAAGTTCCAGCTGGGATTTTCTCAAACTGGTGACAAAACGAGCCGGTTACATCCAATCATCATTATCCATAGTCAATATTCAGTCAGGAAACTTAAGCCTGTTTGAAAACCGAAATAGCATGTTCTTTCTTCGTTCGGTTTAATTTCATTCCTCCGTCATAATTTTTTACTATTAAAGTAAAATCTGCCATTATACCAGTAGTAACAGTAGCAGATGTACCATTTAGCAGTTCAAAAGTTATTTCCTATCTTACGATTTATATAATTATTTCAGCCAACCACAACACCAGCTCCATTCGACTTAATCTACCAAGGATGCACGGACACCAAGCTCTGCTTCGGCGTGCCTCAGAACTGCATCCAAAGCGGAAACTGCAAAGCCATTGTAGCAGTGTTCGTTGCTGGCGACTCTTACACTTTCGAAATCCAGGGAACTGACAATCCGAAGTATATCGCAGCCGCTTTGAGTATGGATAGTAAAATGGGAGACGATAGCGCTATGGAATGTGTCAGGAATGACAATGGAAGAGTCAATCTGTTCACTTCTTGGACTTATCCTAAAGTGGAACCTTACGTCAAGAGGTCAGATTCTCCTCAAAACATAGTGCAGTTGTTAGAATCTTCGACCATTGACGGAAAATTGTACTGCAAGTTCAAAAGAGATACGGTCTCGACGGTGATGGGACAGACTTTCGATTTAGCGAACAACCGTTACAATTTGATGGTTGTTTCTGGAGATTCTATGAAAGGTAAGTTTCATTTATCTAAACAACTATATAAATATACTAGCAAACTACTTCTTTGATTACTGTAACTCTCAAAAAATTTAATCCCAATCTAATTCTATGAAACATAAATCCAAGATTTTTCAAAGAAATTTTCTATGTTTAGCGTCTCCGATCATTCAAAAGTGTTCAATAGGAGCAGGGGTTACTTTGCGGAAGTCCATGATATACAAGGAACCAAATGTTTAATGCGCTAAACCAAACAAATCTGCATAGTGCAACACGCAGCATGCAATATTATGAACCGCCCGCACTCCCACTGTCAAACATGCAAGGCCAACCACCAAGCAAGCAATGCGCACCACCACCACGCAGCACCACACAAATCCCATACAGATTTGTTTGGTGTAGCAGATTAAGCTTCTGGTTCCTGATAAAGAAGTTAAGTACCTACCGACTTAAATGTAATTTTGTTAATCGTAGAGGCAGACCGAGTAGGCTTCCACAGCCTGGCATACGAAGCGACGGGGACGCCTCTGTCGCTGGCCACGGTGGGCGCGGCCGCGGGCGGCTCCAAACTACTGCTGAAACTGCACGGAAGCTTCATGATCACCGCCTGGCTCGGCGCTGCTTCCCTCGGCATCGTACTTGCTAGGTGAGTTTAACTAGACTAAAACTCTCTGTCATTCTGCGTTTTCTTTCTTCAGATACAAGTTAGCCCTTGACTGCAATCTCACCTGATGGTAAGTGATTGTACAGTCTAAGCTGGCAGCGGACTAACCTGGAAGGAGTAAGGCAGTTTTTATTAAATTCATACCATACCTATCCATATACCATCATATATCTATTACCAAGGCAAAGAGTTTCTTGGGATAATAATACAGTACGCGCTCAGATCCTTCCGCTTACGATTCGACGATGAGGGGTGAACATATTATTATCAACTACAGTCTGTTTAAAACTCATACTTACATTGTTTATTTTATTTTGCAGATATTTCAAAAAGACTTGGGAAGGAAAAACTCTTGGAGGCGTAGACATTTGGTTTGCTGTAAGTAATTTGTCTAACTCAATATTTTCATTTAGAGAATCCCCATTATTGAGACTTTTTTTTCTTTGTCCTATCGGGCAATAACATTTTTCCAGCCCAACTGTTTTTAATGTTCATGTGTATTCCAGTATCACAGGATCCTGATGGTGCTGACGTGGGTGCTGACAGTGGCCGGGTTCATCCTGATCCTGGTGGAGGTGGGCGGCTGGCAGACGACGGGCGACAACCCGCACGCCATCACTGGCATAGTCACCGTTTTGCTGTGCTTCATACAGCCTATTGGTAAGTAGGAGTGTACCTATTTCAGTATCTTGATAGTGCTGATTGTGGCTGGGTTTATCCAAACCCTAGAGAGGCAGGCGGCTGGCAGACGATGGACGACAATCCGCACGTTATATTACAGTTGTACAGTGTACCTACTTCAGACAGACTATTTTTCTTATTCCCAGGTAACTTGCTCTTAACGATAATCATGCTTAGGAAGAAGCAATTCTGAGATTTAAGTTAGAACACACTTGCCAAGAAGTTACTTCCAGTATCACGGGATCATAGTTGGGCATCAATCAATTAAAAATTAAATCAACTCGTTAGTTGATTAAAAAAATAATTGCAAATAATTTAATTGTAATTGATATTAGTTGCAATTAATGTTTAATTGTATTTTGCAATTAATTTATTTAGATTAACTTATATCAATCGCAAAATTAGATTAAATCAATCACAATTAACTTTTTAGTTGTGATTGATTTTAAACAATTAAAACTAACAATTAAACTAGTTACATAACTATAAATTAAAATGATCAAATAACTATTTTTTATCTAATCTCATATCTTAAAATTCTAATTATGAAATCAAAATGTGTCACATATTGGCATGCTTTATTCACTATTATACTTTGATATTTAAAAAAAATCATTATAACACGGTTTTGTTAGGAAAATATTGCGATCTAATTGTAATTATAATTTTTTTCATTACGTAACTGGTGTGATCTTTGCACGACTCTGGGTTCTGGACTTTCGAGCCATGGAGGGAAATTCGCGCCTTGCCCTTGGCCGTTTACGAGACGTATGTCTATGTTGTCTGTGGCTATTTTGTCTATGATCACTAACTCTGGGTCATTGTACCTATATCTATATATCTAAATAACCATACATTGATAAATCACCCACTGTGCAGGTATAAGGTCGGAGGCCTTTTTACAAGACGCAAAATATATGTAATCGATGTATCACCCACTGCGCAAGTTCAAGTTCGGAGACTAAACTACTCACAAAACGAATTTATTTCACGAAATCAACAAACAATGATCTCACTCGCGGCGCATAGACGAAACTGTCATTTGAAACGTTTTTTTTTTAACTTGGCCAAGTCAACGTTTTTTTTCGGTCTGGCTGCTAGGAAATTTAACGAAGAGCGAGATAGAAGTATAAAAATACGCCTAAGTGTAAGAGAATTGGGTATATTTTGATCAATCGCGGCCTCCCAAGAGCGCCGTCCCATGTCAACGACTAGTTGACACGGGCATTTCTGGTGACACCAACTGTAGCTTACATGAATAAAGTACCAGGAGCGCATAGGAGCATAGGAGGCTAGGCTAAGGCATATCATGAACCTATTATATATAAATTTTCATATAACACTTTATGCACGAGAGCATACAAGGCAGCTGTTTTAGTCCGCTTATACTGGGCATAAATACAGTGAATAATTACATATCTATGTTACCAAGATTTTATGGTTTGGATCTTAAGATAATATGAGTTTAGATAAAGTAGTGTATGAAACTCTACATAATTAGGTATTTCAACACTCGTGTGATACTATTAACTCACACTCATGTTTTAATACCTATCATTATGCAACCGTTTCATAAACTACTATTATACAGTTATGTAGATGTAGGTCGCATCAAAATGACCTGACTAACTGATTGTCAGTCCGTAGTCAGTCAGTCAGTCAGTCTGGTCAGTCAGTCAGTGAGTAAGTCCGGCCGGACAGTCAGTCAGTTAGTTAGTCAGTCAATCTGATTAATCCAGTCAGTCAGATAGATAGACAGTCAGACAGTCCGGTTAGTCAGTCAGTCAGGTCAGTCAGTCAGTCCAATCAGTCGGTCAGGTCAGTTGCCAATCAGTCAGTCCGTCAGTCAGTCTGGTTAGTCCAGCCAGTCAGTCAGTCAGTTAGTCAGTCAGCCTGGTCAGTCAGTCAGTCAATCAGTCAGTACGGCCAGTCAGTTCAGACAGTCAGACGCGTTTGTTTTGTCAAGCTGACCTAAACCTCACCTAGACCTAGATCTGAACTACTACGATTTAATTGTTAGTTTTTAATCAAAATTAAAAAAAAAAGATTGACAATTGATCAATTGTTAATTGTTGAACTCACAATTAACAATTAGTTAATTGTTAATTGTAGAATTCATGACTAACAATTAATTAATTGTTAGTTGTAAAATCACAATTGACAATTAATTAATTGTCAATTGTGATTTTAATCAATCTTTAATTGTCAATTGTCAATCTTTAATTGTCAATTGCAATTAAGTTTTGCCCAACACTGCCGGGATCCTGATGGTACTGACAGTGGCTGGGATCGTCTATGCTAGTACTAAAGTTCGACAATTTTAGTGGCATGATGGGTGATCGGCAAAGATGAACAATTGCAATAAAAGCAAAGAATATTAAATTCAGTCCACAGAAACACTTACGATTATCGTATTCGTATCTTGTGATAGTTACCAATTCTGTGTTTGAAATTAAAATTAGTTTTCACGCTTTCTACATTTGCGTTTTTTCCACTTTTGACACTATCAATGTTTATGTTTCAGGAGCATTCTTCAGGCCGCACCCGGGCACTAAGAACCGGCCCATATTCAACTGGTTGCACTGGCTCGTTGGAAACTCCGCGCACATTTTAGGAAGTGAGTTTTCTATGATTTCATTTCGTCTTGACTCATGTTCAACTTCTCTATAGATTGTAGCAAGGTATTTAACTCCTGCTCTGCTCCAATTTCCCTTTCTATGTGAAAGTGGAATAAATGTGTTTTTTTTTTATTGGCGTAGGACATGTCTGGCAAATGTGTTACAACCTGTTGTTATATAAACCATGTATTATGTAGAGGTACCTACTGGTCTGGTCTCCCCAAACATCCAAACTTCAGGCAACTGGTTCCTCGCTCCACAAAAATCTAAGCTCCAGGGCCCACAGCGGAGGTCGAGGATGAGCGAGAGGACAGATGTATGGATGAATGGCAAGTCTCACCGTATTTCAACAACCTGGGTGATACAGTCTAGGTGACAACAACTTTCCAGAACTTTCGTGCTCCTTCTAGAACTAGAAGCTGGTTTCGAAAGTTTTGGTTGTCGTATCATCATCATCATCATCATCAGCCTGCAGACGTCCACTATTGGACATAGGCCTTCCCTAAAGAACACCTCCACACCCGGTCCTCAGCCTTCCTCATCCAGCCACTTCCCGTCAGCCGCTTTATATCGTCGGTCTATCGTGCTGGGTTCGCGTATGCACCAACTGATGAGTATAAATGGGTATATAGATGTTTTTAATCGCATTTTTGTTCTTTCCCCCAGTCGCTACGATCTTCCTGGCAGTGTACCTGCAGAAGGCGGAGCTGCCGCCGTGGACGGTGTTCGTGCTCACTGCTTACGTCATCTTCCACGTCTTGACTCACGTCGTGCTATCGGTGAGTGTCGCCCATATAACATCTCTTCTACCTACTTATGTTTATCTGGTTCCACGGACCAGTATACACCAATTCTTTGCTTTGTTGGTTTTCCGAACCCAAATCACTTTACTGGTTTACAAGCTCTGCACAGATTGCAATTGTGAATATCCTTATGCCAAGTGTTCACTAGCTATAAAACTTGCAGAAGTGAAATAGCGGAGTACATTCCTTTTCAATAGAAAACTTGCAAAAATGGATTTGCTGTGAGTCTTTACACAGTAGGTACAAGTGATTTGCAAGTTGCTGCTAGTGGACACGTTAGTGGTTCTCACACTTAAAAGCCTTTGGGATTCTGAGACACAGTAATTTTTTGCTTACGTTCTTTGCTCTTGAACACTTAAATATATAGTTACAAGTAAAATTGTACATCCTTAAAATTAAGAATCCCTGAAATTTAGTCATTTTCATGATATTACGTTTTTGACGATGACGAGTATACAATTGATATTATGATTCTAGTTGACGGTATGCGTATCCGAAGGTCGGATAAGCAACGGCAGAGTAAATTCCTTCCCCATGAAAGACATGCTGGGCCAGTCCCGACAGGTCACTGCGGTCGACAGGAGTTCTGATGCTCCGGTGAGAATGCTCTCCTCGATGTCTCTTCTTCTCTTATGCACTTCTATTTTTAAAATCTTTCTTCTCACTTCTTCTTAAGAGCTTCCTCTTTCATTTTTAATTTTACACGTTAACCCATCAGAGATTGCATGTAACCTACTAGACTATTTGAGCATCTGATTTTAGCGATGAAAATGGAATTTTTTCTTGTTTCTCTTACATAGGTACTTCTTCTGCTTTATTTTTTGCACATGCTGAACCAGTCCCGACAAATCACTGCGGTCGACAGGAGTTCCGACGCTTCAGTGAGAATGAAGGTGTCTTCTTCACTTCACCTCGGTGTCTCTTCTTCTCTTATTCACTTCTTTTTCTAATATCTTACTTCTCACTTCTACCTACTTCATTTTAGGAGCTTTTTCTTTCATTTCTAATTTTACACTTCTGCATTAACCGATCGGAGCTTGCAATTTGTAACCTACTAGACTATTGGAGCGTCTGAAATTTTGCGGTTAGAATGGAATGTTTTCTTCTTTTTTCTAACATACTTCTTCTGCTTTATTTTTTTACCTTTTTCCGTTCTAATATAATTTATTTAAATATAATTAACTTTTGTTTTTAATTTGGTAAAAACGGCAATCTGCTTTTATTCATTACTTCTTATGTAAAAGGTAGGTAACTGATTATTATTCCGACTTTTTGAAGTCACAATAACTTGCTTTTTCTTGTTTCTATTATTGCGTTTTTCTTTTCGCATTGGTTACCGCACGTCTTCGTAGTCTACGAACACCCACCACACCAACTTTTTTTAGAGTGTAGGCACGTACCTACGCAACGCAAATATCCCATTTAACCTCGTCTAAGCCTCGAGATTTTATTGCCGGTGCCATAGATTTAAAACTTCCCTTTTTTCTTACTCTTCTTCTTTTTTCTTCCCGCGTCGTTTCCTCAATTTTGAGGATCGTGGTTCCCCTTAGATGCAATCTTTGCTACGATGTTCCTCCATTGCTATCTATTTGTTATTACATAATAGGTATTATAAAAAAAAAACCTGCAGACTCCTTTTCCAAAAAATGGAATCCAGCGCTCGTTTAGTTTTACTGCAGCCATGCGTAAAGGTTTTTCTTTGTTCCCAGTTCAAGGGTTTTTGTTAACTCAAATTTTTTCTTTGTTTCCAGTTCGCGGGCTTCAGGAAGCACCTACTCGGAGTGTACGCGCCGATCATCCTGCTGTTCGTGATAGCTATGATCTGCCTCGTGGCTCTGGCGCCCATCGGCAGCACATACAATAACTTGATGGGCTCTTAATTTGTCAGTGGTACAGTCAGCATCAAAGCTAGGATTGCACGGGGCGCTTCTAAAATCAATGATTACACCCGCCATTACAAGCGATTATGGGCGGTTGCATACCTACCTACTTTGTTGCTGATGTAGGTACATCTGATTTTGAACGCAACTAAATTTTAGAGTATTCGCATCTTTCTTACCAATGTAATAAGAGGAGGACAGACAGACCTAATTTAATTTAGAACTGTCTAACCTCGTGAGTTTAGGTGCCAGTCGTGAGCCTATTGTTTAAATTTAGTCTTTGAAATTTAAACTCATTTTCCGTCCTTTTAAGCAAAATTAAAAGGAAAGAGATGCAGATACTCTTAATTTAGTTGGGAGAAAAACCTCCTTAACCGCACAGTAGACGATTTCAAAATAAGCAAATGGTCCCAGGTTCAATTCCTGGTAAGTCAGATTTATTGGATTGATTTATCGCTAAACCAGAAGTCTAAAGGTGCAGACGAACTACTGTGTTGTAATTGCAACGCTCTCTATCATGCATTTCGACCACGTGCTACTCCAAGTCATTGATGTAGATCAATAAAAGCGCGACAGAATCGTCTTCATATAAAATGTATGATTTTGACTCCAATCGCCTTCTGTCATATCACAACATGCTACGACCCCAAAGTGTGTCTGCACCTTAGACTTTTCAAGCGATTCAGAGTTCTGATAAAATATTACATTACAGTACTAACACTTTTATAAGTTACGTCGATATATCGGCGCAGAAATCTTGTTTTTGAATGGCGCGAAAATATCACAACCAATCATAGCGCGCGTCTGACCGCTATTGGTCCGCCTACGCGCCATGTTTTTATAAATATGTATTATGAGCGAAATTGCACCATTCTGTTGTTATTGCTTTTAAAATCTTAACGTCAAACAGTAAGGTTTCAATGGTGTACATTCGGTTTTAGTCGGCGTTAGGTTGCGCTTTTCTGCGCATATAAATTTTTATAATGGGACTTATAAAAGTGGTAGTACTGTCTCTATACTCTATCCACGGGAAAAAATTAGTCTAGGGCTCTCTTTGTAACGTAATCCTATACAAATGACAGAAAGAAAAATCTAAGCGGGCGTCAACCATTTTGTGGCACCAACCAATCACAAACGTTCTAATTGAATTTAGAATGTTTTTTAAAAACATTTTCGAATTAAATTTCGAATGTTGAAAACATCGTTACACAAGGTGTCTTCTGACACAGAAATAGTTCTCCTACTGCTAAAAGAAGGCTCCAACTTTCCAGAGATACTTACTGTAAAGTAAGTTGGTGCCAAAATGGTAAACGCCCACTCAGCTTTTTCTCTCTGTCATTTGTATGGGATTATGTAACAGAGAGAGCGCTATAGTAACTCCTTTCCATGGATAGCTGTAAAATCAAACACGTGGAGCGAGTTATCGACTCTTATTAATTTATGTACAGGGTTCGAAGTATAAGAAAAAGTATTAAAGAATCGAAATGATCAAAGTTTCCGTCCATTTTTTAAATATTATAAGTACCTACTTAATATTTATATAACTTTAAGGGGGAATATAAATAGCAGT
Organism: Maniola jurtina; assembly: GCF_905333055.1. NCBI lineage: Eukaryota > Metazoa > Arthropoda > Insecta > Lepidoptera > Nymphalidae > Maniola > Maniola jurtina. Next base: position 1,932,167 of record NC_060033.1, on the reverse strand, counting down.
AAATACAGTAATAATATAAATACTTATCTCATCGAATCTGCCCAAAGAAAATAGGTAAGTATTGTTACAAAGAGAATATTATCTTTTACCTAGTTTGTTGTAAAATCATTAAGGTCATCTTGATAAACAATTAACAAGTATTGATTTCGTAACGGTTTTATTAGCAACCAATACGCCATCGATTTCACCATAATCAGTTCAGTTAGGCTCAAAGCAGATTAGCACACAGTCAAAGCGCAACAACGCGTACTTCCTTAGAACATATCAATGTTCCTCGAGGTGTTTATATGAAACAGTCACTAAAATTAATTCGACACAATTTAAACCAAGAGATATCCACGCGCGTAAGCATGCTAACCCGTACATAACCCGACCGAGATTGACTAACGTCCAAAATTAAAATCAATCTATATGTAATCTGTCGATAAGTTACTTAGCAACTTTGTTATTTGTCGAAAATTGTACAGCCGTTTTTGACAAATAACAACGTTGTTAAGTAACTTAACCACAAGTTAAAGATAGATTGAGTATTAATTTTGCCGTAAGACAGTGCGGTTTTCTTACAGGCTAATAACATGAGTTTCGTGTTGTGTCAGTAGCAGCTATAGTCTCTAAGTATGCTGAACTTCATCTCGACACAGTATGTAAAAAAACAAAAATAGCGCCGCTTACAGTTGGTTTTGCAGCTCATTTGAATATGGAATACCTTGGCTAGTTCGGTTTTCATATTATCGTTTTTACACTAGCCATCACCGCTCACCGAGCGGTGAAGTGCTAGGATTAAACATTGGAAAAAAAATAGTGTTGTTGCTCTTCGATTTTCACCAATGGGCTTTGAGCTTTAAAAATTAAATTCACTGACCGTCGCCTGTGATGTGGTAAAAATAGTAGTAACTCTCGATATTTGCACGATAGTTCAAAATAATGTAAAGTGAACATATTAATTAAATATTTATTTCGATTTTATATACCTACCTAATGTAGTTATCACTTACCTACACACAAAATTAAAGTATAAATTATTACTTTTGAATCATTTATCTATAGAGAATAGGTCACCACTACAAACATAAGAACCTCCATAAGGAAGGTATCCGTAAAGGTGTAAACGCATTACTTGTGTTGTTGTGTGTTGCAACTGGCGATGGCGCTACGATAGACACTCTCTAAGACGATAGACTATAGAGTGTAACATATCTTAATATAAAATGTATGACTCCGATAGCCTTCCCTTGCGTCACGACATGACACCCCACAACGCTGTTATATTGTGTTTGCACCTTAACGATTTTGTAAATGTTACAAATACCAACCTAATTTAACATTATTTTCGAGTTATATCCGCACTAGTGGCAAAAATGTTACCCAGATGTAAATTATTTTTAGGTAAATCTAATATTATTGTTTTTTTTTTCAGAAATTTTTAAGTAAATTGTAACTAATTTAAGAGGTCAATTTTACTGACAAGTAGAGAAGTTAAAATATTAATGTAAAATGTAAATATAAATCATTAAAACACTACAAAGTTTTTTTCTTACCTAATATACCATACATGCTCATTGGGCACTAATAAAGTTCCTAAGTTCGATTCCTGGTGTTGTTGTCTGATTGATATAGGAAGACCTTTCGTTTTATTTTCAGAACCAACTTTTTTTTGTCTTTCAAAAATTATCAAATGAGACAAAATTTAATGAAATCGATAAAATAAAAAAATTAAATAGGTAGTTAATTGAGTTTATTAATAAAAAACATTTTATATTCAGTATCACAGTAACAATTCTCTAGATCCAAACAATTTCAAGTATCATCATTAGGAATTTGCGAGTCCTCAATCGTTCTTGAAGAAGGTACATACGCTTTAAACGAATACTCAGTACGAGGGAACGACCCTGGATTCATGACTTGGCACTTTTCACACATTCTGGTATACGGCTGAAAGTGATCGGCCACTACTACCAAATCTGGTATTGGATACAGCGATAATGCATCTGCATTCTTCCAATAAACTGGTTGGACCCCTAGAGATAAAGGCGACAATGTACACTGACTTAACAAAGTCTTCGTCAAATGATCTGGTATATCACCAGTTTCAGGAAAATGTATTGAGTTTCTACACATTTTAGTGACCAAATCCTGTCTTATAACAACTATCTCTTGTGTGCAATACTGTATTCTACACGGATTCGAGGTAAAAATGACAGAATCACCCAGTTTATCTCTTATATCTTTTGTGATGGAGTTCGGAATTGCCGGTCTTGGTAATATATTTGGAGCGACCGGATCACCTCGGCCAGGTACAAAAATAAACTTACACTCTTGTCTTAGCTTTGTATATGGGTATAAAATATCACTCAAGTTACTTAACGCTGCTTTCAATTGAGTGCTATGCTCATATCCATATGGACATGATAAAAATTCGCCTAAAAATACGATGGCTATGGGTGGACAATCATTAAAACCGGAGAATAAAGTTTTCAACTTAGATATGACTTTGAGATTATCAAACCAGACGTCGGAAAGAAAAACGATCATCCCATCTTCATTTTCTTGCTCAATTTTTAGTAAATTCTGCGAATTTTTCAATAAACTTTTTGATTTTCCTCCAAAAGTGTTTAGGTTTCCGAAAAATGGTTGAGACGTGGCTCGACTTTCAGCCGGTGGTAAAAATAAGCCCATTACATGAAAGACTTTGTCGTCATAATATCCTTCAGCGAGAACGAAACAGCTTTCAGTAAAAAGTCCAGAATGATAACTTGTCTGGGTCATATCTAGAAGAACACTGCCCGTAGGGTCTTCTAAATAAAACTTTCCTTCAGTCAATTGGGTCAATAACCCCAGGACTATGACGTCATTGACTCTACTCGAAGAACTTAGTAAAACCTCAATCTTGCGCAACTGAAATTCGTTTTCGCTTTCCATAGATGATAATGCTTCTTTCGCAAATAATTTGATCCTTATTGTTCTCTGCCATATTATTGTATACCTGTAATAATAATTATTTTCATAAGGAAAACTTTATTTTTAAACTTCTTATTTTGCTTTACTTATGTCTTTTAGTATAGTACGGTCGCGGAACAGAAAGAATTTCGTACATTGACCTGTTACTACCTGTCTCTGTCACTCCGGCGTTAAAATAATGCGTCACGCTCGCACAGATGCAAGGACCGCCCTCTTCGGGGATTGTAAGCCTTTGATCTGCGAACTTAGGTTTGTTTTTGTTTGCATGTGGTTTTTGTGGTTGGCCTTGAGGCACAACAAAAATACCACGGATTTCTGATTTTGGAATTTTAATTTTTTTATTTATATGTAACAAGTAAATATAATTAGACTAGCGGATGCCAGCGACTTCGTCCGCGTGGATTTAGGTTTTAGGGGATCCCGTGGGAACTGTTTGATTTTCCGGGATAAAATGCCTATGTGAATTACAGGCACGCAAGATACCTCGGTGCCAAATTTCATACAAATCGGTTAAGCGGATGGGTTTATAGGAATCCTGTGGGAACTCTTCGATTTTTCGAGATACAAAGTAGCCTATGTCAGTCCCCGGGATATAAGCTAACCCTGTTTCCCAGATTCCCCATATTTCGTCAGAATTGGTTAAACCGTTGGGCCGTAAAAATGTATCAGACAGACAGACACATTTTCGCATTTATAATATTAGTATGGATTATTATACCTGTTTTCATACTTAAATCAAAATAAATAATTTATTTAATAGGCTAGTAATTTTTTTCTCCTTCAAAAACCGTACTTAATATAAAAATGTTTGTGACCACTGTCAGTAGGCAAAGAGGTCATTGTACGAAATTCTTTCTGCTCCGCGACCAATTTTTGAACTTATTGTGGCAATCTGCACTACAAATATGACACACAGTCTTGCGTCATAGGACTCCAGTGATGCCCTGCAACTCGTTTGATGTCACCTGTTCACCTAAGGTCTTCAAATGCAGAGCTTTCCTATGTGAGTTCGCCATTCTAGCACCTTGGGACCCCAACGTCTATCATTTTTTCGGACTATGTACCCTGCCCATTGCTACTTCAGCTGTGCAAACCATGGAGCTATGTTGGTTACTCGAGTACATAGATCTCAGAGGTCCCAGGTTCAATCCCGGCAAGGGTTTGGTAATTTATAATTTCTAAATTTCTGGTCTAGTCTGGTTTCTTCAGCCGTGGCTAGTTACCACCCCACCGGCAAATCTGTGCCGCAAAGTGTTTCAGCATTTTGGTATGATGCTGTGTAGAAACCAAAGTGGGTTTCATATAACTGCCATTCCCCATCCAGGTTGGCCCGCTCCATCTTCACTTACCACCAAGTGAGATGGGCTCACAGAGAAGGGCTAACTAGTGTTTGAAACAAAAAAGGTAAATTAAAAACTTGAATAGGCACCTACCTGTCGATTAAAAACTGTGCCTTCCACTTTGGTTCAGGATATAAGTGGTTAACAGCATTAGTGTCCTTGGAGAACCGCTTCCTCTCATTGTCGTACAGGAGCTTAGGAATGCTGAATGCGTCTATAACATTGAGCACTGTTTCCGTCTCCTCCAGGCCGGAAGATGAACACTCTCTGCAATATTAGCATTGAGGTTTGTAACAGTATTTTTTTTTAAATAAAATAGCAAGCAAACGAGCAGACGGGTCACCTGATGTTAAGTGATTACCGCCGCCCTTGAACATTTTGAAATCAATTAACTGGTCGCCATGTGTCTAAGGAAGCTAGTAGATTTTGTTGATTAACTGGTTCTAAGTTCATCTGGATGCTTATTCATTTGAGTCATAGTTGTGCTCTTAAAAGAGTGTATAAGGAACAATCCTGGAGACGGCTGTCCCAAGAATCTTTCAAAACCATACAACCATACCAAACCATATAGGGTCTAATTTAATAATTGTAATATATACTTTACATAGCTACAACCTTAAATTTAAAGAATAATTTTTTTTTGTAACTAAGTATTTTATCCCAAAAGGATCTAGTTTTATGAGGTTATCACCTGTAGGCAACTTCTACGTGTTGTTTTTCAAGCACGGGCTGCGAAAGGCACTGGTGTAAAAGGTGTGCTATTAATTTATCGATCATTTTCTTTCGCTCTTGATAAGATAATCCAACCAACTGCTCAGCTACAAATGTACTTGCTTCCCGTCTGATCGTAAAACCACTGAGTTTAAACGCATTGTTCACTTCACTGCGCGTCTGTTGAAGTGCTGCCATTATGATTGTGAATTTACAATTAGATACCTATTACACATAACTAAAATAAATGTGCAATTTGGCTAATATTGTTTACATTAACATTAAAAATTGTAGACGAGAGATCATCAAGAATTCCCGCCAAAACAATTCGATAAATTATACAAAATTGACAATTGACATTGATAGTTTTTTTTTTTTCTTTAATCTGGCTTTACTCTGATTAGCCAATGTCAAGTTTGTGATATTTTCAAGTTATTGAATAAACAAGTATGGACTCCGTCTGCGCCGGCGCCCGCCGACATACGCGCGGCGTCCCTTTAGAGCGCTTCCCAGTCAGTTCCACCACCAAAAAACACAAACAAACACAAAAACCAGCCACTCTTAACAAAAAAAAAAACACTCCAAACAAGCACAGCACGCCCGCCAGCAAACGCCATCGCAGACGAAGTCCGACATTGATAGTTGACACTGGGGCTTTTTTTTTCTCTCGTCTGGCGACACTGGGGCTTCGTTTTGAAATCAACTAGAACGTGCTAGAGAGAAAAGATAAGAAATTTTCTAATGCGGGTAACTTTAGAAACACGTTAAACATATATAAAGAGTAGTGACCGTGGACCTTACAGAATGCAGAGACCTTGTGACCCATTGTGACCTGTGCATAGATTATTAAAATCTCACATGTAATATTAATTATTTATATATTTAAGAATACAATGCAGATTTTAAATATATTATTTAATTTTTTTTTTACCCGACTGTGGCAAAGCCAAAAGGAAGGGTTATGATTTTAGCAGTCTATATTGTATGGTTGTATCTTTGTATCTAGATTCTGTGTGTTCCACCGTAGCGCCTAAACTATTGGGCCGATTTTGATGAATGTGTTAATTGATTCGTCATAAAGGTCCATGTGACATAGGCTACATTTTATTCAAAAAAAATTGACCTAACGGATGTTACATAACTAAAAGAAGTGGGAGTCTCCAAAAAATTTTTTGCTATTGTATCGAGTGGGATGTCAAATGAAAGAAGAGAAAATTCTGAGTTCATAAATATAAATGTACTACAATATATTACAATATACTATAGGTATTTTACTATAGGTAATATTTCAGCGTTTATTAAGACGATCGCAGTCGGTTTTTCGTTTTCAACTTTATCTTGTAAACAATATGTATATCTCTTTCCATCTGATGTAGTTAGAGCAAGACAGTAGTTACTCGGATAGTGTTTTGTCGTGTCGCGCAACTACCCGCATATTATTCGCATTAACTACAGGATTAATGTATGCATTATGCAATACTATTATTCTATCTCTTCCAGTTGAATGCAATTAGAGCGAGACAGTACTCCGATAGTGTTTTGAGACCGTGTCGTCCAACTACCCGCACATTGTTCGCACTAACAGCAGGGTTAATGTATGCATTATGCAATTCTGTTATTTGCGTGGAGCTCGCGGCCGCAGAGTCGCCTGTTGAAGCTAGAAGACCGCACCTGGTGACAAGCAGAAAGATAAAAATATAATAACTCGTATAAGAAATATAATGCCCACGATTTCAAACTCCTATTTTACCCCCTTAAGGGTTGAAGTTTCAAAAATCCTTTCTTAGCGAATGTCCACGTCGTAATAGCTATCTGCATGGCAAATTTCAGCTCAATAACTACATCCAGTAGTCTGAGGTGTGGGTTGATACATCAGTCAGTCAGTCAGTGAATCAGTTTTTCGTTTTATAATATATTTAGACTATCTGATGCCCGCGACTTCGTCCGCGTGGATTTTCTTTGAAATTAAAACGTACGAGCATTCTTTATTATATTATCTACAACATTTCTATAAATTATGAAAATGTAGAACGCTATCGCTTCTTGTATGATTTATAACTACACGATCCTCTTAATTTGCGTGTCGACTATAATTTTCTCCTTTGTGCACGTGTAACATAAGAACTATTCTGATAATATACTCGCCAGAACTCGTTCCCGGGATGCGCGTTGCTGTCCCAGGGATAAGTCAGGACTAGTAGCTTTCCCTCGTGCTTGCCTGTGAGCTTGGCGGAGGGCTCCCTTTTCTGCATTTGCACGTTTAGGCCACCTGCAATCAGTACGCTTAATAATAAGAAAGTTTGGTTATGTATAGTACGCGACAGGTCGAGATGGCAATCGAGGTGGGGACGGGTGCACTAACCCGTTGTGAGTGAGCGCGGGTGACGTGCGGGTGTGCGGGGCGTCCCCCCGTCTCATACCCCGACTGCCATCTTGACCTGTCGCTTGTGTACCTGACCCATACCTGACCTGTGTAAATTGAATAGTGCTATTCTCTTCATAATGTGGCTAATTCTGTCTCACCATAATCTCTAAACTAATTGCCAGGTCTAAATCTAGTGCTATCCTTCTCCACGGGGAGTATTATAAAAGAGGGTAGTATTATACAATACATTAAGACTTGTCATTTTAGTTTTTTTTCTCTCTCGTCTGGCTTTACAAAGATTAGCCACTGTCAAGTTTGTAGTTATTTGTAAATTGTAACAAGTTAGTTAAACTATACAAGTATGAACCCCGTCTGTGCCGGCGCTCGCCGACATACGCACAGCACCCCCATATACCTAGTGCTTTCCAGTCAGTTTTAACAAAAAAAAAAACACTCCCAAAAAGTCACAACACGCGCGCCAGCAAACGTTACCACAGACGAAGTCTCATTTTAGTTTAGAGATTGTGTATAATTGAGTAACGATTCCGTAAAACCTGCGTCAATCATTATTACAATCGCATGTGTTGTTAATGCTATTTTTGTTGCAACAATGCATTGTAGCCAATAGTGAGCGTCAACCAATCAGAGGTGATTGCGATCGTGATATTGTAGCTTATTCAAAAATAACACTTACCCTTAACATGTCCTTTGTACTCAAGGAAGAGTTTTATCAATTCTGGTTCCTTCTGTGCCGTATCTTTCGTAAATATTCCTGAAAAAAAAAACATTAGCCTCCTCAATTCTAATTTCAAACCACTAAGATATGGAATGCCTTTCCGGCATCATTCAGTTTTCCCGCCCATTTTTAACATACCAAGTATACGAGTGGAACAAGTACTTATTAAAAAGATCAATAGTACAACAATTATAAATATCATGAACACCCCTAAGGAGTCATTAGCTCAGGTTAATAAATACTTTACTAGTATAGGGCATAACCTTGCAACTTCAATTATTAATAAATTGGGAGCGCAGTGCAAAAATAATAATCCCAATATGGCATCCCATGCACCCCTTAATTCACTAATGTTCTATCCCACTGATATATGCGAAATTCATAAAATTATCTTAAAGCTAAAATCTAGCAGTGCTCCAGGCCATGATCAAATAGCTACGTACTTTATTAAAAGATTTAAAAATCTACTCTTAGAACCCATAGTTCATCTGGTGAATTTAAGTTTATCTACTGGTGTTTTTCCTGATAGTTTCAAAAAAGCAGTCGTAATTCCAGTATATAAAAGTGGAGACAAAGAGTCAATTTCTAACTACAGACCTATATCGCTATTAAGTGTATTAAGTAAGATAGTGGAAAAAGTGGTGAACGCTAGACTAATAAAGTACCTTGAACAGAAAAATCTCCTTGGATCCAACCAATTCGGTTTTAGAGCCAATAGATCTACCTTGGACGCGGTACTAGAAGTGACTAATCATATTACAAAGTGCCTTGATAAGGGAAGGAAATGTATTGGTATTTTCCTTGACTTGCAAAAGGCCTTCGATACTGTGTCAATCCCTATCTTGCTTGACAGACTTTCCGACATGGGTATTAGGGGTATTACATTAGACTGGTTCAAGAGCTACCTTAGGGATAGACAACAATGCGTTAAAATTGGTAATGTTACCAGTGAATTTGCTAACATTACATATGGTGTCCCCCAGGGGAGTGTTCTGGGCCCCACCTTATTTCTTAGTTATATAAATCCACTTTGTAATCTGTCCCCAAAATCTGGACGCATATTTTGTTTTGCCGATGATACTGTGGTTTTATTTGAAGGCAGTGATTGGAAAGAAGTGAAGTTGCTTGCTGAAGAAGGTCTTAAGCAAATCACGACATGGTTAGAGGACAACCTACTTACAATCAACACCGTGAAAACAAAGTATGTGTGTTTCAGTACATCAATTCGGAATAATCCAGACAAAGACTTTAAACTTCCTATTCACACTTATCCTTGTAATCGGAAAAGTGGGCTAGACGCTTGTTGTAGCTGTGACATTTTAACCAAAGAGACAACTGTTAAATATCTTGGAATTACATTAGATGAACATCTTAGCTGGTCAACTCATATCCATAACACTTCTAATAAAATCAAGAAACTCATCCCATTATTTAGGAATCTAAGAGATATTGCCCCTATCGAAACAACTATGATGGTCTACAAGTCACTATGTCTTTCGATTATGACCTATTGCATATGTGCATGGGGTGGGGCTGGCAAAACTTTTATGTTGCGGCTAGAACGCGCTCACAGAACTTTACTTAAAACTATTTTTAAAAAACCATTTAGATATCCCACTGATGATTTATATAAAGAATGCAATGTACTTAATGTCCGACAACAATACTTATGTTCAATAATTTTGCGCTTCCACTCTAAAATTGATCCTTGCACTATAAACAATAGCAAAAGAGTAATCAAACTCCCTACACATTTTACAAATACATGCTTTGCTGGAACACAATTCGAATTTCGCTCATCATATGCATATAATATATTTAACAGGGTTAGCAAAGGTATCAACATAAGCAGAATAAATAAATTCGATCTAACCAGAGCAGTTAAAAGCTGGCTGGTAGCTAAGGGCTATGACGAAACAGAAAATATTTTAAAAGTCAAGAAATAGCGCGCGAGCATACACACCGCACACACACACACACACACACACGCCCACACAAACAAACACAAGTGCACACACAAACAAACACAAGTGCACACACACACAGACACACATACACAGTCATCTATAATTTTAGCCTAGTTAAGTTATAACTTTAGCCTAGTTTGAATATTAGAAATTAATTAAGAAAACTTTAAACTTTGTACTCCTACCTTCTGCAATACAGGTATTTCCTAGTGCAGAAGGTAGGAATCTCAATCTTGATATGTAACCCATGTATAAGTATCAAATAAAATTATTATTATTATTATTATTATTAATTTGGCGGCCTTATCGCTTTGATAAGGCCACCATCGTGCAGAGGTCTTATTCATCATCTAAATCCATCGCCGGCACTACTGAGAACGATTCTCCTCATATGATGGTGATAACATAACACCAACTGCACCATACCTTCGACTTCAGGACTCGCTTTGATGTAGGAGAAGTTGACATCAGAAACATGGTTTAGAAAGTCATTGTGCAGTAGAGTGTGGATTCTTTCCAGGAATGTGAGCACATACACGTCCACTTGGTGCGGCTGAACCATCCATACACCGAGACCTGGCGACAGGAAATATAGAATAAGTAGGTATATGTGTGTCTGTTTTGGAAAATTGTTTATGCGATTTTTGTTGAAAAACAGGCATTCGAAATCAAGGGTTTAAATTTTTCGGGTCTAAGCCAATTTCCCGCTCTTTGCCGCTCCGTATTCGGGCTCCAACAGCGTGCTGTCAGCCAAAACATTGATCCTCTTGTAGTACACCTCATTGTCAAATAACAATTTACTGGTATTTTTGTGATGGTTTATGTCTCTGTTGACTATCTCAGCCGTCAATCAGCCTGTTTGCGTCCACTGCTGGACATAGGCCTTTCCAAGAGCGTGCCACCAGACACAATACTCCGCTTTCCTCATTCACCCACTTACCGCTAACTTCTTAAGGTCGTCAGTCCAGTAGGTTGGAGGTCGTCCCACACTGCGCTTGCTGATACACGGTCACCACTTCAGAACACGTTCGATCCGTTCTGCGGCAGACGTGGTCTGCCCACTGCCACTTATGCTAGCTAATTCACTGAGCTATATCGGTCACTCTGGTTCTCCTACGGATTTTCTCGTTACGGATTTTGTCTCCAGAGTGATACCCAACATAGCCCGCTCCATAGCACGCTGAGGGATTTGAACTTGTGGACAAGGCCAACTGTCCACGTTTCAGCGTCATACATCATCACAGGTAGGACACTCTCATTAAAGACTTTCATCTTTAAGCTTTGGGGTATTGACGAATGAACAGCGTCTCAGCCCTTAGTCAAACGCAAACCTGACAAAATGTACTCACCACATCCTACAATATTGACAAAAGCCAATTTCCCGCTCTCTAGCGCTCTGTACTCCGCCTCCAACAGCGTGCTCTCAGCCAGAACACTGATCCTCTTGTAGTACACCTCGTTATCGAATATCAGTTTACTTGATTTTTTGTGATGGTATCTTTGTATGTATGGTCTCGTTTCATTTCTGTTTTGGTATTTTAGGATTGACGTCACCATATCATATGTAACATTATCTATCTGAGGGAACAGATTAGTTCGTTTGAAACAGTTGAAAAGTTCCTACAATATTTTGACTAGAGTTAAATTGAAATCACCTCATAGAAGTCGCACCACATTTTCCTCCACGCCTGTTTGGGCAGCTGGTGCGGTTTGTTGGCCGCGTCGCCGTATCCATGGTCTTCGATATTTTGCTCTTTAGTCACGAGGATCTCTTGGTAGTCCATTTTGCTGCGACGTTTCAATCGTGGGCCGATCAAACCTGGAAAATAGACCCATCATCAGATAGACAGTAGACACATACAGCTGGATAATAAACAGTTAATCTGATGTGAATAAAGTTTCTTGGCAGAAATCAAGCAAATAGCAGTTCTTTTGTAAGAGATGTGGCTATTGTTTGCATAACGACACGTGAGATAGCAATATACACAAACCAATCATAACAGCATTTTGTGCGATGTTGTCTTCTTTCATAACGCCGGAGTTCTTTCTCGTACCGTCGTTGAGATGCAGTCGGTATATTCGCTCACATACACTAAAGCGAAGAGCTTCAGTTCGTGCGAGAGGCAGCTATTATTTGGATAGTAACAAGGCAGACAGCAATATAAAAACACACCGATCATGACAGCGTTTTGTTCGATGTTGTCTTCCTTTACAACGCCGGAGTTCTTTCTCGTGCTGTCGTTGATGCAGTCGGTATATCCGCTCACGTACACCAGAGTGGAGAACTGCAGTTCGTCAATCGAGCGAGAGGCAGTTATAATTTTCATAGTGACAAGAGAGACAGCAATATAAAAGCACAAACCGATCATGACAGCGTTTTGTTCAATGTTGTCTTCCTTCACAACTCCGGAGTTCTTTCTTGTACCGTCGTTGATGCAGTCGGTATATCCGCTCACGTACACCAGAGCAGAGATCTTCAGTTCGTCGTAACTCAGACAATTCTCTAATAAAAGAGGTGATTTTTGTTCTGAACTACCTATTAACTCCCAACCGCTCATTCTGAAATAGTTTTTACGGTAGTCATTAAGTAATATCAGCAGTGATAGGCTAGTACAGAATCACCACCAAGTGATTTTTATGTTACTCACCCCTTTTCCCCTGAAAACAGTAGATATTTATCCCTCATCCCATAGAAACTGATCGCACGTTTAGTTAAAATTCTTTCAATGAATTCCGGTACAGTCATATCTTTATATAAATCTTTTTCGATATTTGAACCAAATTCCCTGAAAGTAATAGATATTATAATCCATATTATGTATAATATTAATATTATATTTACATGCGAAAGTGTGTCTATCTGTTTGGTACTTTTTCAAAACCTTTAACCGATTTTGATGAGGCACAGACTACAAAGTTAGCTTGAATCCCATAGAGCATAGGCTACTTTTTATCCCGCAAAATGAAAGACTTCCCACTGGAGATTTTTAACTAACCTAAATATACGCAGTTGAAAATGTGGGTATTATCTAGTGATAAGTAAATGATAATATTTAAGACAAATTAATTTACAACTAACTGTATACTGTAGGTAGATTCAAGGTACTTTCAGACTTCCCTGCGTTAACTTAGTTGGTCCTTTTGATTTCAATTTTAAACTTACTTTTTGTATATGAGGAAGCGTATCATTAATATCAAAACTCTTTCATGGATTATGGGATATGTTGAAACAACATTCCTTTTCAATCTCTCAATTGGTCTCCGTAGTTTTAACTGTTGCAATCTGAAAAAATCATATCAATTTAAAATGAAAACAGGTCAAATGCCAGCCAAACTCGCACTTGAAGGATTCCATACCATTATACCAGATGTAACACTGTACTTCTTTTAAATTATTTCATTTTCATGGTGGCCATTCTATCATATTATGTTAATATCATTTGTTGTTATTGCTACAATAATACACACTCTGTTAATTTTCACACCTATTATGGTTTATGAGATGCTAACAGACAGACAGACAGAAGCTGTGACGGATGGACGGACAGATGGCAGACAGCAGAGGCTTAGTAATAGCAAAGATAAGTTATTAAACTTATCTCTGGTAAAAGGGTCCTTCAGGTACCCTTGACATGATGGTTAACCATTAATAATTATAAAGAATATACTTACACATGTTAGAAACGGCACAGGCTCTAATGTTACCCACTTTGTAATAAAGTCAAAGTAATATGTAATTATTGTAATTATCAAAGACAGATTATAATAATTATTATTTAAAAAAACAGTTTACCTCACTGTGTCTATGGGGAATTTTATGGGGAAAGCTTTGCTCTTTTTAATAATTTCCTCCAAATCTTCCTCAAGCCTTGCTACAGGCAAATCTGCACACTTACTCAGAAACTCTTTAGTTTCCTCTGTCACATTAAGATGCAACCAGCTGGGTTTGAACCTGGAAAACCAATCATAATGGTACTAATTTGGTTGTACCTAAACTATCCTTTTCTACAGAGGGTATTGTAAAAGATAGCAGGCACTATAATAATTAGAACTACCATTGTAGTTTAGAGATTGTAAACAAATATATAAAACAATATAAGCACCTATATAAAAACGTACACCTATATGAATATACTTACCTACCCTAATAATTAAAACAATAATTGAAATAAGTAGGTAAGTAAAACGTACTTAACTATAAAAACAAATGTGTTTTATCAAACTTTCCTCAGTTAAACCTTAATAATAATATTAGGTATTAGTATTGGACAATATTATTGGTATTATTCTAATTATTATTACAAAATGTGTTGCAATCTACGGGTTTTCCAAATTACAAATAGTTTATAAAGTTATTTTCTGCAACTTACCAGGGGATATTTTTTAATTGTTTCAAGAAATCCATGGTAAAGCTTTACTAAATAACAAGTATACAAACAGAATTTAAACAAAACACACACACACAAAAAACTCCAGTGAACCGTTTGACACTTCAATGAACTAAATCATGACTAAATCAGTAATGAATGAAGTTGCAAAAGAATGTGGGTGAATAACACTTTGACAGCAAGATAACTGTACTAACCATGGAGTAGATAAGGCACTTTTCAGATTGAACCGAGTACCGACTTCAAAAAAGTGGGACCTCAAATCAATTTTGATTTTCTCATCATTTTCCCGACTGTGGTGAAGCTCAAAGGGGTGTTATTTATTGTTCGTACTGCAGGTTCAAGATCAAAATGATTTATTCAAAGTAGATACTATTATATTGTACTATTGCCTTTTGATCGTCTGAATTTAGATCTGGCCCCCGATTGTGTAAGAAAAACGTGTTCATCGTTATCGTCAAGAAATTCCACTCTTTGATTGGCTGTGAAAAAAAGGTAAACAGCGAATGAACCAATCAAAGGGCAGAATTTCTTGAAGATAACTATGAATAAGTTTTTCTTACACAATTTTGACATTTTGATTTGAATTGTTTTACCTGACACCTTAATTAAGGTAATTGCTATTTGACAAATCGCAAAAATGCTGTACTTTGAAGTAAATTGTTTATTTTTCTAAAGCATTAACAGCTATTAAATACATGCAATTAAAAACTTCAGTTTGTGAAGATTATAAGGGCCTCTTTTAATTTAGTATACATTATCCCAATAAATAAAAAAAATAAGTTGAAAACATTGCTGTTCGCAACTTGTTCTGTAAAAATTTTCTTTAACATCTTGATACTTTGAAGCCAACCTCCAGAAAATGATATGTTTAGGTTTAGCAATCAATTTGAACTGTTAGTTTTATACTAAATGTTTTTCATTTCTTAAATAATCTAAAACTAACCAAAAAACTTCCTGTGCTATTTATTTTCTTGCAGGCGCTCTATGGAATTCAGTGTCCACTGGACTGTCATGGCGGAAGGACTGTGCGCGTCATTTCGTCGCAAAATATTATTTAAAATGAATTTAAGCTTATTATTTTTGAATGAAAGTTGTGTTTATAATCGTTGAAAAATAAAATAGGGATTTTTTCATTTCTAAATGAAGCCTGCTTATATACTAAAATTTATTCTAAAGTTACGGTTTTACCAGGTAAATACTCGGAGGTTGTCATAGATTATGATGACAGATAGTAAGTGTTCTAAATAGGTATTATACCTATGTTTTTTAGGAGATAGCGCGCCTCGTTTCGGGCGCCGTGTTCCGAAATGGATTTCGTAGTAGTGCAAGTTTGGTGCAAGCCCCACATGACGGAGGTGTATGCGTCAGGCATTTCCTGTGTACAAAAAAAGACCTATATTTCGGATCCATTTTTCATCACTGACATCATGCACTATTCAAAGACTGGTCTTCAAGCATTGAGGAATTTTGGACGAGAGACATCTCGAAGGTTCCCGAAGGCTGCCTAACTGAGTTAGATTTGTCGGCTAGCTAGCTTTTTTTGAAATTGGACCTACTTAGCTGGATTGTGTGTTAGAGATTTCTTATGAGATATTATATGTACATAATATAACCATCATAAGAAAGCTCAGATTCATGCTGCGGGCAATGGGGAGAGCCTAAAGGTTGGAACGCCATTTCGGCGGCCGTGTTTCATAATAAAGAATACGATGCGGAGAGAGATGTCACTCTCAAGGTCTTTAAATGTATCCATGCAAAAAACCACGTCGACTGGTTGCTCCGTTGCAGCGTGATTGAATATTAAACCAACAAACACACTTTCGCATTTGAAATATGGCCAGTGATTATAAGAAACAGTTTAAATCTCTCTCTGCTCTCCGAGAGACGTTAGGCAAAGTGAACACGAATTATGACACTTCTGTGTTCTTACACAAGCTTAGGTCTCTCAATTTTGTCAATTAATGTCAAATTTCTTTCTCAGATCAAAACCTAGTAAGTGGTTTAAATTCAAGAGAAGTTTAGGAACAAACCTTTGAGAACATGGAAAACTTGCAGGTATGCAGGTTTCCTCACGATGTTTTCCTTCGCCGTTAAAGCAAGTGATATTAAATTGCTTAAAACGCACATAACTGAAAAGTTAGTAGTGCGTGATTCCGGGATCGAACCCCCGACCTTCGATTAGGAGGCGGACGTTCTAACCACTAGGTTATGACAGTTTTTAAATTAAAGGGGTTTAAATATTTTAGTGTGAAGACTGGCCTACACATTTATTCATTACATGTGCATCATTTTCTTTTTTAGGGTTCCGTACCTCAAAATGAAAAACGGAGCTCTTAAAGGATCACTTTGTTGTCTGTCCATTTGTCCGTCTGTCCGTCAAGAAAACCTATACAGTACTTCCCGTTGATCTAGAATCACGAAATTTGTTCTCGGATTTATTCCTTTACTTGGGCTATGAGAGTTGAGACCTATCTACCTGCCCATAATTCTAGGTTAACGGGAAATACCCTATCGGTTTTCTTGACAGACACGACAGACGGACAGACGGACAGAAAGACAGACATCAAAGTGATCCTATAAGGGTCCCGTGTTTCCTTTTGAGATATGGAACCCTAAAAACATTATGTAAGTATGCAAAGTATTTCCCTTGCAAACCATATTTAACAGTTGACATGTAGAGGTCATTGACTTTTCCTATCTTACTTTTAAGTTTTAATGCATTATTAAGTATTTACTGTTTTGACATGGTATTTAGATAATGGGTGATATTTATTTTATTTAATCTAATTCCTTTGAAAAACTTAGTAAGGCGCATTAATCTATAAAAAACCTAGCGAGTTCATAGACTTACTATGTTTTAAAATGGTCAAAGCGACTTACTAGCTTTTAATTTTACTTTAATGTGGGTGTCCTTACAATACAACGGAACATACTATGAAAGTTAGGCTTATGACATAAAACGATTTTCGGAAAAATGACATTTACTTTGTTTTGATATGGGGCGGTCGATATAATTAGGTACTAGGGTAAAGGCTCAAGTAAATTAACAGATTGGACGTTTTTACATGTATAAAGAGCTGGAATAAAAAACCGGCTGATATACCTTTTTTAAATATTTTCTTACAAATTCTTACACTTTTTTCAATTTCAATTTCAAAACCGTGTTCCGTTCAAACCGTTCAAAAGTGCGTGTGCGTGCGTCCATGTGTGTGTGAGAGTATATACTTGTCTGTATGTTTGTACGAGCGTTTGTGAGTGTGGTATTGCGTTGTATAACCACATGAGTAGCGAACAGAGTCAAAGCTTCATACAAGCGCGCTACGATAGGTACACTACTACAAGCTTGAGGCGCGTGTGTGCGTGAGCACAGGCGCTACGTCGCGTACGGAGAGAAATCGGTTTATATCGGCTCGGCCTGTGCTCAAGCTCAGGGGCTGCAGTACACGTCGCGCGTCGTGTTTTCATTTAATTTAATGTTAATGATAATAATTTAAATAGTGTTTAAAATCTATTTTCTTGAACTGTCATAGATTTTGCTCAAAATCAATATCTGAGGATCCCTAGGATCACAAAACAGGAAATTGTTACCAAAACTTAAAACAGTTCGCACCATTTTGTAATTCTTTGTTAATTGACCGATTTCGTTCAAAATCGATATTTAGAGCTCCCTGGGATCACAAAATAAGAAACTGTTACCAAAATTTAAAAAAGTCGACGCCATTTTGAAATTCTTTGTTAATTGACCGATTTCGTTCAAAATCGATATTTAGAGCTCCCTGGGATCACAAAAAAGGAAACTGTTACCAAAATTTAAAAAAGTCGACGCCATTTTGAAATTCTTTGTTAATTGACAGATTTCGTTCAAAATCGATATTTAGAGCTCCCTGGGATCACAAAATAAGAAACTGTTACCAAAATTTAAAAAAGTCGACGCCATTTTGAAATTCTTTGTTGATTGACCGATTTCGTTCAAAATCGATATTTAGAGCTCCCTGGGATCACAAAAAAGGAAACTGTTACCAAAATTTAAAAAAGTCGACGCCATTTTGAAATTCTTTGTTAATTGACCGATTTCGTTCAAAATCGATATTTAGAGCTCCCTGGGATCACAAAAAAGGAAACTGTTACCAAAATTTAAAAAAGTCGACGCCATTTTGAAATTCTTTGTTAATTGACCGATTTCGTTCAAAATCGATATTTAGTGCTCCCTGGGATCACAAAATAAGAAACTGTTACCAAAATTTAAAAAAGTCGACGCCATTTTGAAATTCTTTGTTAATTGACAGATTTCGTTCAAAATCGATATTTAGAGCTCCCTGGGATCACAAAATAAGAAACTGTTACCAAAATTTAAAAAAGTCGACGCCATTTTGTAATTCTTTGTTAATTGACCGATTTCGTTCAAAATCGATATTTAGAGCTCCCTGGGATCACAAAATAAGAAACTGTTACCAAAATTTAAAAAAGTCGACGCCATTTTGAAATTCTTTGTTAATTGACCGATTTCGTTCAAAATCGATATTTAGAGCTCCCTGGGATCACAAAATAAGAAACTGTTACCAAAATTTAAAAAAGTCGACGCCATTTTGAAATTCTTTGTTGATTGACCGATTTCGTTCAAAATCGATATTTAGAGCTCCCTGGGATCACAAAAAAGGAAACTGTTACCAAAATTTAAAAAAGTCGACGCCATTTTGAAATTCTTTGTTAATGGACCGATTTCGTTCAAAATCGATATTTAGAGCTCCCTGGGATCACAAAATAAGAAACTGTTACCAAAATTTAAAAAAGTCGACGCCATTTTGAAATTCTTTGTTAATTGACCGATTTCGTTCAAAATCGATATTTAGAGTTCCCTGGGATCACAAAAAAGGAAACTGTTACCAGAATTTAAAAAAGTCGACGCCATTTTGAAATTCTTTATTAATTGACCGATTTCGTTCAAAATCGATATTTAGAGCTCCCGGGATCACAAAATAAGAAACTGTTACCAAAATTTAAAAAAGTCATCGCCATTTTGAAATTCTTTGTTAATTGACCGATTTCGTTCAAAATCGATATTTAGAGCTCCCTGGCATCACAAAAAAGGAAACTGTTACCAAAATTTAAAAAATATTTTTAACAGACTTCAAAAAAAGGAAGAGGTTCTGAATTCCTCGTTATCTTTTTTTTTTAATGTATGTTCCCCGATTACTCAAAGACGCCTGGACCGATTTGGATTTTTTTTCATTTGGATTTGGATCAGACAAGTAATTTCCAAAATTCATCGAGGTGTTAACATCAAGAAGAACATCTGCAAGTTATTCCAATCATTTTTGTACCATTTGGTGGCGAGTACGTATTAAAGAATGTCGTGCAAGTGTGTCCAACTTTGTAAAACAAGCATACTCGGGCTACTTTGAGAACCCATTAGCAGCTAACAGCAAGGCCTGGACTCCAAATTTTTATATGTGGAAGCTGTATTTCCTCATTGCGTTTATGAGCAAATAAGAATAGACCCTACTTTTACTAAAAAAAAGTATTATAATTTGGCGCGAACCATCTAAACACCATGATGATTATTATTTCTGCATTGTGAATATAACCAGAAGAAACAGCAAAAAAATTGTTCCAAGCGACTCTATTGTAACTTGCAGTCTACAATTAGAACGATTCTGACTTCTGGTGATAAATCTGTACCTCAGCCCCAACCCAGTACCTCCAATCTACTTCAAGAACTTTCAGAAGGTAGTGACGATGTAGTGACTTTTACATCTCAACTTAGACTATTCAATCAAAATGCTTTGGACCACTTAATGAGAGATCTTAGATTGTCTAAAAAGCATCAGAACATGTGGCTTCTCGGCTCAAAGGAACAAATCTGATAACATGTGTTACGGTATATTGTTCTCACTACTCTCAAAACATTCAGCAGCTGATGTTGCACTTCCAGCGACTTGGGTGCAACATGGGCATTAAGTTTCATTTTCTCTATTATACAGAAAGGGCTCTATTATACATTCTAAAACAGGTTTTATTTATTATTATTATGTAAAATAGTTTTTGATTTATCGCGCAAAATGTAGAAAAAATATACAATAAGTCAAAAACTGTGAAAATCTGACAATTTTTTTTGAATTCCAAGCCGAAAATATATTTAAGAATTTATTTATTAATAGGAATCAAGAGTTTATGCACTAGATAGAGTTCGTTCATTCACTGAAATTCCCAGTTCATTTACTGGCAATTTATCCTTTTGTTAAATAAAATAATTTATAATAATTAATACCACGCATTTTATTTGATTTTTTGATATTTAAATAATTTAAGAGTGTATACCTACTGTGTACAGACACACAAAATATAAAAATTATATATAGAACGATTCTCATATACCTTAATTTTAGGTCAATGTCAGGGTAGTCCTTATTCGTTCATTTACTGGATCTTTTACCCTCCTACGTCAAAATACTAAAAGTCCGCGTAAGTTTCGCAGATTGAAATGTCTGCTTGATTAATTGTCAATAGAGGGTCATGACATGTCAAAATTGCTAGTTTGAAGGTGAAATCGTCTATGTCATTCGCATTGGCTTTCCTCTTAACCATCATCATCAAACCATCACCGGCCCACTACTAAATACGATCTTTCAGAACGAGGGTTTAGCTATAGTCCGCCATGCTGGCGAATTGCGGATTGGTTGACTTCACACACCTTTGAGAACATTATGGAGAACTCTCACCATTGAAGCAAGTGATATTTAATTGCTTAAAACGCACATAGCTTCGAAAAATAAGAGGTACATAACGAGGAGGAACTACTTACTTAAGAGGAACTTAGGAGAAATAAAACGACTTTTAATAAAAACAGCAGCATATATTTTTTACGATAATAAACGTAACAAATATAATTTGAGAATAACCCTAATTTATTAAAGTTTACCCGACTGATCATATTAATAATTACTTAGTATTTAGTCAGTAGGTAATAGTGTGTAAAAAATAAAAATTAATATAAGACGTTGTTCTACTCACATTTAAAGATTATACATGATACAATACATAATGATTTTTAGCAAATGCATTTAGATACAAAATCAAACCTAACCAAATCATAAGAATGCCTAATACAATATATTATACTTATATAAAATTCATGTTTGTCTGTCTGTCTATTTTTTACCTATGTGTATACGCATCGTACATTCAACATGATAGTTGTTGTTGACACTTCCGTGAAGGTTTCTGACGGTCATCGAAAAACAACAGGTGACGCACGAGTCAACAATACAACGCATGCCGAGCATTAGCTAGATATTTTATAATATTGCTATACTTTGTTACATTACACATTACATTTTAAGCAGTTGGGATGATGACTACTAGTCAAATTAGACAGAGATAAAACGAGACAGAGGTATATCTATCCCATAAATCTGTCTCGTTTTAACTCAATCTTAAGACTGAGCAAAGTCAAAATGCGCTCTATGACCAGCCTATGACCTGCGCAAAGTGCCCACCATGTTGCAACTTCAGGTTGGACTACTAGTGAAGAACTTTCCAGCCTACTCGCTAACTCAATGTCTAACACTGAATTATAGCAACCAAGCTCATTTGACATTTATTTTAACCCATTGAAGGTTTTCTACGAAAAATTATTTTAATTTCCATTAGCGAAGCAGCAATGTAGAACCAATCAATGTCAAATGAGCTTAGTGGCTATCAATCAGTGTTAGACACTCAACGAATCACCCCACTGGCCGTGTTCTTTAAAAGCCTCATAGATGGCGCTGTTCATGTATTTCCCAATATTTCATTTCTCTAATTATTTCATTAGAAACTGCAATACATATACACATAACATCATGTACGATCGGATTCAGAATTCGAGTAGCAATTCAAAAACCTATCGCACTTATGACCTTTTTCTATATGCACGCCACACACACCTAACGCATGTGAATAACTGTGTCAGGCAAATATGATCATTAAGGTGCTAAACGACTTACGGCCTTTGACTGTACATTGCATAACCACCACAGTTCTCTTTTCACTTTTTAAGGGTAACCTAGCAAGTTTTTTTTTTGGTTTTGTAAAAATCGTTCACTATTCGTTAGTTCATTACCATCCATTTTCTTATTTACTTCATAATGTAAACCGTCTAATTGTCACCTAAATAAATAGATACTTTTACCGTTTAATAGTTTGAGTCTGTAAAAGGCAAGTTATCGTACTACATAATATTGTTTCATGTGCGTTGTAGTTTCGATACATTGCTATATATTAATCTAATCTAAAGCTATTTTGCCACTATACAAAATCTGAAAACATAGTTTTTCAACTGGTTAACTCTGTTGCATACTATCTCTGAATTTAACCAAATTGATACGTCTGAATCTAGTGCTACCTTTTTCTACAGGGAGCATAATGAAAGGGATAGCAATACATTTAGACTTGTCGGTTTAGTTTAAATGGTGTACAGTAAAATTGGCCACAATGATGTTTTTCTCTAAACTAAATTTAGAGTATAGCTGCATCTTTTTCTGTTTCATATTGCTAAAAAAGAACGGAAAATTAATTTTAAAAAAGACTCTAAAATTTAGTGTGCTCTTCAAACGATAGGCTCCCGACTGGCACCTATTGCCATGAGGTTTGACAGTTCTAAATTAAACTAAGTTTGTCTGTCCTTTTCTTATTACGCTGGTAAGAAAAAGATGTGAATACTCTAAAATTTTAGCGCCATTTATGTTTGTATGTTGTTATATTGTTTGTGCATTGAAGCAAATTTTGCGATACAAATAGATAAACTAACCTGCATACATACAAACTTACATATACATACCTTGTATACAAAAGTCATATAGGAATGAAGTATACAATAAATTCTTCTCTTGCTCACAAATTCATCCATCCTTCTCACTATTGCGTAATCAAGAGTCGTATCAAAGAAGTATTCGAGTACATTGTCCTAATATTATCTTTATTAGTTTAATCCGGTTCCAAGGACCATTGGATTCATACTAAGCATTTTATGACAGTAAAGTATACAGCATACCCATCTTTCTCTTTCAGTATAACGCCGTGAGAGAGGGCGAATATTTATAACCGCGAGGTTGATGTGTTGTTTATACGCTACATAGATGCAATACAGTAACAGTACATCCGTCTCTCTCTTTCAGTATTACGTAATGAGAGAGCGCGAATACTCCATTAGTGACTTGATGCTTTATCGGGCCACGACTCGTACGTTGCAGCTACTAACCGCGAGGTTGATGTGTTGTATATATACGCTACATAGATGCAAGACAGTAAAAGTACATCCGTCTCTCTCTTTCAGTATTACGTAATGAGAGAGCGCGAATACTCCATTAGTGACTTGATGCTTTATCGGGCCACGACTCGTACGTTGCAGCTACTAACCGCGAGGTTGATGTGTTGTATATACGCTACATAGATGCAAGACAGTAAAAGTACATCCGTCTCTCTCTTTCAGTATTACGTAATGAGAGAGCGCGAATATTCCGCTAGCGAGTTGATCCCATATCGACCCGCGACTCGCACGTTGTAGCCACTGACGGCGGGGTTGATGTGTGCGTTGTGCAGTTCTGCAACTTGTGTGGAGCACGCGGCTGCCGGATCTCCGGATCCGGATAGACTTCCGATCCTGCGGGATAACGATTGAGGCTTTCAACAATCCATACAATTTTTTTTTAATAAAGAATATTAGCCATGCTAATCATGACTAATACTCCCCCTCCAATTAAGCGTAAAGCTTGTGCCAGGAGTAGGTACGACAATAGTGTGACGGGTGGGATTTGTACCGCCGACCTTTCGGAAGTCAGTCCGCTCCTCAACCGTTGAGCTAGCGAGGCTCTGGCAAACGCAGAGTCTCTCTACCTGTCTGCTAGTTTTTCACGGCCCAACAGTTTAACCGATTTTGATGAAAGGCACAGAGTTAGCTTACATCCCGGGGACGGACATAGGCTACTTTTTATCCCGGAAATCAAAGAGTTCCCATGGGATTCTTAAAAGCACAAACACACTTTCGAATTTATAATATGGGTAGTGATTTTGTGATTCGAGTACGAGTATGTATGCGTATGTTTCAAAAGTTACGAGTAAATAATGATTCCTCACCAAAATTCGTTCCCAGGGTGGGCATTGCTGTCCCAAGGGTAAGTCATGACCAGTAGCTTCCCTTCGTGTTCACCTTTCAGCTTCGCAGAGGGCTCTCTGTTCTCCATTTGCACATTTATACCACCTGCAAAAAGACATGCATTAACCAGAACGCTAGCAAAAACGAAGACAGGTGATAGTACTGATGATTACTGATAAGATGCTATTAAAAACTGCGAATTTAAAAAAAAAAAAAACGAACGTTCCGTAAATAGACCACTCGAAGTCAATGCCGCGTCGTAGTTGGGACATCGACCCGAGTTTTACACGCTATACAATGCGGGTTTAAAAAATACTGAATCACTAAAACTACAAGATAAGGAGCCGTTGAGTAGTTACGAGCGGACATAGAAACGGACATACAACACAACACTTTCTTTTTTTTTTTAACTATGTTTTATATTATGCCAGCCATAACTAATATAAAGTACTTATAATATACGAATGATCATTGTGATATTGTGTTATGATTTTATCTACAAAACATGCATTTTTTCGCAGAAAAACAATTGTTATTGTAATAGAAATATTATGAATTATAAGCAATTATTGCTAAAGTTTTAAAAAGTCTATTTGAATAACGAACTCACAGAATATAAATGCGTAACCTTACCCTTTGGATGTCGTTTGCATTCGAAGAAAATTCTTTTTTCGATTGGTGACTGATCATTATGAACAGGAGAGTTTGTGAATAATGCTGGAATACGAGACAATTCGTTTATTTTAATATTGCACCCTTAAGATTGCAAGGCCTTTCTTAAGGAAAGGATACTAATATATTATATCCCTTTTAGCAATAGGAAGATATATTGATGCAACTCACATTGTATACCGCGACTCGTCCTAATGTACGCGAAGTTGACGTCAGTGACGTGATTCAAAAGGTCCTTCTTGAGAAACGCCCGTATCCGCTCCAAGAATGTGAGGATATACACGTCCGGCTGGTGCGGGGCTATCTTCCACACGCCGAGTCCTAAAAAAACCAGCCAAGTGCGCGTCAGACTCGCGCACTGAGGCTGAAATCTATAAAGCGCACTTTGACTTTGCTCTGACTTAAGATTGAGTTAAAACGAGACAGATTTATGTGAGAGATATAGCTCTGTCTCGTTTTAACTCTGTCTTAAGTCTAAGCAAAGGCAGAGCGCTATAGATCTCACCCTGAGGGTTCCGTACTCGGGTATTTTTTCCGACAGTTTCACGATAAATCAAAAACTTTTAAGGATAAAAATAATAGATGATGGTATAGTTATCTAACTTCGAAAAAAACAAAATCTGCATATTTGCTTACCACATCCTATAACATTAATAAAGGCATCTCTCCCGCTCTCCACAGCTCTGTATTCTGCCTCTAGAAGGGTGGTTTCGACGAGAATGCTCAGCCTCTTGTAGTACACCTCATTATCGAATATATTGTCAGAGTGAGGCTGCTTCACATATCTGTCCAGATACTGTTTGTCTTCGTCCTTGTCTTGGATGTTTATATATGACGTTAGTTCTTCGTACGTGTAACTGTGAACCTATAAAAAAATAGATGAAAGTTCAAAAATTTAAACCCACTAATAAACCATTAAATAAGCCTTTTATTTATGGACACATTTTTTATGACTTAAGTATAGATATTCTGTTATTTTTTTGGGACATAATTCCTATTGTATGTATTTTTAATGGGTTTTAGGATTCTGCATTCGAAGGATGCCCGCGGGACCCTATTACTAAGCATCCACTGTCCATCTGTCTGTCTATCTATGTGTCAACGGTCTGTATCTCATGAACTGTAATAGATAGTGTTGATATTTTGACAGTGTGTATTTCTATTGCTGCTATAACAACAAATAATAAGAATTTCAACATGGCTGTGATGCAAATGAAATAAAATTAACAAGTGTTCTTGTGCTATGATACAGAAGCCTCCGACTCATCCTTGACTGGTTTTTATCTTACCTTATTGTTAAGTTTTTATAGGTAGGAAGTAGATACACAAACCACATTATATATATTTCTCATTTTGAAGCGTCATTAATTATTCACTTAAAATTCATGTAAAACATTCTTACCTGGTAGAACTCTGACCACATTTGTCTCCACATATGTTTAGCGGACTGGTTGTTCCTCACATACGTAGTCTTCAGAACATTTAGACACGTTGTAGGCGTCACTTCTTCCCCGTAACCATTTTCAAGGCAATTCTGTTGCTCAGTTATTAGTATATCTTCGTAGTCCATTCGACCACGTCTCTCGAAACGTGGACCTATTAGACCTTTAAAAAAAGTGATGCTTTTAAAATTAATGCATTCGGCAATATCGAACACTTGGCAAAGCACCAAATAATTGTCTGAATAAATAATTTCGAATATTTAGCGGAATATCGAATATTTATCTGAGTAACTTACACTACTAAGAGTAAAGTATTTATTCACAGCCGTCATTACTATTGTTGAATACCAAATATGCGGTCTCGTGCAGAGTAATTGGCCGAAAGCCGAATATACTTGGCCAAATGTCGAACATTTAGCAGAATATCAAATATTTGGCCGAATAATTAGCTGAATTCCGATTTTTTCTCTTACCAATAATGACGGCGTCTTCTTCAGCGATGTCCTCTCTAATAACCCCAGCGTTAGTTCTCGAGCCATCGTTGATGCATTCTGTGTACCCACTTACGTAGATCATAGCGGATAGCTTCATCTCATCATAGCTCAAACAGTTCTCCAGTAAGAGTGGAGGTTTTTGATGCAGAGTACCAACTTGCTCCCAACCATCATGACTGACAACAAAAAAATTGTTAAACAGAAATTAATTTAGAAGTTAAAACAAAGTATGTGAATTTCTAGTCTAAGAAAAATGGATACATCTAAATATTTTTCCCTGTATAGAAACTTATAACTAAATATTACTCTGAGGATTTAATAAATAATTCAGTCTATATACATATGTAAAAATCAATTAAAAATCAGTCTCATGCTTGGACCAAATTCTTTCTATCAATACAAACACAAATTCAAGTTTTGTATACATCAAACTTTGTATTATTATAATAATGTACTTTATTCTTACTCTCTTTCACCAGATAATAGAAGAAAGTCATCGCTTTCGTTCATAAACATGACAGCGCGTTTTTTGAGTATCCTCTCTATAAACTCAGGCACTGTCATATCTTTGTAGAATGCTTTTTCTATGTTAGAACCAAATTCTCTGAAAAGAAAATAAACTTTATGCATACAGTCAGCAACTAAGGTTTGCACCCGCCAGTATGAGCAACTATGGAGGGGTAGAAAACTATGTTTGTTGCTGACTGTACCAAAACTGTGTCAAGCTGAGATCTATAGTGTAATTTGACTCTGCTCAGACTTAAAACGAGACAGAGTTAAGTATCTGACATGAATCTATCTCGTTTTAACTCTTAAGTAAAGTCTGAGGGAAGTAAATTAGTATGCTCTACCAATCTTAGCTTTTGTTTGTTGTCAATTAATCACCTTTTAGGGCCCATCTGCTTAGCTGATTTTGATGAAAGTACAAAGATAGCATGTATCCTGGTGATGGAGATAGGCTATTTTCAATCTGTTTTAAATAAAAATTAACGGGAACATTAATTTATTTAAATTAATATTCCCATCAATTTATTTAAACAGATTCTATTGTGTGTCCCATTGGAGAAAAATCTACCCAGACGAGTCGCCTGCATTATCTGTATGAGTAATTATGTAAAAATCATACATTTTTTGCGTTGTTGTAATTTTAGTAAATCAAGAAAATTATTTTTTCTTACCTTTTGTAAATAATAAAGTGTGTCATCAACAACAGAACTCTTTCATGTATCAAAGGGTATGTTGACACTATATTCCTTTTCAATTTCTCTATTGGTTTGCGGACTTTTAACTTCTCCAACCTAAAAGTATTTGAAAAACTAATATCTGACTGTCTAGAAGAGCTAGCAAGAAACTCAGCAGTTACACTTTTTAAAATGCAAAATGTTACAATATTTAGATAATATACAATATATAAGTAACATATTACTAATACACCATTTCGTGGGATATTGAATGCAATGCAGATTGCTTTCATCCAACCTTTTTTGCACAATTTTTTGACACAAATAAATAAACAAAAATAACATAAATATTATATAATAACCTTGAACTAACAAATGTTGTTTAACACAGTGTTTCAAATTCAAGAACTCTGAGAAAGATCATTACATAATAATAGAATTGTTAAGTTCATAAATCGGTTCATATTACATACTATTACACATTACTTATTACTTGTAGTCAATTTTCACCATTTGTTCATTAATAACTAGTTAGTATTTTTATTTTACTTTATTTTAAGGCATAAATTTTGTACATTGTAAACTTTTTTATTTTTTAATAATAATTAAGTATTTTTTATTTCTTTTGGCACAAGTTGTGACACCTAATTACTAAGTTATATGTTTAATAATGTGTGTGTGTATATATAGATTTAAGAATGTATTAATATTATAATTTTCTGGTGTCCTAATAAATAAATAAATTACTTACCTGACAGTTTCTATAGGGAATGGTATGGGGAACGCTTTACTCTTCTTGATAAGCTCCTCTACATCATCAGAGAGTTTCAGAGTTGGCAGATCTGTGCATTGATGTAGCAGTTCATTGGTCTCCTTACTCATGCTTGGATAGCACCAGTCTGGTTTACACCTGACAATACCAATTACTTTATTATGAGAAAAATTACCTGTATTTTTATTTAAGTCAAAGAAAAGGATACAATTAATCTTTACTGATCAAATAATGGTGCTTAGTATTTGGTTGTGCACAAATCTTTAAAGTAAACTGGAAAACTACCTGGTAAACTAATGCAACATTGTAGCTAACTGGTACCAACTTGGAACTTCATTTCCCAATTAGGTTTTTAAAAATCCCATGAATGCTCTCTGATTCTCTTATAACATATAAAACTGTCCTATGTCCATCTTCAGAAGATATCAAGAAGACTTTTGAAGAACATTTTTGTAGATTTTCCAGATCTTTTCATTATGCTACATACACATGTAGCATAATGAAAAGATCTGGAAAATAAGCAAAATGCATTATAGGTACTCTGTTAATTGTTATTACCTATTGATCCATATTATATTTAAAGGCTCTGAAGGTAAGATTACATACATTTTCAAAGTGAAAATGTAGTAGACCTACTAATAGGGAAAGATATTATTTTATGACTGATTTTGTTAGGTACTCACCAAGAAATATTCTGGAAATGACGCAAAATATCCATTTTCTGCGACTGCACCTGCAACCCCCGATTGTTAACATAAACCAACATAAGAGGACGCAAATGATCAATTAATTACACTAGAAAAACCAATCACCAATGTTTTTATACATGTTTTATATTATTTTTGAAGTGTACTTACAAATTGACGATAAGCAATACGATACGAAATATGTTTATAGTATAGCATTAAACATTGAAGAATTCTAGGCCCGTTAACATCATAATCTCAAATCCCCGTTAACATCATAATCTCAAATCGGAACGTTTGCTTCGATAAAAAACTTTTGCTTTTTGGCTTGGTTTCGTAATTGGTAATTTTCAATCGTAATCAAGGGCTGCCATAAAAAATCCCAACACCCCGAAATGTCACCTGTCACTAGACGTCAATCACCACAGATCACTCAAAAAAGAGTACAATAACTTTTTTTTTCTCTCTCGTCTGGCTTTACAAAGATTAGCCAATGTCAAGTTTGTAGTTATTTGTAACAAGTTAGTTAAACTATACAAGTATGGACCCCGTCTGTGCCAGCGCTCGCCGACACACGCACGGCACCCCCTTAGCGCGCTTTCCAGTCAGTTTTAACAAAAAAAAAAAACAATCCAAAAAGGCAGAGCAATGTGCTTGAAGCCTAACTCAATTCTACCAACCTTTAAAACTCTAGCGGGAATTCTAGGGGAAAGTGGGAATTTCAAAATATTTATTGCGCTTAATTAGGTACAAAATAATTACTACTTGCCTGACTTTCCAAAATAAATTATCGTGTTTTTTACTATAGCTTAATTATAAAAAAGAACCAACTTACTACAAATTAGATTTGGATTACGATTTCCGTAAAAGAATCCCTTGGTATTTCTTAAAATCCTTTTTAGTGGGGTCTAGTTATCTTATTATTTTTAAGATACTAACTATGCGCCTATAGGTTTACATGTAAAATTACTAGCTCCAAAGGCTAGAATATGTCAGAACTAATTAATATATGTAGATAGGTACCTAGTTATAAAAATAATATGTTAAAGTATCTAACAGTCACAAATTTCCCAAATCGAATGTCGCAATTTTGAACGTCAGCCAAGTCATCTACAAAAATATGACTAAAGTTGGTCTAGTTATGAACATAGGCAAGCTTGTGATGAATAACAAATTTTTAATCAAGTAAACACAAATGTACTGAATGAACTGCGCTTAAATTCTTCAAAACATTACCTGAGAACTTTGCAACTACGTACGTTGAAAAATAACAAATGAGTCATAACAATCATAACAACTTCACAATTTTCTTCGCACTAGTGTCACGTGCATTTGCTGCACTCAGTTTCAGCAAAGCAAACAACTGGTGTGACAATAATAATTAATAATAATTAACTAGGTAGGTAAACTTACTAACTTACAATGAAAATAATAGCTGATATGCGCCATAATAATTAAGATTGGTTAGGTACTAACTACTTACCTACTTTAAGTATCAAAGCATAAATACCTACCTAATCTATTCTACAGAGTACAGAGATAAAAAACATTTACATTTTAATTTGTTTCTTCAAGCCATCGATTTGATAGCAAGCATTTTAGAAAATTATTTAAACTTTTTATTAAAAGTTTTAATAAAGAATTACTTAGTCATATTGACTAAGTCATTCTTTATTTATAAAGAAAGAAATAAAGAATTACTTAGTCAATATGTCTAAGTAATTCTTTATTTATAGTAAGTATGTATCTACCTACTTGAATAATCGATTTCTATCTTCAAGTAATCATCATTATTAACTCATTGCCGGTTCACTACAGAGCATGAGTTTCCTCTCAGAATGAGAAGAGTTTTGGCCATAGTCTAACACGCTGGCCAAATGCGGATTAGCAGACTTCATACACCTTTGAGAACATCATGGAGAACTCTCAGGCATGGGGGTTTCCTTACGATGTTTTCCTTCTCCGTTAAAGACACATAACTCCGAAAAGTTAGAGGTGCGAGCCGGAGACCGAACCCCCGACCTTCCGAATTGGAGGACTTAACCACTAGACTATCACCGCATATACCTACGTTGAACCGAGTAGGAAAGTACCTACTGATAATAATCAAGTGGAATACTTGTATGGATGGAATGGATGATTAGTTAAAATTTATAAACTCAATGAACGAATCAAAACAAACATAATAATAACTAGCTAATCGTCACTGCTACGTCGTCACTTGCCATCCTTGTAACTGCGTCATGCGTACGTTTATTAACCGACTTCCAAAAAAGGAGGAGGTTCTCAATTCGTCTGGATCTTTTTTTTTTTTTTTTTTTTTTTATGTATGTTCCCCGATTACTCAAAGACTCCTGGACCGATTTGGAAAAATTTTTTTTGTTTGAAAGGGTATACTGTGCAGGTGGTCCCATATAAATTTGGTGAAGATCTGATGAATATCTTCGGAGATGGAGAACAGAACTCCTCAATGGATAAGAGCAAATTGCTCGCGATCAGTGTAATAGCTTAGTAAACAGTAGGGTTTTAACTGGGCATAGCATATTATAGTACAGTGGGGCCACTAAAAATTGTGAAATAAAAAATTTTCAAAAGAAAAATAAAACCGAAAATTATTTTCTACTTTTTAGTGTTTTTGGTTTTTGAAGTCGGTTTTATTTTTCTTTTGAAAATTTTTATTGGGTTTCTATATCCAATCTATTTATAAACTGTTGATAGGTTACATAGTGTAGTGTTGTGATTACACTAATAAAACACTCTCTGGACACACAAAGGGATGTAAAGCACACGTAACGCTGGAACACGCACACTCTCTGTCATGGCCGACAATGACTCCCCAGCGCCCCCGGAGACTGCAACGCCCTCCCGCGCCAGCGCATACACTACATCCCTTCTTTATTTTTATTATATGAAATAATTTGAAATTACAGTAGGTTACAGTAGGCAAAATTAGACAAAACAATTATGGTTTTAAATTTAACAAAACAATTTTGGTTTTACTTCCTTTTAACAACATTCAATACAATTCCCAATTATTAATTTAACACAATTTACTTTTGTACAAAATCCAATCACACCTAATCAACCTAATCATAGTTAACTAACTGCTACTCTGGTTCACAACCGTCCATGAATCATTTAATTTCTTTAAATGGACTATATTTCGCCGATATTCTTTTCCGGTTTCATCATTCCTAATATTAACATCACCACTACTCACATCCGTAACTGTATGCGTAGTGGGATTGAAATTGGAGGTTAACTTATTATCTTTGATCAAATTTTTCACTAATACTTTTTCTCCTATTTCTAAGTTGCTATCTGTCGCTTTCCTTTTGAGATCTGCATACTCTTTCCCTTTTTCCTTCTTTTGCAGGTCCCTATCTCTTACCTCTTCATCTATTGCCTTATACTCCATATCTGGTGCTGCTGGGATCTTGTCTCTAAACTGTCTTTTATAAAATAACTCCGAGGGAGATTTGCCTGTAACAGAGTGAGGCGTACTGTTATACATCATTAAATAACTGAAAATGTCCTCTTTCCAATCCTTGTTTTCAGCTTGGCAAATTTTTAGACGTTTTAAAACGTCTCGATTTTGCCTCTCGACTTCCCCGTTCATTTGAGGCCAATACGGAACTGTATTATATAGGATGATTCCACATTCCTTACAATATTTCCGGAAAACCTCGCCAGTCATCTGAGTTCCATTATCACACGTCAAGGTTGCTGGATAACCTAATCTGGAGAATATTTCTTTTAACACCTTTATCGTATCAAGAGAAGTAATACTGCGCATTACTTTGATTTCTTTATATCTACTATAGTAATCAACAAGTATCAACAGGTAATCGTGACTAGGAAGCGGCCCCAAGAAGTCCATCGCTATGTCAACCCAAGGTTCAGCGGGAAGTGCTCGTCTCTTCATTGGATGTGGCGGAGTAGGATTTGATACAAGCGTACATCCTCGGCAAGCTTTTACTAATCGTTCAGCATCTTTGTCAATCCTAGGCCACCACACCTTTGTTCTGAGGCGAGCTTTCATTGCTACTATGCCTGGATGGCCTTCATGAGCTGCTTCCAGTACTCGTTGCCGCAGAAGATGAGGTATAACTATCCTAGTTCCCCGAAGAAGGATATCTCCACTAAAACAAAGTTCATTTTGTATAATTTTAAAGTTGTTAATGGAATCGTGCCAGTCATTATTAAAAATACCCTCTTTGACTTTCAAAATTTCCTCGTCTCCAGCAGAACATCCTTCAATTTCGTTCAATGGAACCGCGATAGGTCTACTGTAACTTACGATTTGGTTAATGTAATTTTCAGGATCAAATGGTTCTGACGAGGAAATTTTGCCAAGTCTGGAAATTGTGTCAGCTATGTTGGATTTACCTGGACGGTAGATGACTTTGTACCTGTAAGCCTGTAACCGAAGTACCCACCGTTCTATTCTTGCGCATGGTTTAGAAGTTCGTCCAAAAATGGTTTCCAATGGTTTGTGATCGCTTATTAGTTCAAAGTCTTTGCCAAACAGGTATATCTTAAAGTGTTCTACTGCCCAAACGAGCGCCAAGGCTTCTTTTTCTGTTTGACAATATCTCTTTTCACAGTCAGTGAGAGCCTTGTGACCAAAAGCGATCACACGGGGACCATCTTTACCAATCTGAACCAACACTGCACCTAACCCTACAGGAGAGGCATCAGCGATAACCTGGGTTTTATCAGAAGGACTATAGTAGCCTAAAGTTTCAATATTGGATATGCTTTTCTTTAAAGCTTCAAATGCCTCATCCTGCTTAGGTGTCCAGAATTTCTGAACATTTGCTGACTTTCCAATGCCTAACCGTAACAGTTCGCGCAAAGGTTCAGTAAGGGTAGCTAAGTTGGGAATCCATTTACTTACAAAATTAACCAAGCCCAAAAACTTTGAATTTCTTCAATAGTATTTGGTATTCTACTAGTTTTAATTGCTGTCAAATATTTTTCAAGTGGCCTAATTCCACTAGCTGAAAGTTCATGACCGAGAAATTCAATTGTTTGAGTTTTATAAATGCATTTGTTTTCATTTAGCAGAACGTTGTTTTCTTTCAAAACTTGTAACACCTTACTTAACCTTGTGTCATGTTCTTTTTCTGTGGCACCGTGTACAATTATGTCGTCTATAAAATTGAATGTCCCTTCACAGCCTAACAACATCTTTTCTAAAATTTTTTGGAACATCTCTGGCGCACAAGAAATTCCGAACATTAGTCTCTTATATCTATATAGTCCTTTGCTAGTACTAAATGTAGTAATGTACCTACAATCTTCATGAATTTCGAGTTGATGAAAGGCATTTTTTATGTCAAGTTTAGAAAAGTATTTCGCTTGACGAAAGTTAGGTAGCAATTCCTTCATTGTTGGAAGGGGGTGATTTTCTCTTATAATTGCTTCGTTAGCTCTTCTCATATCTAAGCAAATACGTACCTCTTCTTGTCCTTCTTTAAGAACGGGAACCATGGGTGATACCCACGGTGAGGGTTCATTTACTTCCTCAATGATATCCGCATCTTTAAGTTCCTTTAATTTTTTGGTAACCTTTTCTTCTAAAGGAATGGGGACTCTTCGATATGGCTGGATAACTGGTTTAACTGTTTGGTCTATTGGGATTTGGACCGTTACTCCTTTGAACTTTGGAAACACTTTATCTGATGGTTTCTCATTACTTATTGAGTTAATTTGAAGCCCAATTTTTAGCACGCCTAACTGAATTGCTGTCTCCTTGCCTAATAAATCACGTGTGCCGTTTCTGATAACATAGATGGTACCTTTTATACACTTATTAGCAATGACTGAAATGTTCGCGTCAAAGGAGCCCATTATATCCAAAGGTTCTTTACTGCCGTAAGAAACAAGTGTCTTATTAGGTTTGCGTATTTGATTAGAAATTTTCACTCTATTGTCTTTTAGAAGCTGCCATGTTTTATCAGTAATTACGTTGCATTTACTTCCCGAATCGATCAAAATGTCAATGGTAACTCCCCCAATACTGCACTTTATAGTTTCGTCATCATCCAGGTGGAAAATATAATCTATTCGGGACTCTTCTGTCTTTTCCTTTCGTACTTCACCGGTCTCATCCTTTTTATCTCCGTTTTCACCCAGATTGAAAATGTAGTCAATTTCAGATCTAAAGGCACCTTTTTTTGTTTCTATTTTTGGTTTTTTATTTACGGTTTCCGTCCTGTTGCCCGAAAACTGTCTTTTCTGTCGAGTTCTACAATTTTCCCGGAAATGACCAATGAAGCCACACTTCAAACATCGTTTGTCTTTTGCTGGGCATTTTATGTCTTCGGATGAGTGGGAGGGGCTTCCACATCTACTACATTTAGTGTTCGAGAATTGTCTTGGGAACGGTTTGTTATATTTTTTCTTGTTATCGATTTTATTTATTTCTGCTTTGTTGAAATTGTTCGTATCATTTGTCTTTACCATTTTAAATTTATCCAATTGTCTGGCTACAACTTCTAATGCATTTGCTTTACTGATGATTTCGTCTAGAGTAATTGTATCTCCACCTTCTAAAATTTTTTTCCTCAATTCGACTTGTCTGCACTTTTCAGTGATTTGGTCAATAATATGCTGCTCTTTGTCATGGAATTGACATTTTTCGGCTTGAGTTCTTAACCTTAATAAAAATCGTTCGAATTGTTCTTCTTCTTCCTGTTTCATGAGTCTAAAGAGATACCTTTCGTAAATCCGACTTTGTTTTGGAGCAAAGTGACTGTCCAATTTCTTTAGAGCTACTTCATAAACATCGACACCTTCTTCTTCAACGTGAGCGCCGGGTATGTTATAATAAACTTCCTGGAGTGCTATACCCCCCACATGGAGTAGAGTAGCCCGTTTTTTTACAGGTGTCTCGATGTTGGCAGCCAGTAAGTAAATTTCGAATGCTCTTTTCCATTTTTCCCAGCGAGTGCCGATAGATGTTGGATCGCCTTCGCAATCAAAATGTTGCAAGTTAGGAAGTGTAGATGATGCATGAGTCATTTTGGGGCAGCCTGCAACAAAATGTTGACTCTTATTTTTGCGTGGCTCTTTTTTTTTAGTATTACACTGCGTAGCCCTCTCATACAGTTGGACCTAATTATATACACATATTTTTAATATGTTACTTAAGGCGTATACGAGTACCTTAAAATATGTCCATAATTTAATCTGCGTGGCCCTTAGATTTAGTCTGCGTGGCCTTTAATTTAATCTGCGTGGCCCTTTGATATAATCTGCGTGGCCCTTTGATATAATCTGCGTGGCCCTTTGATTTAATCTGCGTGGCCCTTTGAGTTAATCTGCGTGGCCCTTTGATATAATCTGCGTGGCCCTTTGATTTAATCTGCGTGGCCCTTTGAGTTAATCTGCGTGGCCCTTTGATTTAATCTGCGTGGCCCTTTGATTTATTTTTCGTGACCCTTTGATTAATTTTGCGTGGCCCTTTGATTTATTTTGCGTGGCCCTTTGATTTAATTTGCGTGACTCTATTCATTGCGTGGCCTTAAAGTGAACCTTTCTTATTACTGGATCATCTCCATATAAATTGTGCAAGTAAACAATAGGATAAGTGCATAACTTAAATGTTGTGATGTAATTGTTGTTACTAATACAATGAAATAATCAAAGTTACCATAAACTTTATACACATGTTTCCTGCCTCGTGCACTCTAATTGAATTATTATTCAAACTATCATATTTTAAGTTATTACTTATAACCAAATTTAATAATAAAATAATAATCAATATTACATTGTGTAATGTATGTGCATAAAATATGTTTCTCATTAAGTCAAATCTATGATCATAAATCATACATTATATCAATTGAACTGATCAAAGGTAGGTATCGTTAGGTTGTATACGTGCACAATATATATTTTTGTAGATATCCATATAATCCAAGGGTCTGGAAAGCAGGTTTTATTTGAAACCTTCATAACTCCCGTATTTATAACAATTTACTTTTGTTGGCCACCTAGCAACAGATCGTACGACATCGAATGAGTCAATTATTATTTTGTTAAACCACCTTCATTAGATAATATTTTTTTTTTTTTTAATAACCTTACACAACAACCTTTGCATAATAATTGTATGGCCTTATTCCCTTCTATTTGATATAATGCAAGGCCCTTAACAATGAAGGATAGCGGCATAAATACGAGTATAAATTTGTTTGCCAGTAGGTACCTTTGTTTACGTATTTACTTGGTTCCTAAGTGATTCTGATTTATGCATATAACATTACAGTGTTCATTAAACTAATTTTTTTTTTTTTATCCTATTAGGTACCTATACCTAATACCAACAATTTATAATAGGTTATTCGGACCGAAGCTAACACGTAAACAATTGATAGGCAACAAATAGGTAACCATTACTGTTCCTTCCTTCATTTATCCTTTTTTTTTTTTTATTAGAGTTACATGTACTTACTTTTATCCTCGTCGCCACTTGTAGTGTTGTGATTACACTAATAAAACACTCTCTGGACACACAAAGGGATGTAAAGCACACGTAACGCTGGAACACGCACACTCTCTGTCATGGCCGACAATGACTCCCCAGCGCCCCCGGAGACTGCAACGCCCTCCCGCGCCAGCGCATACACTACACATAGCAACGTTTTATTTATCAAACATTCTATGTATAGTACTTTTGACGAATAATAGCGTTGCTAGGTAAGTGACTTTTATCGACAGATACAGAGAGACAACTTAAAATAAATCGGCCTTAAAAGACCTTGGTCCTTGAACTGAACAGACTGACGCCAGAAATCAGAAGAGCTCGATATTTTCAATCAATCCATACCTACCTATATAATAGATCAATCTGACAAAGGTCACAGAATGAGGTAGTATCAACTTGTTCACTTAGCCTTATCGGGAATTATTATAATAAAAATTTTTCAAAAGAAAAATAAAACCGACTTCAAAAACCAAAAACACTAAAAAGTACAAAATAATTTTTGTTTAGCTACTCGTGTAATGTACCTAGGTATGAAGTCGAACGAGCACATTAAAACAAAATTAGAAATCCAAGAGTGAAGCTTTTTTATTTCACAATTTTTAGTGGCCCCACTGTACTATAATATGCTATGCCCAGTTAAAACCCTACTGTTTACTAATCTATTACACTGATCGCGAGCAATTTGCTCTTATCCATTGAGGAGTTCTGTTCTCCATCTCCGAAGATATTCATGAGGTCTTCACCAAATTTATATGGGACCACCTGCACAGTATACCCTTTCAAACAAAAACAAAAAATCCAAATCGGTCCAGGGGTCTTTGAGTAATCGGGGAACAAAAAAAAAAAAAAAGATCCCGACGAATTAAGAACCTCTTCCTTTTTTGGAAGTCGGTTAAAAAGCTTCGCACATTACACAGTCACGGGTGTCGATTCTACTCCAACTCACAGTAAAGCATGAAATATGAGCTTTAGGTATATCGTACTAGCCTATGCCCGCAAATCCGTCCGCGTGGGTTACACAAATTACAAAACCCTATTTTACTTCCTTAGGGGTTGAATTTTCAAAAATCCAGTAGTTTGAGCTATGCGTTGATAGATCAGTCAGTCAGTCGACAGTCAGTCAGTCAGTCAATCAATCAGTCAGCCAGTTAGCTTTTTCTTTTATAGTAGGTAGGTTTATGTACATATGCCTATACATGGTATAAATCTCACTCCGTGCTTTACTGTGAGTTGAGTCGTTGAGTTGCAGTAGAGGCGGCGTCGAGACTGTGTGCAAAAAAATTTGATGTTATTTTGTTTTTAATGATAATAATGACTATACAGCTGAAATGTAGGTATTTATAATTGCATTTATTCACTGATAAACAATCTACGCAACAGATGTTTCAGTTTTATTATGTAATTTGGCTTGATCATTATGCGCAATGACTAATCAATATTTTTAGCTAAAAATTATTCGTCTTTAAGATGGTCTTTATTTATTTATTTTATTATAGATTATTACAATTTTAGTTAGGTATTTAACTAATAGGAAAAGGTCTTCTCTCATAGAAGGTATACTTATAGGTGGAGTGCGTAATTACTTATGTAGTTAACTAGTTCTGAATATCAATTTTATCTGACAAGCAATTTAAGCTGACAAGCATTTGAATTTTGAACCCACTTAGGACTTGGTGAAGATCCACGCGTTCTGACCACTAGGTACGTTAACGTCGTTTTACCTCAGGAAGTTTTAGGAAAAAAACAATTCTAAAAGTACAGGACTATAGACTTACCTAATTTATTTATTGCCTTAGGCATTGCCGATTCATCCAAAAAAATTTTTCCTTTTTTGAGACGGTTAAAAAAGGCATATCTATGTAAATTATATGTACCTATACTTACCAAGTTTTTCCTCTGAAATGAACATTCTCTTTCTAATAAATTCGCATCAGACTTCTAACGTAATGAAATACGTACCTAGACGAGACAATAATAGACCAAGCAGCCAGTCATTAGAATTCGTCTAAATATTTGGAACTGTTACATTACAAACAATATCGTACGATGTTTATTTACGTTTCGGAGCAATTTCATTGACTCAGACGAAAGGTGTGGCGAACGTCGCCACTTTTCGCTCTCGTGATTCGCAGACTGTTTGCAAACACAAACATGTTATTATTCAAGTATAAAACTAGTTGGTAGACACGCGCCAATCCAGTCTACAATTTACTCTTGCTCAAACAACAAGTAAATTAACTCATTACTTAACTACCTACTTAAAATAAGGAAGTGATTAAAGCAAGGAACATTAATTATACTCTAGGGAGGATTAAAGTGATAAAGATCAAACGAGGCATAAGTTAAAGTGAATGGTGCACGAAGTGGTGCATTGAGTTTGTTTTGATTCGCTGCAGTTGGCAAACCTGATCGCGCGATTTGACGTCATTGTGCTGTCATTGATCTATTTATATTGGTGAATTTTAATTTATTTGCCAGCGTTTTGCGCGAAACTATATTGTCTCGTGAAGATGGTAGCTGGATCTAGACTTGTCGGAGATAACAGTGAAGCTAAAACATTTGTGTGAACATTTTTCTCGAAGTTATTGTCGCGACAAACTGCGTACGTGACTTGGATAAAGACGCTTTGTTATTTTGTACATTAATCGCTGAAATACTTAAATTCAAGTGGTTTGGTGTGTTTAAAACTAATTTAGATTAAGACAAAAACGTTTTAGTACAAGAAAAGTGGTGAAAATGTCGTCGTTAGGTGGACAGTGGCGTGTTATTAGGCACTACCTCTCTATGAGTAACTTGAACGCAGAAGTAGAGAAATTAGTGCAGAAATTCAAGCCTGCTACTCCTGAACAATGGGAAAGTAAGTACAAACAGGTCTTATATTTAATAGCTAATATTTGGACTATATTTACACACTTTCAGCACACTTAGTATAGTGGAAACAAGTGTTTTATCTATTGTATCTTGTTTGTAGGTTAAATAAAATATTTAACAACTTTTGAGCATACAATAGCATGATAAGCACAATGACTTGGGTATATTGTATACATAGTTTTGAAAAGAAAGTTTAATCTTTCAATAAAATGTACATTGAACTCTTGAACTGTGGTCAATGAACTTTTATTAGACATTCATTCCATCCTATTTTTAGAAACTTCAGATGATACAGTATCATTGAATGTCCTTTGAATGTACTTCCTACTTTTACTTTTATTGTTTCTTTAACATCGCAATATAATATGTAACTACTCAACTTATAAATTATTGTTAATAACTTAAGTGATTACTGGGGTCCAAAAGTCTAAAGGCAGCATTATTTATTTAATGCAATAAGAAGTTCATCAAAAAATAAAATAAGAAGACATATTATGTAGCAAACTTTTATTTTCCACAAGCGTTTCTTGTTCCCTTATTAAATTAAGTACCCCAAGCACAGATAATAAATAATTTGCAATATATTGATGCACAATTTACATTTTTAGATTTAATAAAAAAATTTGAGAAAGCAGTCTCAGTGAAATTGACACAAACAATAGACGTTAAAAAGGAACCAAAAGCAGTTGACCATAAAGTGAACTCAACCACAGTAGAAGAGACAGAGAAAATTACAGACAGACAGAGTGGCAAAGAGAAAAATGAACAAGTTGAACAGAAAATATCTCAAGAAGGTCTCACTGTAGGGTCAGAGGCAAAGGAAATTACTTTAGAAGGCCTATGGGAAGGTTTCAAATTAAAGAAGGATCTGCATTTTGGAAAAATCTCTGAATCTAACTGGAGGACTAATAAGCCTATTGTTACAAAGGTTTGTATAATTTTATATATTTTTCTGCTGTTTTTTTTTTTTTGGTCTATGTCTACTACATTGTTGTCATAAGATGATGTATACTACATTGTTTGCCTTTCGATTTTTTTTAAATCATGTGGAGACTCCAGAGCAAAAAATGTCCTAAGTCGTACCTATACCCATTTCTGGCAAGCTATTGCTGTAGGAAAACCTTAATCCACACTAAAGAACTTGTAAGCATTATCTGCTTACAACTTCTTGATTAATGTTTAGTGTAGAATACACTTATTCTACACTAAACATTAATCATGTCTTTCCCTGCAAACTATCTCTGTATCAAATTTCCTCAAAATCGGTTAATTGGAAAAGCTAGCAGAGAGACAGACACACTAACATTTATAATATTAGTATAGTATGAAAGTACATATTATGAACAGTGAAGTTAGGTTTTAAATAATACTTAGATTAAAAACTGTTTGTATGTAAACTGTACCTAATATCAATAATAATGACACAGGTAATCAGTGACCTATTAATTTTTATTGATATCTAATTATTTATCTATTCATCTAATAACAATATGAGTTTATTTGATAATGCCAATAAATCAAATGTAGGTTCATGGACTCATGCCAAACATGTGGCACACATCACTATCTTTGCGTGATTTCTTATCTGTACATAAATATAACATGTGTCTTTGTTTTCAAAAGAGATAACTATGCTAATTTGCAACCTTCAATAACTTAATGATAAAAATGGCAGATTAAAATTTAAACCTGGTCACAGGACTGAACTATACACTATCCACAGAAAGAAGTAGTATAGGGCTCTCTCTGTTATGTAATCCCATACAAATGATAGAGACAAAAAAGCCAAACTATGTTATTAGAATTTTGTTTTGTGGCATGAGAAGGAAGTGTGCAATTTAATAAGTACCTAACAATATAATCACGTTAATATAATGTATGCTTTACACTTATTGCAATAGGGTACAAAATAAAATCAGTATTGGATCATCTGATAAAGCGAATGACATTGAGAAAATCATATTTAATAATCAACAAGGCAAAATATTTACTGTTTATTAAGTATGCATAATCTTGTTTCTAGATAAAAATTGTTTTCATTATATTGGAGTGAAAACCTTATTTAGTTCCAAGAAATAAAATTATTTGTTATAACTATTAAGTAATAAACTGTTTCTTGATAATCTGATATCTTATTTTCTTACAAAATATGTGCACTAAAATTTATTCTTTAAATGTCAAATTCATGTTCTGTCCTTTTTTAGCAATATTAAAAAGAAAAAGATGCAGATACTCTAAATTTAATTTAGAGAAAGACAACAGAATCGGTGCCATAGGACACCAAAGTTTACGTGCCTTTAGATTAATGTGGTTTTTATAATTACATTATTTAATCTTCTTTTGCAGTCGTCCATACATTCTAGAACGGCCTACGTCATATCGGCCATAGTGACAGCTGAGACTCCAGAATGTCTGCTGCGGAGGACGGAACACTTCATAGAGCATTTACAGCAATATCCCGAGTCCAGGGACTATGCTATCAAGGTATGATAAAAGACATTATAAAACTCTAGAATCTAGATAGACAAAGCTCATACAATGGGGATCCACACTGCCAATTTATCGAACCCGCCATAGAGATAGTATCATCTGTGGAACCGGCTATACTGAACTGTCAAACGTGATAGTGACAGAAAATTGTCATGTACACATATACAGCCTTTTTTTTTTTTTTTTTTTTTTCTTATACAGCAGGGGAAATCCTCATGGACACCCACTGGGTAGTGCCGGACTCTTACCAGCTAAAACCCCTGCTGTCTCCTTGTTGGCTGTGTGCCCGCCTCGCAGCCTAAAACACAGCACAACACTTTTGCCCCTTAGTTTACTTCTTTCCCTCCTTTTCTCTTCTTCCTCCTTTTCCTTCATGATTACTTCCGCGTACTTTGCAACAGCAATCCAATTCTCTTCTTTTGCTAGCATCTTTTTAACTACATTTTCTGCTGTTATTTCTCCTATTTTATTCACCAGTTTTTCTCTTTCCGTCTTCCACTTTGCACAGACAAATATGGTGTGCATGGCGTTATCTACTTCGCCGCAGTAAAAAAGTTTTTTTACATATACAGCCTGCATGAGGAAACCTGCATGCCTGAGAGTTCTCCATAGTATTCTCAAAGGTGTGCGAAGTCTGCCAATCCGTACTTGGCCAGCATGGTAGACTATTGCCAAAACCCTTCTCACTCTGAGAAGAGACCCGTGCTCTGTAGTGAGCCGGCGATGGGTTAACCTTGATGATGATGAGTCCATTGTTGGACATAGGTCTCTTGTCTTGTCTTTGTGTACCTAGGACAAATTTTTGTTAAATGTATGGTTAAACTGACTTCACAATAGGAGGAGGTTCTCAATTTGACAGAATCTTTTTTTTTTTAGGAAGGTGCAGTCAGGGCTTTGTTGCGAGTGCAGCACAAAATGAAACACCACACTGATGACGTCACCAAACAAGTCAACGGTATTGTTAATGAGGTAAATGACGTAGTTCACGTACATGTCGAACTAAA
Source organism: Maniola jurtina (assembly GCF_905333055.1). Lineage (NCBI taxonomy): Eukaryota > Metazoa > Arthropoda > Insecta > Lepidoptera > Nymphalidae > Maniola > Maniola jurtina. Next base: position 1,887,455 of record NC_060033.1, on the reverse strand, counting down.
AATATTTTTCGATTCCATAAAAGATTTATTTATTAAATTTTTAATTCATCTTATTTTCGATATGGGGATCATTTATTAAAATTATTTGTAGAGATTTGAGCCAAGAATTTGTCAAAATGAAATAGAATAAATAAAAATGGTTGTATGTGTCCACAAGTGTGAAAGAAGCGAAAGTTATTAAAATTGAATTGCTGCTTGGCTACAGTACAACTTAAATCAGGCAAAACCCAATGTTTCATGTTTGACTTTACGAAAAAAAATTTGCACTGCTTAGTACAGTTGAAAGCACAATAAGTTTACTGTGTTTACTTAAATCAATCTTTGACAGTCCATACTCTATAAGTATCCCCTTCTGTATAAGCTAATTTAATATTTTTAAAGCTCTGTAAATTTTAAACCCAAAAAAATATGGTTTTTGCAGGCTCTAGCATTAATGGGTTACACTGGTCCAACAAAGGGTCGAGGCCCCAACATCCTCTCTATAGATGGTGGAGGTATCAGAGGGATCATCGCCATAGAGATATTGAGGCACCTAGAGAGGCTCACCGGCCGCAGCGTGCAGGATATGTTCGATTACATCATCGGAGTTAGCACGGGCGCCATTATTGCCGCGGTCATTGGTAAGTTGAGTAAGGAAATGAAAACCGGCCAAGTGCGAGTCACTCGCGCACCGAGGGTTCCGTACACGGGTATTTTTTGCGATATAAATGCGATGCGACGATAAATCAAAAACTATTATGCATAAAAATAAATAAAAATCTGTTTTCGAATAGACAGGTAAAGTCCTTTCATATGATATCCCACTATGCATAGTTATCTTACTTTGAAAATTTTTTGATTTGAAATTGAAACACATCTTAATTTTTTTGTGATGTAACCACGCGGTTTTCGGATTTTTTCCTTTACTTGTGCTATAAGATCTACCTACCAAATTTAATGATTCTAGGTCAACGGGATATACCCGATAGGTTTTCTTGACAGAAACGACGGACGGCTGGACGGACAGACAGACAGACAACAAAGTGATCTTATAAGGGTTCTGTTCTTCCTTTTGAGGTATGGAACCTTAGAAAGAAAGAAAAATGTTTATTTCTTAAACTGTGCCACACATCACATCTTTTAACTAAGAGTTGGTTATTGAATTGAAAGAAGTCAGTATACATTCAGAGCCTTATACTAACTTCTTAGTACGTAACGTAGATAGAGTATAGAGTTACTGCGCTTTTCATCTCCATACTGTAGAAAATTGATTTATTATTATATTGTTGTTACAGCGAGCGGCGCGGGTAATCTGGACACGGCCAACCACATGTATCACACACTGTCCAAGCAAATGTTTGGCAATACTTCACTCATTGGTGGTAAGTTTTTTCGTACAACTTCGATTTAACATAAGTTTCAATTGTATCTAAACACTAGATTAAAATAGATAAAAAATAAACGATTAGTTGAAAAAGTAGAATTCATTATGACAACCTTACTTTCGAATTTGTAACTTAATATTTTTGTAACACAATATTTTGTTACTTATGTTACACTTCTGTGACAGGTTAACACATAATAGCATTCGTAATTAAATAATACACCTAGGTATATTTCATTTCATTTATTTATCTCATTGCTGTCATGTACATTTTTTAGTTAAAGCTAAATAAGTATAGGTACATGACGCCCTGTCAGGGCATCGCAATTTACAATATATATTACATTTATTATACACAATCATTAAATTATCTACGACAATTATAATCATTATAAATTCATATTAATTTTAATGTTACATTATTATTAAATAGTCTAAAAAAATATATAATATATCCATACTGATAATAATGTAAATACTAAACTTGGGCCTCCGAAATCCAAAAAGATTTTTAAAAACCTAATTAAACGTGGATCTAACGTAAATCCACTGGCATCATCTATTTAGTGTATAATATATTGTTGCAGGTACATCTCGGCTGGTGTGGACGCACTCTTACTACGACACCGACGCGTGGGAAAAGTTGCTACAAGAAAACTTGCAGGATTGCACCCTCACCGAGTGCAACAGGCATAATACACCTAAGGTACGCCAGACAGACAGATAGACCGTTAAGGGTTCCTTTATTCCTTTTGAGATACAGAACCCTAACAATCGCATATGAGCTTAACCGTTGCTGCAGCGTCGTTGGTGCCCTGATTTTATTACATGGAAATAGTAAGCACCGAGTCACATTAGCGCTGTCGGACGCTGAATTGTACAGATTCTGTTTTTCCTTGTATCATTAAAAATCTCAATACTCTTATTCCACTCACCACCCTTTCTTGCACTAAATGAATTAGTAATTCACAATCAGTCTCTTCCATGATCCATTTCATATTTTTTTTGTATTGGTCATAAAGTTAGGACTGTGTTTGTTCAGATGGCGCTAGTATCATGCGTGGTGAACTCCGGGTCCCGCCTCGCGCCGTTCCTGTTCCGCACGTACGAGTGCGGGTTCCGCGTGCGCTCCGTGTTCGCGGGCAGCTCGCGCGCCAAGCTGTGGCACGCCGTGCGCGCGTCCGCCGCCGCGCCCACCTACTTCACCGAGTTCCGGCTGCAGGGACTGTTGCATCAGGTAACACGAGCTTACAGATGCCGCCTAGTGTCTTTAATCAAAGATGGCGCTAGTGTCTTCATTCAAAGATGGCGCTAGTGTCGTTATTCAAAGATGGCGCTAGTGTCCTCATTCAAAGATGGCGCTAGTGTCGTCATTCAAAGATGTTGTTCAATACATTAATCAGCCTGTTTGCGTCCACTGCTGGACATAGGCCTTACCAAGAGCGCGCCACCACATGATCCTTCGTCTTCCTCATCCACCCACTGCCCGCTATCTTATGGTCGTCCGTCCAGCGGGTTGGAGGTCGTCCTCCACTGCACTTGCTGATACGTGGTCTCCAATCCAGAACACGTCTGCCCCAGCGGCGCTAGTGTCTTTTTTTCAATCTTTAATTTTAGGAGTGGTTTCCTTTCGGAACATGTCACTCCGTAATATCCATTAAATTACCTACTTTCGTAAGGCCTTCTTGATACACTAGTGTCTTTATTCAAAGATGGCGCTAGTGTCTTCATTCAAAGATGGCGCTGGTGTCTTCTTCAGAGATAGCGCTAGTGTCTTGAAGCTGGAACCTATATCTACTCCTCCTCGCTCAAGGCTTTAGACTAATCGTGTAATCTGTACTATTTATGATAATACAAAGACAACATTTGTCGTACAGGACGGTGGTATAATGGTCAACAACCCGACCGGGGTCGGACTCCACGAAGCCAAACTACTGTTTGGAGCGGACACTATCAAAAACGGCACAGTGATATCCGTGGGCACGGGCCGAGCGCTCAACAAGCATCTGGACTACCAGCTCATGAGCAAGGGCCTGGCCAAGGAGTCCCCTGGGACCAGCTGGAAGGACAAATTCAATAAAATCCTGGACTCTGCCACTGATACTGAAGGTATATAACTTGATACACATTCACTGCTGGATGTAGATCCCTTTAGTGACTTTCACACCTTAAAACCAGTGATGTCCTGTTGTTGACTCATTTTAATCCAATGAATGGAATGATCTATTTTCCTCTTTTCGTTGCGAGGTCAAAAAATTAGGCTACCGGTAATGTGAAATCAAAGAAAAATAGGCGATTTATAGGCTACCTAGCATAGGCCTAGACTATCAGTGACGTGGAAGCTTCGACGTTTTGTTAAAAGTTCTCTAACTGTCGTGAACTGTGGCGTCTTTATAAACAATCGCAATTGAGGGTAGTTCATTAACGAGAATATTACTATATTCTCGTATTATTAACATGAACCCGGCTCGTTTGTTTAAAATATTACAAAGATATTTTTTCTTTCTACAGGTGTCCATCTGGTGATGAACGATTTGTTACCACCGGGTAACTATTACCGTTTCAACCCCCCTCTAATGGAAGAGTGTGCCATGGACGAAATCAACCCCCAGAAGCTCCAGAACATGATCACAGACACCATGGCCTACATCCGCAGGAACCAGCACAAGTTCGAACAAGCGGCCGCTATGTTAGTGAGGAAGAGGACCCTGTCCCAACAGATCGTGGACTATGTCCACTACAGGTCCCAGTTGATGGGCATCTCTCACGCCAACTGACGGTTTGGCAATCGGCAAGAGTTTGACACTTGCTGATTTTGCTGTGAAATTCGTGTGTTATGTTACGTAAAGTCGTAAAAAAGACAGGGAATTGGTCTGTTGCGTTTTTGTGGCCATATTGGTATAAAAAGAGCATAAAAACGTGTGTCGTGAGTTAGAAAGGGAGAAATGTTGTTAGGAAATTATAAAATACCTGTAGTAACCAGCACAAGTTCAAATAAGCAAGCGGTGGCTATGCTGTTGAGGAAGGAAACTGTATGCTAGCAGATTATGGACTAGTCCACTACGGGTTCCAATTGATGGGCATCTCTCACGCCAACTGACGGTTTGGCAATCGGCAAGAGTTTGACACTTGCTGATTTTGCTGTGAAATTCGTGTGTTATGTTACGTAAAGTCGTAAAAAAGACAGAGGATTTGTCTGTTGCGTTTTTGTGGCCATATTGGTATAAAAAGAGCATAAAAACGTGTGTCGTGAGTTAAAAAGGGAGAAATTTTGTTAGGAAATTATCAAATAGCTGCAGAATCCTGCACAATTTCGAATAAGCGGTGGGCTATGCTGTTGAGGAAAAAACTCTGCCAGCAGATTGTAAACTATGTCCACTAAAGGTCCTAGTTGATTTGCATCTCTCACGGCAAGAGTTTGAGATTTTGCTGTGAAATTCGTGTGTTATGTTACCTAGAATCAAAAAAGACAGAAAATGTGTCTATAAAAGTGTTTTTGTAGCCATGTTGGTAAGAAAGAGAGCATAAAAACGTGTGTCGTGAGTTAAAAAGGAGAGACTTTACAAACTCACGACATAAAAACAATGTCGTGAGTTTGTAGGGTTTGATAAAGAGGAATTTTGTTTAGAAATTGACAAGAGTTTTGTAAACTTGCAATGATGTAGGGTGAAATTCGATAGTTCGAAAAAATTTTATTTTTATTTTATTTTTTTATTTATTTAAGTTTTTTAGTTTTATTAAGTAATTTGTGACGATTTATTTGCGTGAATTGTTCTAATTTAATCTTCAAACTGCAATTCGAAAGATCCGAGCTTAAAATATTTTAGCTAAGGATACTTTCTGTAGAAAATTCGAGAAAGGCTTATTAAATTAATGAATTTCAAATTGATAACTTGAGAAATTAAATTGGTCTATAAGAATCGATAGTCGAAAGAAATAGTTTTTTGGTGTTTTAGAGCTAGGTCAGACATGCGGATATAACGCGCGGATGCAAACCATGCGTTTTGAATCGTCATATAATTTGCCTTAGGGCTAACACAAACAAACGGAGTGGAGTGGAGTCAATCTTTTTATAACTACCTATTTAGGTATTTTACATTTTTAAGGTAATAAATTTTCAATACCTTAAAAATGTTATGACCCAAAACAATATTTCAAGAATAAAATGTCGGCAAATGCCTACTGGGTTTGCAAGTTGCAACTCTCTCTATCGTACAATATGGAGAAGGCCGAGATGCAGCGTGAAACAGATAGCATTTTTGAAAATACCTACTCTCACCCGCGTTTTGTCACTAGATGATAGTCTTAAGATACGTGCGGTTTAAATCCGCGCGGTTTCAGACGGATCTAGCTCTGATTAGATAGGAGTTGATCTCTGGGGTAAGTTCTAAAATAAGGGTAAATCTTGTACATATCTCGTAAATCTAGTTCTGTCATAGGATTGGATTGATTCTGTGAAGTTATTCTTGCATTTATCCACCTTTTCCCGTTATAATTAATTATATAAAATAATATTAATTGTGTTTATTATAATAGGGTATTCTATGCGCCTTAAATAGTTATTGTGATATGTTACGATTAATTCAGTGGGAAATGTTCTTAGATAGACGCCAGGCGTTATTATGCGAACATCCATAGTGCGGATATGCGAATGATTTTTGCAGATTAATAGAAAAATAAGTTTGTTATAGCTTTACATTTCGTTAAATATTATTATTTTGTAGTCATTAGCAAATGCAGCTTTAAATATAATCATGTAAAATTTGCATACCTTTAGGCCATGAATCATAAAAAATAAAGCTTTAGAAATGAAATTTGTAATTAAATATTGTTAACTTAAGATTTTTTATTGTAATATAAGTAATAATTTTAATAGGTTATTAATAATATTAAAAAAAATGTATCGAATATTTAAAAAAAATTCGTTAGTAGGTTAGTCTTGTTTACATTAATGTATACATATATTACTAAAACTTGGGATCAAATCACATTGAGAGAGAGATGAAGCGATACGACGCCTCTTTCAAGGTAAACCGAACTCTTATCTCTACCACGTAATGTACATATTCGTGAGTCGTATTGCTTCGCGTCAACTCTGCCGCACTGTGGCTTGAGCCTTAGGTTGAAATCTATAGAGACTCTCGCTCTTTGACTTTGCTTAGACATAAGTTTCAGTTAAAGCGAGATAGATTTATGCCAGCGGTATAACGCTGTCTCGTTTTAACAGTGTCTTGTGTTCAGAGTGTTCTTAAAGTTTGGCGCAATCTGTTCATACTGATATTGCAATAAGTCACTACAAGATAGTTTTTCTTTACGCTATAAAATAGCTTATTTATATCAACTTTAAACATTCTCGTCTATTATTATCTTTACCTATTATTAGAAGTATAATTAATAATGTTGTCAAAATATATCAAAATGTATGAATACTTTTAAGAAAAAATCCTTTAGGATTTAGCAGCTTACCTAAATATTATGTACAATGTAGTAAAAAAAATGACTTGCCAAAATTGGGAAGGCTTCAAGCTAGTACAGACACAGCGGAATTCGGTGGACGCAAACCGCAGGTACCTACCTACTGTCCGCACGGTTTGCATCCGCACGGATTCGGCCGTGTCTGAACTAGGGTTTAGTTCGAAATGTTTCTTTTATTTTGGCTGCTATAGCAAATGTATATAAAATATACAGCTAAAGGATGGCGATAGACTGTAGGCTGTTTTTCTAGTCATTTGTAATTTTATCAAAGAAATATAACAGTTAAATAAAATACACTTTTGTTTCATTTTCAATCTGTAATTTGTCTTTTGTCCATTAAAGTTGCCTTCAAACTACGGAAATATAATATAATATATAAATATCGCTCACCCTACTTTTAAATGTCACTGTTCACACTTAGATGTAATATTATTATATCTAACAGTGTGAACAGTGACATTTAAAAGTAGGGTGAGCGTTATTTATATATAATATTCCGTAGTTTGAAATCAATTTAACTATAATATTATCGGCAATCCATTTAATATGAAAAATAAAACCATGGTAAATTGGTTAACCCAATTTTACCAATTTTGATGAAATTTAAAAGAAATACTAGTTAAGTAATATCCGAATCTCTATTAGATAATGGATTCGGATAGAAATCCGAAAGTTGTCTGTTTGTTTATTTCATGTAAACTACTCAACTGCTAACAACGGACACTAAACTCTACATAAATAAGCTGGCTGTAATCCTGGGAAAATAAAGGGTAGGTATTTGTGGAATTTATTCGCTACTAGCTGATACCCGCGACTTCGTTCGCGTGGATGTAGGTTTTTTAAAATTCCCGTGGGAACTCTATGATTTTCCGGTATAAAAAGTAGCCTATATGCTAATCCAGGGTATAATCTATCTCCATTCTAAATTTCAGCCCAATCCGTCCAGTAGTTTTTGCGTGAAGGAGTAACAAACATACACACACACACACATACAAATTTTCGCCTTTATAATATTAGTGTGATAATACTCTTCACGCTAATGTGCATTGCTCCTAAGATGATCCTAGTCCTACAATGTGTTTAAACCCTTACGAAGTGTGTGCAAGAAAAAAGTTATGAAGTCAAGGTGTGACAGAGATAGAAAGAGTAGGAAGATTCTAGAGTCGTGATGTAATAAGCTCGTTACGGTATAACTTTCACTTGTTCAGTCATAACTATACACGGATCACTACGACTTGATGTTTGATAAGTTATCCATACTAATATTATAAATGTGAAAGTGTGTCTGTCTATCCGTCTGCTACCTTTTCACGGCCCAACAGTGTAACCGATTGTGACGAAATGTACAGGGTTAGCTTATATCCCGGGGATGGACATAGGCTACGTTTTATCCCGGAAAATCAAAGAGTTCCCGTGGGATTCCTAAAAACTCATCCACTTAACCGATTTGTATGAAAGGTACCGAAGTAGCTTGCGTCTCTGTAATCGAAATAGGCAAATCAAACAGTTCCCACGGGATTTTTAAAATCTAAATCCACGCGGACGAAGTCGCGGGCATCCTCTAGTTAGGAATAATGATTGTTTTTTTTAATAATCATATTCTTTATTTGCTTTAGTACAGGTACAAAAGGTGGTATAAAGAGTACATAATGAGTTCAATGTATTAGGCGCAAAATTTTTCTAAATAATAGTAGGTAATAACTAATAAGTGATGAAAAAAACTCTCGCAAATTTTATTATGCGCGAGAAAATCCTTTACCAGGATAAAGATAGAGGGCAATATGCTGTGTAAAATTTTAAGAATTCTTTCAAATCTATCCTAACAGAAGTTACCCTGGGTCGGCGAGTCTAACTCGAACTTGGCAAGTTTTTTATAAAACGGATGGTTCGAAAAAACATCATTAAGTACTAGTTAGTATGAAAAGCTTTAGTCAGAATGAAAAGCTATACTTTTACACAAGTATCAAAACCGTTTACGAACTCTATAACAATTGGTAGCAGGTAGACCTTGCTACCGTGAGTTCGCTGAACTTATTTCGAACTCATGTAGCTAATTATTACTTATCCATTAGGCTTTACCTAGTTATGGAATGTGACAAAATATATGCGTTACAAGGTCAAAGAAACAGAGGCTCTGGACAAGTGGGTCATTAGGAATCGTTAAGAGGGGTCTCTCCGTCACTTACTCCATACAATCGTAGTTCCAATTTCATTTGAATATTAAGCAACCAAAGTCCATGAAATTTTGCAGACATAGTCTAGAAACCAATATCTATGCCTGTGGTTTTCTAGATTTCTGTTAAAATATTCGGTTTCAAAGTTACGCGGTCTTAATTTACATACAAATCTTTGAGCCCCTATAATAATTTTAATACTACATATTTTTAGAAAAACCTAAAACACCACAGACATAGATATTAGTTTCTAGAATATGTCTGTAAAATTTCATGGACTTTGGTTGCTTAATATTCAAATGAAATTGGAACTACGATTGTATGGAGTAAGTGACGGAGAGAGGCCTGTTAAGCATTCAAGACACACTTTCCCAACTTCCCAAGCCAGTTTTATAACCGCTACATTCACCGACGCACGTACGACGTAGAAGTTGTCTTCGAGTGTTTAGATTTTTTTAAAGTTTGAAGAAAAAAGTTTTGTTATTTTTGTTTAGTTTGGAGGCAAATTATTTCAAGAATGGAAAAGTTTTGGAGGTTTTTCATTTTCACAGTGAGTAAATAAATTAATCATTTAGTATTTACTTAAATTAATTTTCGGAAATTCTATGTTCGGATTAAGTAATTTAAGCGAATGGGATTCAAGGATTTACATATTCTTTTAGAAGTTGGTATAAAATTGGTTAGAATTTTTATTCGCTTGAGATATTTTTTAGAGCGAAGGCAACTATTTTATGTCGTTTTGCTATTCGTCAATAGACGGCAGTAACTTAAAATAATGTTCTTGCCACTCCACACGAGATGGCGGTAGGTATAAACATTTTAATGAATAATAATGTTATATATTTGGGATTTAGGCAGTTATTTTTTTTCATAAAAATACTCTTAATCCTTTTACATATTTTTAAAACCTATTATCATGTCGCGTCTCGGCGTGACTCAATTCAGTCGGTTAGCGTCGCGCTTAAGTGCAACGCATACCAGCAGAGCCGAGACGCTGTCTATCTTGCAACTCAAACTAAGCTTTATTTACTTTGACATAAGGGCGGCGGCAGTGCGTTACAAGCGGCTCAAAGCAAGCCTTCCGCCATCAGTTTTATCTTCCACTTTTAATATAGGTAGGTACTATTGAAGGGTGAAGTGGACAGATATCTTCTAGGCAAGCGCGCTCTATCTAATACTGCATCATTACTTGCCAGCAGCTCTGATTTTAGCCAAGAGCTAGTCTATGAATTTAAAAATTTCCTTCATCAGTCGTAGATTAGTTTCTACTACAGTTATAAGATTAATTAATGAGCTAATAACCATTAATTCCAGCTCGTCGTACTCTTGTCGATGCTGATGGCTGCAGAGTCCATCGTGCCACAGCCAAGAGCACCTAACTTCCAATACTTTGAAAGGTAAAACCATAGAATAAGGCTGAGATATTTAAGGCCACTTTGACTTTGCTCAGACTTAAAATACCGGTAAAAGGAGACAGCGTTATATCGCTGGTATAACTAAATCCATCTCGTTTTAACTGAAACTTAAGTCTAAGCACAGTCTAAGCAAAGCCAATATTCAAGTCGTCTCTATAGATTTCAGCTTTTGGCCTGAGATCTATAGTGTACCTACTTTGTCTTTGATCAGAGAGACTTAAGTGAGACATATTTATCCCAGCGATATACGAGTACCTAACGCTGTCTCGTTTTAACAGTGTCTAAGTCACAGCTAACCCAAAGTGCGCTCTTTAGATCTTGACATTTTAGACCTCAGCCTACTGATTTGCTAACTCAGTGTCTTAAACTGAATGCTAGCCACCAAGCTCATTTGACATTTATTTTTAATCCATTGAAGGTTTTCTACGATAAATTATTTTAACATTAGTCTGTGCAATGTAGAATAGTCCAACCAATGTCAAACGATCTGGGTGGCTATCATTCAGTGTTAGACAGTTACCGAATCACCACGCTGTGGTAGGGTGGTAACTAACCACGGCTGAAGCCTTAAGACTAGACAAAAACGCGTACGAAAAGTCTTTTTACCTGAGACCCATGAGTAGGTAAAGATCTGAGATCAATACTTTTAATATCAGTATTAAAAGTATTGATCTTTGATCATTAATGAAAGTGATACTTTGATCTTTAATGTAGGCAGGTATTATGAACTATGTAATCAATAATTATGTAGCTAGAACGTAGGAACTTAATCGATTTTATAATATTAATCTTTAAATATATCTAATGAATACTAATGATACCTAAGCAATTTACCTACAATTCATTAAATTACATTAGAATCATACATAATGGCAACAAAAACAATATGCTTTATTAAAACATAATTGATTGTATACACTAATCCTGATTAAGACTGTAAAAATGTTTTTCCTAAGTTTAAAAAGAAGTAGGTACTTATAAATTAGAATCTGGGTTCTAGAAGTCTGGGAGCACATGTTTGGGAAATCGATCTTTGCGGCATTTTTCGTTGCATTTTTTTTTAATTGAAAATTATCTAGTTACTGTACAAATCATGCCGGATCGCATTTAAAAATATAGACCGTTGCGTTGCTATAAACTTCGAATTTGTTTCCACAAGATTTCTATGAAAAAAATGTTTTTATTTTCCAGGCCAAAGTATCGGTATCCATACTACGACGAGAATGGCAAAGGAAAACTGCTATATGGCTACGGAGGTCCCGAATTGTTTCAATACAAATCCTACTCCCCTCTTGAAGGCATTCACTAGTCAATAAAAACAAATAGTTTTTTTTTGGGATTTGTAGTATTTTTTGTATTTTAAGTAGGTAATATAGTACCTACTCCGTCAAAAATAAGATACCTAATTTAAGATTTAAGACGCGTATCTTGAAAATTGTGTGAAAATTAATATTTTGAAGAATCTATGAATTATTTTTCTACGGTTTTCATTTTCTTTACGAGATAAATAATACAAGTCTAATTGTTTTTTTAATATTACGAGGCTGATGTAAAAACATTGTAAATATTTTAATTATAATGTAACTATTAAAAGTTATTCATTTTTTTTTTTTTAACGCAGTAGGTATACAAAACTTGCCAATATTTATTTTTGGTACAATTACAATCTTTCCAACGAACATTGACCATATTATTTTGATGACCTTTTTGACCGCCTTGAAGGCAGAGGTCGCGAATTCAATTTCCCTATTAAACTTTTTACCTTCTGAAACTTAGGTTCGACGCTTACCTATGGAGTGGAGTATCGTTTATATTATAACATGTTAAACATGGCATACGGACTACTAGTTATCACCGCTACATACCCAGTACCGAAATTGGTATAATAAAAACAAACCACGGAAGAAATGATCGCTATACAAGGTAAATCTTATAATCTTTATAATAACAACTCAAATAGTTATTAAAATACACATTGGCTCCACTCCACTCTGCAGGTGAGCGTTGCGCCTCATACTTACCTACCTATTTATATGCCTGCGTTATACATACACATTAATAATATTATACAAATTATATTAAGTATATAGTCTTCATTATAGTAAAATGGCAATGAGAAAAAATCCTGCACATTTTTTTTTTACATATTTTACACTAAAAATATAAGATAAGGTCGCCCTTTGTTTTTTTAAGTGTATCCTGTATTCTTACTCTTTGTACTTAATTGTTTAATTATAATAATAAAAAATAAAAACATGAAACTTACTTCCTGTAGAGTAAATAATATTGACCAATAAGTTATTAAACTTTTAAGGCCAAGGTCTGTTTTCGAATAATAACGTTAATATTTCACTTGTCCACATTTAAGAGGCGACATTGTGACTGTGGTTCTAGAAAGGAAGGTAATGTTTTGGGTGTATGTATGTTTGTAAAGTAGGTAGGTATGTGTAAAAATTGCTCGGTGTCGCCTGCAGCCTAATCGAGTGGATAGATTTCAATCAGGAACGAGGTATTCGTTTTCAGTAGTGACGCTGGATAGGTGATGTCATAAAAAACCGACCAAGTGCGAGTCAGACTCGCGCACCGAGGGTTCCGTACTCAGGTATATTTCCGACATTTTGCACGATAAATCCAAAACTATTATGCGTAAAAATAAATAAAAATCTGTTTTAAAATGTACAAGTAAAGCCCTTTCATATGATACCCCACTTGGTATGGTTATCTTACTTTGAAAATACTACTTAATTATTAGTTCATGAACACATTTTAATTTTTTTGTGATGTAACCACAAATTCACGGGTTTCGAATTTTTTCTTTACTTGTGCGATAAGACCTACCTACCTGCCAAATTTCATGATTATAAGTCAACGGGAAGTATCCTACAGGTTTTCTTGACGGACGACAGACAGACAGAAGTAATCCTATAAGGGTTCTGTTTTTCTTTTTGAGATACGGGATCCTAAAAAAATTGAGAATTTTTACCGTTTAGTTTTCTCGCTTCGCCAGACCTTAAGAGAACAAAAAGGCCTTTAAATGCTAATCCTTGAAACCTGTTAGCGCGTTCAACAAAACTATTTGTTCGCGTAAACTGTAATACAATTTATGTTTACCATATTTCATACGAGCCTAAACGCCTGTACTTCCTGCTACTGATCATTCTTATACAACGTCTCGCAAAATTAAAACCTATTTTTAGTTTAAAAAAAATGTTATTAAAAATATTTTTCGTGCTAGCAACACTGGTTTGTTACGAGTGCTTACCGTTGTTTTCAAGTTTTTGGGCGCCATTATTTAACCCGCGTATATTGAATTATAAAGTTGACGTCCCTTTCAACCCGGACGCGGGGAAAAAAGCGAGAGAGGAATATAATAACAAATATGGGTACAGAGGAGAAAAACTGATCACCGACTTTGGAAACGGGAGAGGACCGTCGAAAGATAAGGTAGAAGTATTTTAGACTGCTATTTAGTAGGGTTCCGTTGTACAAGGAATCCTTATACTTTTGTCCAGCTTGTCTGTCCGTCTGAGTCCATTCCATTCTTTAAAAATCCATACTAATATTATTTATAAATGCGAAACTATAGCTGTTTGCTAGCTTTTCACGGCCCAACAGTTTAACCGATTTTGATAAAATTTCGTACAGAGGTAGCTTGCACCCAGGAAATTGGCATAAGAAACTTTTAATCCCGGAAAATCAACGAGTTCCCATGGGATTTTTCAAAAATCAAATCCACGCGAACAAAGTCGCGGGCATTATCTACTAAACTATAAGAGCTGTAGGTAGGTAGGTACAGTTGAAGCACAGTTAAAGATTTCCGTTAGGTACCGCTATAATTATGAGAATTTAGAAAAAAAAATAGATTTCGATTTAGTTTTGCTTTTCATTGTGGTTAAAATTTATCGGTAACCATAAACATTAGCTCCAACATGCAATCGGACCTAAATATCAAAAACTTTATTTTCAGGATTATGGTGAAGTGAAGTTTTCCTACACTTACAGTGGTGTTAATAAAAATGAAGATACATATTCACCGTAAATACTTAATGATTAACTTAACTTAATTTTTGATGTTTGTAGTTTTGTATAGACTGGAAAATATCTTTATTTTGCCTTCCACTTAATTATTTAGTCTATGCTTTTTACTAAAGCGTTATGGAATGTTTCAGGCTGACCTAAAAGTGCAAATAAAAAGAAAAGATTTACTTAATACTTACAAGTATAAAAGTGTATTGTAATTTTAAAGTTAGAATATAATATTATACAAAATGTCTCTTAGTTTATGGTCAAAACACACTGGCAAAATTTTACATCATTTTATTGTGATATTATAATATGTTTAATGAGTTAAACAAAACAGGGCATTGTGAAAACATATTAAGAATTTATTCTTAACTGGGAAGAGATGGGGATGATGGCTTTGATTCTGAGGCTGTTTTGATTAATAAAATCTTTTCAATCCTAAGTCATTTTAGGGAATTCCCAAATTTAGAAATTTGGGAATTTTTTCCACCACCACCACCAGTGTGCTATAACCCTTATTCTAAAATAACAATGTACACTATATTCTTCTTTTCTGTGTGCTTATATAGAGAACATTATTTCCTCTAATGAATGCATCTCCGTATTTATTTTTGAGTTGTCCGTTCACATATTCCTCTGTCTGTTCCAAGGCTATGTTCATGTACCCGTCCAGGCAGGCGAGGACTCCTGAAATAGATCAAGTACAGATTTGAATTTAAATGTGAAACAGTTCTTGTTTTCTTACCAAGAATAATCAATAAGAAACTTTGTTTTGCTGATATAAATAGTTCTACAGCACATCTTCTAGTTGTAAGGTATATTCAGATCTTTTTTAAAAGAACATTGGATTACAAATTAAATGTAGACTATGAATTTTAAAACAAATATATTACATTGATATTAAGAAGTATATTTTGTTATATAAATATGATAAATAGCTGTTATTTGTTTTTATCAATTGAAACAAAGATATTATTTAGTAAGATATAATTCATTTAAAATTTTGCTACAAATATTTTTTTTATTATCACACTAATATCACACTAATATTATAAAGGCGAAAGTTTGTATGTGTTTGTGTGTGTGTGTGTGTGTGTGTATGTATGTTACTCCTTCACGCAAAAACTACTGGATGGATTTGGCTGAAATTCGGAATGGAGATAGATAATATCCTAGATTAGCACATAGGCTACTTTTTATCCCGGAAAACCAAAGAGTTCCCACGGGATTTTGAAAAACCTAAATCCACGCGGACGAAGTCGCGGGCGTCAGCTAGTCTAATATAATTTTACCTTACTAGGTAGTGATATTCAACTTCAAGACTTCCTTTAAACTTATATAATATAATATAATATATATAGTATAATTATTATTTCTTGTTACATGAAAATAAATTATTGCATTGTTGTATTTTATATCCCTACAAATCAATATAGAACATTATCTGTTAATAGCACATAATATTATATTATGTGCAAATAACCACATTAAACTATGGCACTATAACTGGACAAACACGCTGAAGTGAATCCTTGGTTTAAGTTTGAAGTGGGATAAACAAAGCTATGTAAAGTCAGTTTATACTTTATTTAGCACCAACCTCTACTAATACAAGTATGCTGGACCTGCAATTGCTGACCTGTTTATGAAGTTAGTTGATGTTGCCCATGATGAATGATGGCTCACTACTGTACTGAGTCTCCTCTCAGAATGACAAAGATATAGGCTATATTAATATTATTAAATGTTAAAATTTGGATGTTTAACTTTGTTACTCCATGCCACAATACCTGAACTAATTTAACTGAAATTTGGAATTAAAATAGCTTATACCCTGAATTAACTTGCAAGCTACATTTTATCTCAGGAAATCAAAGAGTTCCCACAGTATTTTTAAAAACCTAAATCCACATGCAAGGAAGGTGACAATTTACCCTGGAAAATCAATGAGTTCCCACAAGATTTCTAAAAATCTAAATCAATATGGATAAAATTATGAGCATCATCAAGTACTTCATAACTAAATAGTCATTCTTCATTATCTCATCAACAGCTCACTACTGAGGACATGTCACCTCTCAGAATTAGAATGTTTTAGGCTATATCCATTTAGCTCGATAAGTGGGGATTGGTAGAATTAAAACATCTTTGAGATAATATAATGGGGCTATGGAGCCCTATATATTGCATGTGCTAACTTGTAACACACATTTGACCAGTTATATAAACATTACTTGGAAACATAGATTTGCCAGTTGAATGGACACAATAATAAGGTAAGTAATAAAGTTTGACCTTACTTCAATAGCAAATAAACAATGTTGCTGTAAATTGCCAGCCATAGCTCTGATGTCACTAGTCAATATTTGATTTTACATATTCAAAAGCATGCAAGTCTTATATTGTATGTATGCAAAGTGTAAACATGAGTGTTTCTGTACTCTAACAATCTCTATGTGTTATGCACTGGATTGGTCATTCTAAACAAGAATTTTTCGATGCAACTTAAGAGTGGTAGAGCCGTCGCTTAAACTTGATGGCCAGTGTCTTTGTTTGGTTTGGCAGCTTGTGGAACACGATTATTGTTCAGTATAGCTCTTCTATATATTTATATGAATGAACTAACAGAATATCTTTGATATTCCGATTTCAGTAAGTAACCAGTTATTCTTTGCGAGACTTTGAAGTCACTTTGGAAGCAAGTCACTATTCTTAATCTATTGCCAAACGATTTATAGCAATAATTTTAGCACAGAACCGAGTTGAAAATAAACATAACCTAACCTATTAACCTAACTTATATCCAATTTACAGACTATAATGCAATAAAAAAAAACCGAATTTATATCTTCAGTATGTAATAAAATAAAGGCTCTTTATTAGTTATATTAGTTATTTACCTCTGTAATCGACTCCGCTGTTAAGTTTTACAACAACTGGACGTCCGTGAATTTGTTGAATAAACGACGAAAGGGCTTCTTTGCGACTCATTTTTGCACGTCTTTATACGACAAAATCGATTCTCTAGTCAATAAATCACTGATTTGATTTAGTTTACAATTAAAATATCTTTAATTTTGATTGAACGTATCAAAACAGTAAACACATCGCTAGGCACGCACCACAGACCACGAATCCGGACACGCACCGGCAAAACAAACCATAGAGTATAGACCAACCATACCATAGACAAAAAACATAGATCAAAGCCATGCAGCAATAGACTTATTCTATTTTTGTCTAATACAACAATTTAATGTATATTGTAGAACTCAAGAAGCTTAATTTAATTTTTTGGCTGTCATTCCCATAGCATTACGTAACGGAGGGAACCGTGAGAGAACCCTATACCAAGTTCTTTCCATGGATAGGGTAGGCAGGTGCACAGAGTATATTGAAGGCAGGTGCGCTCCACCGTAGGCTGCAGAGTCAAGCGCAAGCGTTATAAGGTGGATGCGACGGATCTACTCACTAAAAATAAGTTTTTTGCATCTGGTTTCTGTCAGTACAGCGACTTAATTAAGACTAGTAACGTAGTTGTTACATACTCTTTGTCTAGTAGTAGGGGAACCCAAGCAAGAAATCCTAAAATCCCCGCTTTTTTAGAATTTAGATGATTAACAAAATAGGACATAGGACAAAATAGGAAACACTATAAATTTGAACACATTCATTTTATTATTTATGTGTATAGGTATCTTAAATAGTAACATGATAACTTTATGTGTATGGGTTTTTATGCTTGACAGTAAAAACTATTATTATTATATTATTATAATCCATACTAATATTATTAATTCGAAAGTGTGTCTGTCTGTCTGCTACCTTTTCACGGCCCAACAGTTTAACCGATTCTGACGAAATTTGGTACAGAGGATGCGAGAGTTATGATTCTTCAAGTTTTTTTAAAAAACTAAATGGGCTTGGCTTGACTGCAATCACACCAAGCAAGAGATGATGCAGTCTAAGGTGGAGTGCGCCTGCCCAGAAGATGCCTATTCACTTGTGACACTTGTCATTCCTCCCGCACCGCTGCATTACCGTAGGAACTCAGTTATACGCTGTATATTACTTTACTATGTTTTCACTTGTGGCTCAAGACTCGTCCAAACAAAGCCATTGTAGTTATTAACTTCATTGTCTGTGAGAGGGTAGGGGCTGTTGCTTGCTTTGTAATAATCCGATGGAGCATGCATCACAAACTCCATGTATTCAAGCTTACGGGGGAGATCTTCTTCTGGTCCTATAACAATAAAAATAAATAAATAATAAAAAGACATTGTACTTGCATAAGAGGTGATTTATTGATTCATTTGGTGACTGATGCTATCCCAACAAATGAGCCATATTATCATTATTACAATATCCGATGGATTGTATATAACGGTCTCATGTATGTGTAGCTTTATGCATCCACCATCAAAAATGTAAATGTACATAGAAGTAAATAAATGGAATGACTTGATATCTTCTGTGAAGTTGGCCAGTTACCAATATAATAATAAGTATTATTCGTTTCAAAATTAAAAATACAATTTTGCTTAAAATTAACCTCCCAAACTGGGATAACCTAGGATATGGGGCTTTGTGCAATGTAAGATAACAAAGAAAGCAAACATATTTTAAGATAAGTAACTAACATTAAAAGGCTAGGCATTGTTATTATTATACCTATAATATAAGTAGCAGGATCAAATCCTTTCTCTGGCGGAGGGCTGGCTTTGGTGGGTAACAGCCAGGTTACAACAGCACTCTTTTCACAATACTGATCGGTGAGGAACCCTCGGATTTGAGCGTAGTAAGTTCCTCCGTCGACATCCAACATGGATACTATGTCTCCTACTTGCATGTATGAACCCTAGAAATAAAGACCTTTAAATTGTCTGTGAATAGAATAGAAGCATTTTATAATCCAAATTAATTTTTATATTGGTTCGGAATGCGTTTCTATGATACTTGAAACTCAAGAATGAGGGGAAAAGATAGTCTTAAAGGCTATCACCATCATCCAGATCAACAAACCATTGCCGGATTATATCTGAGCATGGGTCTTTTAGAATGAGAAGGGAAGTAACTTACCTTAAAAAATAAAGAGTCGCTTGTAACTACAGTGGCAGTAGCAGTTGGTGCTTTTAACGGCTGCCTCTTGAAGATACTCCGCCTGCCTCTACCGCGCGGTGCAGATGGCTTGGAGAGAGTTGGGGCAGGCGTTTTTGTTTTGTACCTACAATAATAGACAAATACAATACAATAATATACAATACCAAAATACAATAATAGACAATAATTATGGTCTATATTAAAGACTATGTTATATTCCTTCTTGCTTGAGGGTCGTGACCATTAATCACACAGTGGTAGAGGTTTTCTTACTATAATAATGCAAAAGAAAGGAATGAATATTATTACAACAGGTCTTACCTCGTAGATCTCGTACTCTTACGCGTCCCCTTTCCTGTGGCTTTAGCAGGTGTTGTTTCACCCTCAGGCTTCCCATTTTTACTCTCAGAGTCTTCCTTATCCTCATATTCAGTTTTTATCGCAGCTACATCGGCTTTTATTTCTTTATTAGCTGTGTTTGCTAAATGACACTCATTGCATATTTGACCGTTCTCTGCGCTCCGCCAAAGCAAGGAATCGTTTGAACTGCACTGAACACACGTTGGTTTTGGCATTTTTTAGCGTTTTCCTCAAATTTATTTGGTTGTTTTTATTATTTTCATTTAAAAATAATACATCTAAATAAACGAAAATTAGAACAAAGTTTGACAAGTAAAATTGTTGTTGTTGTCATTGTCAACTGTCACCTGTCAAACTCGCGACTGCACGAGGTTGTCAATGCTATTAACGCTATTTTTGGGAAATAAAAAGAAATTAAATTAATTAATTTAAAACTCGGTTTATTTTTCAAATACATAGAAAGCTTATTACTTTTACTTCAGTATTATTTATATTCATGTAAATATAAATTGAGGAACCTGCGCTGCCACCGCCATCTTCTGTCGAGTAGGAAGAACTACACTCTTCGTTTAAAAATAAAGGGAAAGTTAACAAAAATATATATAATTAAATAAAAATCTAGCCAAATCGCTTGTACTCCACATTTAATTTGCATATAAATCTCGTTTTGGTAAATTACGGCTAGTATCTGATTACACGTCAAGTGAATTTATTTTACCACGTAGTTTATGGCGAGAAAATGTCACGCATAATTTATTGTACCAACTATCACAAACAGAGATTTATAGGATTTTGGTTTGCATATAATTCACATTGCTACGGTTGCTGTCAGCCGAAATTTTGATAACACCTAATAAGCAGGCACCAAAACATTACTATTGTGTAAGTACCTTTGTCCCAACAACCTACTTAGGTAGGTATGTAACTACTACCAATAGAATTTGCTGTAATAGGTTGCTTTGATTACCTATCCACTTAATTAGGCTTGAACTTGAAGAACGCTTTATAGGTAGATGAAGCGTTTTTTATCACACTATAATATTATAAAGGAGAAAGTTTGTATGTGTGTGTGTGTGTGTGTGTGTGTGTGTGTGTGTGTGTGTGTGTGTGTGTGTGTGTGTGTGTATGTTTGTTACTCCTTCACGCAAAAACTACTGCACGGATTGGGCTGAAATTTAGAATGGAGATATATTATACCCTGGATTAGCACATAGGCTACTTTTTATCCCGGAAAATCAAAGAGTTCCCACGGGAATTTTAAAAAACCTACATCCACGCGAACGAAGTCGCGGGTATCAGCTAGTACGTAAATAAAAATACATAGGTACTACAACTGTACGTAGATACTAGGTAGGTAGGATTAAGAATTCGGTATTAAATAGTAAATAATTAATCAAGAACAAGGCCATGAACTGTGACAGGGTTCTATTTCTTGCAGACAAAAAATCACTCGTAAGGTTTATTTTACAAAAGGCTTTGAGGGTTTTATCTGTTGCGTAACAAAGTAGACTAGAGTTTTGGTCTAGGCACCGTGAACAGGTATCTTCTGATTTATTTAGGAGCGATAATAATAATGAAATTTATTACTGCTTCCTTACTTACCTACTTAATAATTGTTATGACACTTAAGAAGAAATAGATAAATAAAATAATCTAACAAAAAATGTCACCTCTTAGTGGCGAAGGAAAATATCGTGAGGTTTGCATGCCTGATCTCAAAGTTGTGTGAAGTCTGTCAGTCCACACTTGACCAGCGTGGGCTATAGGTAAGCCAAGACCTGAACCCTTCTCATTCTGAGAGATCTGTTTTTAGCCAGCGATGCGTTGAGACGATGATTATACCTACTTATTTACTTAATAATATGATATTTACCTATATAACAAATGTAAATTAAAAATTTATAACACCCCCGACAAGTGAAGGTTACAGTAACCAGAAAAGAGCTGATAACTTTCAAACGGCTGAACCGATTTTCTTGGATTATAGCTAAGAACACTCGATCAAGCCACCTTTCAATCAAAAAAAAAAAAAAACTAAATTAAAATCAGTTCATTAGTTTAGGAGCTACGATGCCACAGACAGATACACAGATAAACACATCAAACTTATAACACCCCTCTTTTTGGGTCGGGGGTTAAAAAAGTCGGTGAAGAGTTACACCATTTGGAACACACACATACCCAGCGATTCATACTCAGTTATAATTATGATCATATTATATCATAATGTGACTCTTTGGGAATTCATCTATTTTTCCCCCAACAAGTCACACTGTTTCTTTGGGTGTGACTCGATGGGAAGAAAAAATGCTAGAGTCACATTTATTTACTTGAGTGATTGGTGATCATATTGTAATCAATAAATAATTTATTATTCTTACCCTAGTAGGTATCTTCCGATATAAATGAAGTGGCACTACTGACGAAAATATAAAGACAGAGCTGTCTCCAACTTAGGATACATACGAGCATTCATCAGTTCGTTAAAACTTTTCTTTGATACGTGGTACCTAACCATCAACGTCTTAAGTTTTTGTAAGAGGATTTCCGGATTGCTCCTTTGATATAACTTTTAATGAAGCTGAAGCTTATTTAGTTTCAATCATTCAGTTCAATACTTTTATTGGTATATAGTAAGCCTTATATGGCATACTAGCTGATACCCGCGACTTCGTCCGCGTGGATTTACGTTTTTCAAAATCCCGCGGGAACTCTTTGATTTTCCGGCATAAAAAGTAGCCTATGTGTTAATCCAGGGTATAATCTATCTCCATTCCTAATTTCAGTCAAATCTATTCTGTAGTTTTTGCGTGAGAGTAAATCCATACATCCATCCATACATGATACAAACTTTCGCGTTTATAATATTAGTAGGATTAGAGGTAGGGTATGGATTGAAGATATCGATCTTTAGTAACGATAATTACCTGATAAGGAAGGACTCTTCACTCTACACAATATATTTTCAAATATTTCTGCTTTTATATTAGTCGTTAAGGGAATATTCATAATTATTATTACAATGAAACAAATAGTATATGCACGTGAAAAAGTTTATTTAAAATCGTATTGTGATATGAATAAGTTAGGTCTTAAGCTAAAAGGAATGCATACTTACTTATGATATTTTTGTCCACTAAATATTTGACGAATGTATGATAATAATTATTATAATAAAGGTACTTAAATTACTATCACTATCAAATGAGTATAGTAAAGTTACGTAATACTATTATTTTTAAGTTACCACCGCAGGTTATTTTAATTAAGTATTTATTATGGGCTGAAGGCAAAAATCCTTCTAAGAAAAATGTCTCTGTACCTATTAAAATACATTTTTAAATCCAAAATTCGAGTTTAAATCTATGGTCTACTGCTATAGTGCGTTTCATCGAATAGTACCTATGGCGTTATGTTGGCTCCCCTGTCTGTTGGGTGGTCTTTGGCACAATATTGGCATGAGAAGACGCAGATTTTGTTTATTTTCATTTCATTCATTCAGGAAAATCAAATGAAAATAAACAAAATCTGCGTCTTCTTATGCAAATATGGTGCCAATGACTTGGACAGACGGGAGAGCCAACATAACGCCATAGGTACTATTCGATGAAACGCACTATAGCCCTTTGTGTAGGCTATTTTTTTAATTTGTACAACTACTCGTCGCTAGATGGCACACTAAAGGACAGTGCAAAAGCAATAATGTAGGTGAGGCTTAATTAATACAAAATAATTATTATTAAAATGCTTTTACAATATTATAATACAATTTGTACTAAGTAAGTAATGATTAAAAAAAACTATAGGATTAGATAATGCTTCTTTAAACATTTTAATCACAGGTTAAGCATTATGAAATTACCTGACATACATGTTTCAATTCTAAAATTAGTATTGTATATTCTAAAATTATGCTTTTTAGAAGTGGACATTTTGAATGCTGCTAAATAAAACTTAAATATATAATTTTAAAGCCGCCGAGTCTTATGTTAAATGCTTGTCTATAATTATTATAGTCATTAAAAATACAAAATACTGGTGATGTATTTACAAAATGTCAAAAAATTAAGTACATTAATAACACTTAACTAACATTAGCTGTTTTAACATAGTTATGTAATTAAAATAAACATACACTAACGTACAGCAATAATAATTATTCACAGGTTTTGAAGATCTAGTTAAAATACATTGATAGTTGATAAAAACCTAATATTATTAAATAAAAAAAATTGTAAACTGGTTTAGTTAAAAAAAATGATGGAAAAAAAAACTCCATAATTTTGAAAATCTGAATAATAGGTACGGGTACACCTTTAAAAATCGTAACTTGATTTTGGAAACTTATTACATCAAATTGTAATAATTCCATAGGAATAACGCTCAAAAATTGTAACTTTAAAAAAAATCCCTACTTTTTCTCCTTTATTTATAATTTAAATAGTTAATAACTAGTTAGCTAGGTACGTACATTATAATAATTTTATTTTGCAATATTTCTGATCGGTGCAACATAAATACCGGATTTTCCCGATTTAACTCCTGACTATGCTTTGAATTATTCCGTAACAGGTTTACTAAAACAAAATCGTACGAAAAAATGATCGTTTTTTTTTTCGAATATAATTTTGCTTTCTTATTACTTCCGCTACTCGTTGTTAGATGGCGCTCACTTGCAAACATGTAACTCCGTGCGAGTGATGCACTTGTCACACGACACTCGACAACACCAATGAAAACGACAATTGCATTTCGTTTCTTCTTCGGTCCTCACTGTGTTGTAGCCTCGACCACAGCAGAGAGTTTCACAGCCTTCTTCCCCTGGAATGGAAATAGTTCGATACTATAAACGCGTCTACCAACCAATTTACGTTTGTATGGAGTGCGTTAGGAAAACTTCTCTGAATTATTAGAGAAAGGTACCTCTTAAAGAATAGGTTTATTTCTTACAATTTATAAGTATAGATAATAAATTTTATTTCAGGCAATAATTACAACCCATACCTATAGTAACAAATAATTACCTAATGGGCTTATTACATTTTTGAATCACGAGCCGGTATTTAACTGCCCTAGGGCAAAAAAAAAGTCTTGCAGGGTATATCCGTCCTGTCGCACTTACCCCTAGAGGTCCTGTTGCAGTGTCGTCCGTGCGTGCCCAGGGAGCCGGACAGGGCGTCAGGCTCGCAGTACGACGGCGACGCCTCCAGGAACACCAGCTCCGACTTGCGGGGCTGCCTGCCGATGCCTGCGTTTTGTCTTGATCTGTTGATATTAATGAAGTACAAGATTAACATTTTTTGTAGGTACAAGATTTTGCCTGATTTGTCTATGTTGTAGGAAAAGTATTTCTTTTTCTAACATACTAGTTGAGCGAGGCTAGCACACGCGATTCAATATTTCAAAAATGGCCACCATCGGAATGGCGTTTCATTTCGAGCTTTTAACTTTGATTAACGTAGCTGTTAAAAGAGCAAGAGAGAAGCGAGCGCAATTTTTTATAGTGTTGACCAGAGATAGGGTGCATTTTTGAGAGTGCCCTCTAAGGCGCTTAATGGTACGGTCGCATCACTTGCAGCACCCCTAGGCTGGCGCTGACTAATTCAGCAGGCTAAAAAGGACCTCACCTTCGTATAACAAGATGTGTCTGCGGCGCATGCGTGGCGGGTGGCGGGTGCGGAGTGACGAGCCTGGCTCGGTGGTACTTGTCCCGCAGCGCCGCGCCGACGGCTCGGAATGGCGGTAGAGCGCGCCAACATGTTCGTAGCGCGCAAGAACCGGATACGCCGTGACATTTGCACTCTCGTCGAACCAGGTCTTTTACTGTCTGTAAAAAAAAATTGTAAAATAATGATCTAAGGTGTTTATTGATTGGCACAGAAAACTGGACGCTTAAGAAATGACTTATCTGGAAGTAAGAATCAGTATACAGTTTGGCAGCTACTGCAGTCTAAAAAAATCAGTAATCAAACCTGAGCTTGTCAACGACACCACACGACACTACCGCTGAGTGGTGAAATTATTGTGTTGGTGTCGTTACCAAAAAACATTGAAAACGACAATTATTAATGTTAACTAACTATTTATAGGTTACCTGAAATTAAAAAAAAAACGGGCTGAATTGAGAACCACCTCCTTTTTGGAAGTCGGTTAAAATAAGCGATTCATAGGCTTCCTAGCGTCTAATGTAGCTACTTTTGACGGCTGCCAGTGACGTCGAGGTCTGGCACGCGCTGGCTCTGCCTCTATTAGTACTTATTGGTATCTTTATACTGTGCCTCTAGGCCTCTGCCTACCCCTAAACAGATTTCATCAGCTATAATAAGAACGCTAACGTAATAAATAAAATCAGAAAGTAGTATTTTCTTTACGTAAATCAATATAAGTAATAGATTTACTTGAAGATAAAATAAAACAAAAAAATACTGTTTTAGTATCGAGAATAAATAACGAGCCATTAAAAGCGCATATTTTACTTTGCTTGGATAAAAAAATATACTTAAACTCAATCGTAAAAGGAAACGGCAGAAATTATTTAAAAACTACTACAATTTGTTATCTGTATGAAGATGATCATTGCGTGCGCGGGAACAAGTTTTTAAAAAAAAACCAATATGGCGGTAATTGTACAGAAGCAGAAGCCTACAGCGAGTAATAAAAAGTTAAGCTTGTGAGCGTTTTTCAACTGATAAAATAAGTACCTACCTATAACTACGCCTTACACGAAAGTGTGGATGTTTGGATGTTTGTTACTCAATCACGCAACAACTACTGGACGGATTTAGCTGTTTAGAATGGAGATAGATTATACCCTGGATTAACACATAGGCTACTTTTTATCCCAGAAAATCAACGAATTCCCGCGGGAATTTGAAAAACGTAAATCCACGCGGACGAAGTCGCGGGCATCAGCTAGTATATTATAATTAAACTAATAAAAAGTATAGTCATGCCACTCTTCAGATATTTAAATATAGATAGGTATCCGTATCCATACAAATAAATCATATCGTTTCGTTGCTCCGTTGAGACGCGTCGTGATTGAAGAACCAACCATCAAACAAACAAACTTCTGCATTTACATATTTTATTATAATGCCTGTTTATGCCCACGTCTTCGTCGCGTAAGTTTTGGTTTTCTAGAACTATGATTTTCCGACACTAAACAAGTGTAAATTAAAAATTTATAACACCCCCGACAAGTGAGGGTTACAGTAACTAGAAAAGAGCTGATAATTTTCAAACGGCTGAACCGATTTTCTTGGATTAGCTATAGCTAAGAACACTCTCGATCACGCGACCTTTCAAACAATTTATTTTAAATTAAAACGGTTCATTAGTTTAGGAGCTACGATGCCACAGACAGATACACAGATACACAGACACACAGATACACACGTCAAACTTATAACACCCCTCTTTTTGGGTCGGGGGTTAAAAAGAGGTCCTTCCCTGGTATGCAAGCTATCTCTTCACCAGACGTTCAAAATCGAGAACCGAATGAACCGTTAGAAGCTAGCAGACAGACATACACACTTTCGAGTTTATAATATTAGTTAGATAATAAAAGGGTTCAACCTTTTAGCAAGTTTAAGTCTTTAAATTTGCGCTCTCCGATCTTCCATGATGATAAGTGATGATGCAATTTGAGATAAGGTAGGTATAATAGCTATCCTACACTTTGGCCTGGGAAGCCAACTTGCAACCAAAATTGCATCTAATGGCTTCAAATAGGCACCTTGAATTTGAAGCAACACAACATGGGAACCAAAATCATGATATTCCTCCGCACCCTGGGGCGATAATGCACCTTCAGAAAATACCCTATACTTTTGCACTGTATCGTAATTGGACCCCCGGGTTCTTTCGAGGAAACCTGCAGAAAATGCATGGTAATTTTAACCTATAATATGATATTTGATTAGGGGCTGCATATCTACATATAAGTGAAATTGATTTTAAGAGCATTAAGATACATTTTCGAATTTTATCGAACGGAACCCGAACTTTATAAAATGGAAAACATCCTTTACAAAAACAAATTAAAATATTAAAACTCCAAAACAGATTAAACAGAGGTAAATTGGTAGATAGTGAAGATCTGCTTGAAATTAGGTACTTGAGTTGCTTGCATATAAACGATATGGGTTTTCATTTTTTCAAGTTTTAAGATAGAATATAGAGATCAATCTTTTCTTTGTCTTTCTTCGTAAAAAAAATCACCTTGCAAAATTCCATATTTTGTAAAACTAGCGCGAGGGTTTGAAGTACGAGTATGTTGTCCGTCAGTTTATTAAAAGTAATTTAAAAATTATTCGTTTGCATTTATGTCTTCAGCTGGCGCCCTGATAGAGACACTATGATTTGCCGTGTAATTTCATACGGGTTTCTTATAGCATTCATACACATTAAGGATGCATTTGAAGAAATTGCCCCGACATTACGACTGCTACTGCAGAAATTATGCTAAACCTTATTTGCGTATCAATTGCTATTGGAATGGGGGTTACTACGTTTAAAGCAGAGCCGGAGTTACCTATAATGGTATAGGTAGGGTATGCAGGCGCAGGGTCTAAGCGCTCGTTCACACAGGCTGCGTAAGCGTAGACGTAGCGCGTACCTTTGCGTTGTAATGTATGAAACTGTATGAAACAGATGACATACCGCTTGCGTGGTATGAACGTTTACGTAGACGTACTGCGTGCAGTTACGTCTATGGGGTCACGCGCGTCACTACGCACGTGTCACTTGTACGAGCTGCATATGCAATTGGTGTGAATTGGCCTTTAGGGGTTGCCAAGCGCAGCTCGCGACGCCTTCAAAGAGCATGCGTCGCTTGCGGCGCTCTTTCTTTGTATTAAATATTTCTGACATAATGACAAAGTTGTGCTCTTTTATTTATTCCTGTAAGTTCTTCCAAAGAATGCTCTTTACTCGTCTACCCTGTAACTCCACGTGGGGCGTACTACAGGCAAAGTAGTACTACCGCTTTCCAAAACTACTACCCATATAATAGGTACATGATCATACATGCGAAATTGTGTTTACTTGTCGATTTGTTCTTCAATCACGTCTCAACGGAACAACAGATTGACCTAATTTTTTACATAGATATAGTTGTAGATCTGGAGAGTTATTTTGGCTAATTTTTAATCCCGGGCGGATCGAAGACTCCCCAAGGGATTTTTGAAAATCTAAATACACGCGAAAAAAAGACGCGGGAAACAGCTAGTCTTAATATAATTGCACAATTTGCAGCCAAATTTCCAATCGCTGATGAAAATATAACTGTAGGTATTCAATTTTGATCGGGCTTAGGGGGCCAAAGCCCCTAGGTATAACAGCCATAATTTCAAATCTAGAGATGGCGATACACATTGTATCGGCATCTCTCTTAGACGCCCCTGAACCGGTTGCGAATCGCCACAGTGTAGATTAATCAGTATCGCATCGCTTCTGCATTTTAATCTACGTACTTTACTGCAGTATTTACATATAACATCAGAATCGACTGCATTCGACTTCGCTAAGTTCATGTTCACACGTGTTAAGATTGCATGTACGTAAAATTATTTTTACAAGTAAAATGTTGTTTTATATACTTTTTTAATCCACACTGATGCCACTTGGCATTAAATAGTAAACAGTGAAAAGTGTTCCCTAGTTACTGATTAAAATGATTTGAATATTATTTACAATCAATAGTTTAAATACTTTTATTGCTTTGTACACTTACCTAACAAGAAATAGCTAATGCCTATTGTTTTTAGTTTAGATTCATCTCTTTACAATTATGATATCAGGTATCTTTTACAACCTGCGTGTTTTACGTATGTGTGTGTATAGGGGTTTACTTCAGATTAAAATGGACTTAAATGTCCTTGATTTAAGGTCACAAATTCAATATCACCGATTTTACTTTCTGGATCGGTTATACCTAAATTACTTAGCACCGAAATCCATACTTCCATACTAATCCATACTAATATTATAAATGCGAACGTGTGTCTGTCTGTCTATCTGCTACCTTTTCACGGCCGAACAAACCGATTCTGATGAAATTTGGTACAGGATTAGCTTATATCCCGTGGACGGACATAGGCTACTTTTTATCCCGGAAAATCAAAGAGGTCCCACGGGATTCCTAAAAACCCATGCGCAAAATCGATTTGTGTGAAATTTGGTACTGAGGTAGCTTGCATTCCTCTAATTGACATAGGCAACTTTTTATCTCAAAAAATCAAACAGTTCCCACGGGATCTTTAAAAACCTAAATACACGCGGATGAAGTCGCGGGCATCCTCTAGTTATCCTTTTACAACTTATGCGCGTAGTATGAGATTTTAAGTCTTACAAAATTCGACCTTCAAACATAATAACGTCAAGATTAAAATGGACCTAAAGGCCCTTGATTTAAGGTCAAATATTCAGTATTCACTGATTTCAAATTTGCCGTTCAATCGGTTCACCGGATTTAATGTTTCCGTTCACACCTCTGGCTGTAGATGTGTGGACGAAATTGAGCTTTAAAACAAGGCTGTTTAGGTCCAGTACCATTCTATCAACGTTGTAAAAACTCGTACAATACATAACGAGACTCAGAGCATAATTACCTACCTGCTAAAAAACCCGCAGTGAAACATTTTATCAAATTTCGTAGAATTAGATCGTCTCACAGTAACATCAGATTAAAATGAACCTAAATAACCTTAATTTAAGGTCCCAAATTCAATAACACCGATTTTAATTTTTGGTTCTGTCTGGATGGCTATACATGAATGGATTAACTTGAGCTATAAAACAAGGCTGCTAAGGTCTATTTCACGTTAACGTTCTCAATATAAGCCTATCTGCCAGATTTGACCATTAATGTGGTGACCATTAAATTTGGCCTTGAAAAAGATACTTCATAAGTATGAAAGATCATATATAGTACGGACAAGTCCAAGTTTCTTAATTGTTACTAGTTGATTATAATAATACCATCATTCATATTTACTTACATCTTATAGGTAAATTTAATTCTATATCTTATTTTTATATCTCAACAACACTTTCCACAATCATCATGTACAAATCAAGTCCTGGAAGTAATGAGTAATTCAATGAAACTATTGTTAGCACCGATATCATACAAGTTACTATTTTATTACATTTCGCTAATGACCGGGGTCGTAAAATCCTATTGTTCTATATTATCAAAACATTCACAGTAAAAAAATATTTTACAAGCGTTAGGGGTGCAAAAACACCTGAAAGGTATTATATGCACCTGCAGCCATAACAGGATAACATTATAAAATATTTCATTTGTATAAAAAGCTGTTTTGTTTATAATCCTCGTTTTCGTTTATTCAATATGGTTACTTTACAAAGCATATGTGCTCGAGAAGTCAACAAAGAGATTATAATATTTTATAGCTTTTTTGTTATTTTTAGATTCGGGCCATTGATTTACATTTACAAAATTTAAATTTGTAGTAATTATGTTCTCTAATTCAGAAGCTTTGAGCTACCCTCTTCAAGCCTACCCCGTAGGTAGGCTTGAAGACCTTACTTCGCTCGGTCAAAAATAGTACTGCGACTTACTAATACAATGCAGAGTCTGAGCCTGGTGGTGATTTTGAAGCTTGAAAACGTGCAATAGATTCTCTCTATAACGTAGACCCGTACTAAGACAGGATTTTGAGACATTGGATCTGGAATTGACCAAATTATCGTACAACAAAACTTCTCACGGACTAATGAAAGCTATGAACAAACGATTTCAGTAGTTAGATTTTATTAATTTTCTTACATTTCGATTCAAAACAATAAAATCAGTCAGAAAAATAGATACACTAATTTGACATTCTAAAACGAAGTAACTCTCATCTTAATAACAATTTGATGTATACTTTAAAAGTAACTGCATAAGGTAAGTTTTACAACAAATATTTTAACACCGATATTTCAGTGTTAGTCTAAGTGAGTGAGAACACAAAAGCCATTAAGATCCTTTGTATTGACAAAGGCAAACACAATAGGATCTTTTATTTCTTGTAAATTGGACTAGCTTTATGACAAAAAGTAGGTAAGAAATTTTGCTTTGCACATGTTCAACTTTTGGCTGAGATAATAAAGTCTAAGTTGAAGGATATTGAATAAGATACATACTTATTTTTGTATCTATAAAACATTTACGACACCACAATTTTTGGTCAAACTTATTATTGACTTATAATACTTAGTGACGTATATACATATGAAACCGGCCAAGTGCGAGTCAGACTCGCGCACCAAGGTTTCTGTACTAGGGTATTTTTTCCGACATTTTGCACGATAAATCAAAAACTATTATGCTTAAAAATAAATAAATAAACTGTTTTAGAATGTACAGGTAAAGCCCTTTTATATAATTCCCCACTTGATATAGTTATATTACTTTGAAAACTGAAACATATTTTTTTTGTGATGAAACCATAAATTCATGGTTTTTGCCAAATTTCATGATTTTAGGTCAACAGGAAGTACCCTATAGGTTTTCTTGACATTCGGACATACAGACAGACATATAGACAACAAAGTGATCCTATAAGCGTTCTCTTTTTTCCTACGGAACCCTAATGAATGATATCATTGCATAGCAAGTAAAAAAAATATTAATTATAACACCTTGGATAATCTTGGAAACATTTGAGACTTGAAATTGGATGTCATTTTCATAATCATCATGACACCATCATCATCATCATCATTATCTGCCTGTGGATGTCTACTATTGGACATAGGCCTTCCCTAAAGAGTGCCACCACACCTGGTCTACTTATTTTTATTTTTAAATTATAAGTCCTGGTCCATAATGACAAAATTTCACTACACTGCAATGTAATATTTACTGAAATCTTTTAAAACTTAAATTGTTTTTTAATATAATAAATGCACAATATCAACTTATCTTAAAATCTAGAAAAATCCTAAATAAATATACTTTATAACCTAGTACTTAATTTACTACTCTATGGCATTCTTACGACATTCCACCAGACAAAATGCTTATGAAACCCGATACAGGTCTTACCGCGCTGAGGCGACGGGTATGACTGACAAGATAACGTAATTACGGCCCATAACACTCAACAATAGGGTCGAAAATTCTTTGTACTCGCTCTGTACGCGATTTGAAGAGAATAAGCGAGGAAAGCGTGAAATCAAATAATTTAGAATATAATTTGAAATATAGCACTTACTGTGAAATGATCGGACCGAATTATTTATTTGATTGTTTTACACCTATGGTGAAAGTTACGTCTTTAAGAGCTTTGTCATTAAAGAGAAAAACCCAAAAGTCTAAGGTTTTAGACCAAACTTCTGATTTTTTTTCTATCGAGGAAAGTTTGTCCAATCATGTTTTTATCGAACCAAATCCAAGGGGATATAATGAAAAATATTATATATTAATTTCAAATTTTTCGATCCATGCGTTCCGAACTTATTTCCATTTTAGTAAACTTTAGTATCGACGAAAACGGAGACCACCGCAGGCGCTACATGGGTTCGAGCCGGCCCTGGTTTAAAGAGATCACTCATCAATATTAAACAGTAATTTGTAAGATTGTAAGATGGTAAGATCTGGAATGTTGATTCAATAAGATGGAATTATGTGTTGGCACTGACGGGGTAAAGTGTAACCTGTAATGAGAACTTCTCCACGGAAACCGGGTTTTCTTTAATGACTATATTTTATGGGGCAGATAAATAATACTCGATTTCTAATTTTGTTTTATGGATCTGTAATTAGGTTGGTTTTAGGTCTGTTTCAATTCCACCAACTGCTCTGGAATGTAACTCTAAACCTATGGTTTAAGGCAGAACTGTATCTTTTTAGCAGGACTACAAAAATTCAAAGACTAATACCTAACGGCTATGATCTGCTTGTGGGACCTACAAACCTTTTAAAATCTTCTTTAGTCAAATCCCAAATCAGGCCGAAGTACTTAATAATGTTCAATTAAAAAAAAATCAAAAAAAAAAAAGATTGAGGTTGGAGACTCCCATAAAAATACTCGTAGGTTTACACACCTGTCTATACAGAATTTTAGTTATAATAGTTAGGTACCAACTGATGGTTTCAGTAAAATAAAAGAAATATTACATCCTCGCTTCGCTTGCGCTTATGGTGAACAATTAGTGCTTATTGTTTTCAATTCAAACGACTGCAAATGCACAGAAAATATCTCCATAAAAGATACAGGGGGACTCATCAACTGATGCCACCTCGGGTTCCCTACCGCTAACCGCTATTACTGTGTGGTCTTTGATTCAATTACTATGTACCTTTAGAAGAAGAAGGTTTACCATCTTTTTTCTACATGCTCATAATGTGTAGAGAGTAGATACCTCGCTCACCTTCCTGCCGACTCTGTTGTTGTGAAGATTCATTAAACTCCTCGCGTCTGCCTCCATCTCCCTGGAGTCCAGGAACCGCCTCGCGAACCTGGCTCCATAGGCTGCTTCACCACACCCGCCCCACTGGAACTGTTCTGAAGGACTTGGGGACCGCCGCCTGTTGAATAAATAAGATCAATGGAATCACTATGTTTTTAGAATTAGAGTCTTTGCAAAGAGCGAGCAGGTATACATAATTAGATATTTTAAACGAATATTTATTTATTTGAAAGTACAAGGTGCTAGAAAATGTCCGTAACATCCCCTCAAGCTGAGGTTAGGACCGATGTGTAGACGTAGAAATGAACTCGCAAAAAACTTCTGTGAACTCGAAGGATGGTTTGGACCACAATAAGCTAAGCTGATTCTTAGTTCCATGGTTTGAACGTCTGTCAAGTAGCAGAAACAACTAAAGAGAGTGTGTGGTGCGCATCCTCATTGCTCTCGCCACATTCACATATGTATTACGCTACTCGCACACAGCCAAACCCCATGCAAGTGCCACCAGAAGCATCCGCAGTCCGTGAGGATCTGCGATGTTTCATAATCCGGAGACATCCCAGAAGCCTAGAGTCTCTCCGACTCTCTCTCTGCCTCTTTCATCGCTCGCCCAGCGTTACTGCCACATGAAGAGGATAAACAAGTTACCTGTTGGAGGTACAGCCGCAAGCGGGCAAGTCGCCGCGCGCGCACGCCGTGCTGAGCGCGTGCGTGACGCCCGCCGATGTTATCGCGTAAGTGAACGCTGCTTCGCGCGTCGCTGCAACAAATGGGACACTGTTACAATTAACCTTAGAAAATTACAGATACTAACAATACAAATTGCCTATATATTCTTTTTTAGATTTATCAGAAAAATGTTCTTGAAGCGAAGCAAGAACCGTAGTTTGTGCGATACAATTATTACCTCTACCTACTTGAAGAACACAAATCAGATCGAAGAAAACGATTTCTCACTTTCATAAATATCGCTTACTAGATTCAATCGAAGAGAAAATAATGTCATTATGAAATAAAAGCGAGAGCGAAGCGAGCGCGCGAGTATTTCTTTGATTATTGAAAGTATTATTTTGAAAAGGAAAAATATGTTTCTTTTTATTTTTTATCTAATTTAACCTTACTTTAGACGTTGGTACTCAGATTTCGTTCTGTACTACATTCGATGTAATCGTAAAATTCCAGTGGAAGAAGAAGGGCACCAAAATCTAAAGTTCGGTTAGGTTAAGGTTAGAACATAAAAATTCATGTTATATTAGGTAATATTACCTTAAAATTATCAGATGCTCAGTATTCTATGATATCAGTAGATTTGTGTATTGAAATAGTCTAATTGAGTTATCGTTTTAACATCTCCCGGGCGTTAGCCATATCCCTAAGGGAGTTGGCTAACTCCCGGCTTATGCCACTTCGCTGCGACAGATGCATCGTCAAGCGTAGGTAGCTATGCCAGAGTGAATATGCTCTTTGAACCTTGCTCGTTGAGGCTCTGTAATCTGCGCTACAACAAGCTTATGACACTGATAAGTAGGTAGGTACAACTAAGTAGTACCTACTACGTAACCATATCAAATGTCCTATAAAAGCGATGTAATGAAGAAGAGATTTTAAGACACCGTTTTAATCTTTTAGACATTATGATGTCCTACAATAATAATTATTTATTAAAGTATAATTTTATCGAAAAAGTTAGATTATTTCTCAACATTTTACTACAAGCACGAATCATATTATAAGTATCTACTTGCAAATGTTAAGTTAGTAATTAAATGCGTTTATTTAATTATTAATATATTTGCTGAATACAAATAATATTACAAGTTTTTTAGATTTTAATGGCTATAAATAGCTTAGAACGAAGAATTTCCGTTTTAGTCGGTACAGGTATATAATAAAAGTATGTATACAAGACACGCTATACTCGCTTAGCAACGGGCAAAAGCTAGTAGTAAAAGCGTTATCCACAAAAACCAATTCTTTACAGAGATATCGTGAGCGCGATGACTTCTATCCTGTTATTTATTTATCCAACAGCACTCCACCATACATCTTCTAGTATGCTAATGCTGTCGTCGGATGCAATACTAGATATATGTTATTTATCTTTAATATTAAATGTATGGATTTTCTTCGTATTTCGAGAATATATAGGTAGAAGATTGATATATACCTGGCAACCTGACTCTGAGTAACATCAACGGTGATGATTTGCCGTATCCGGCTTAAGGAAAATTATCCATATTATAAATTATATGACCATTTTCCCACTTACGATAGGTAGGTATAACTAGTAGTTAATAGAGCAAGAACCCGTAGAGAAGATCCTATTTTTACGTCAATAATTCGTTACATGTTTTATATTTTGCAATATATTGAGAACTTTTAAAAATACTTACAGGATTTATTAATTTTTAGGGTTCCGTATCTCAAAAGGAAAAACGGAACCCTTATAGCATCACTTTGTTGTCTGTCATGTCTGTCAAGAAACCTATAGGGTAGGTACTTCCAGTTGACCTAGAATCATGAAATTTGGTAGGTAGGTAGGTGTTATAGCACGAGTACTGGAATAAATCTGAAAACAGCGAATTTGTGGTTACATCGTTAAAAAAAAATTAAAATGTGTTTCAATTTTCAAAATAAGATAACTATACCAAGTGGGGTATCATATGAAAGGGCTTTACCTGTACATCCTAAAACAGATTTTTATTTATTTTTATGTATAATAGTTTTTGATTTATCGTGCAAAATGTTTAAAAATACCCGAGTACGGAACCCTCAGTGCGCGAGTCTGACTCGCACTTGGCCGGTTTTTTTTTCGAGTTTTAGTTCTGGTATCTTATCGGTAATCCAGTACTATCACCTGTTTTAATTTTTGCTAGCGTTCTGATTACAAGCTTTATTTTTAACCCCCGACCCAAAAAGAGGGGTGTTATAAGTTTGACGTGTGTATCTGTGTATCTGTGTGTCTGTGTATCTGTGTATCTGTGTATCTGTCTGTGGCATCGTCTAAACGAATGAACCGATTTTAATTTACTTTTTTTTGTTTGAAAGGTGGCTTGATCGAGAGTGTTCTTAGCTATAATCCAAAAAAATTGGTTCAGCCGTTTAAGAGTTATCAGCTCTTTTCTAGTTTTCTTGTAGAAAAGAAGGTTAGATAACCGTTAGGTTCATAATTGACAAATGTCAAGCTGTCAAGATGGACGTTGCCTAAGTACATAATTATTTATTTGAAAATGATGTTTTGGAAAACTCAGATACTTTAGATCGTAGGCGCGGAATAGTCCAAGAAAATCGGTTCAGCCGTTTGAAAGTTATCAGGTCTTTTCGGTCTTTTCTAGTTACTGTAACCTTCACTTGTCGGGGGTGTTATAAATTTTTAATTTACACTTGTTATTGCACAAGATGAACCTCCATGAAACTGCAGATTTTCTAATCAGTCATATTGTCGTCTGAAAGACAGCTAGTTTATTCGAAGCCTTTCACTAGTGACTAAACAGCCTTATTAAAGTGATATTTATCATTCACCTGTCGAGCGCGGTGGGTGACGGGCGCTTACCTGTACCTACAATCAACAGGCTAATAACTCAATTAATGTTCGTGACGTGATACCGTCTGATATTTAAATTAGGTATCTGGCTCGCAAGTTTGTTTTACGTATACATATAACTAGCGACCCGCCCCGGCTTCGCACGGGTGGACACTACCACGAAAAATCCTATCTATTTTCCGGGATAAAATATAGCCTATACGGATTCGGAAGAATCCCTCTAAGTAATGGTAAAAGAAATTTTGAAATCGGTCCAGTAGTTTTTGAGCCTATTCAATACAAACATACAAAAATACAAAGGTTTCCTCTTTATAATATTAGTATAGAAGTATAGATAATAAAGAGAGAGCCAGCGCGTGCCAGACCTTCGTTATTTTATAAAAGCCGAAAGTTTCTCTGCGTATTGTCCCCAACACAGGGGAGAACGATCAGCGACTATGAAGTTTGGATCATAGTGGCTTTGGGAGATAAAGGTGTTAAAAAATTAACGTCAAAGTATACAGTTTATTTCGTATTTTCTTCGGATTAGTATTAGAAATCACGTCATGCATTGCTAGACACTTAGGTTGAAATCTATAGACCGCACTTTGACTTTCGAGACAGCGTTATACGGCTGGCAATTGTGTCTCGTTTTAACTGAAACTTAAGTCTACGCAAAGTCAAATTGCGCTCTTTAGATTTTTAACCCCCGACCAAAAAAGAGGGGTGTTATAAGACGTGTGTATCTGTGTATCTGTCTGTGGCATCTTAGCTCCTAAACTAATGAACCAATTTTAATTTAGTTTTTTTTTTGTTTGAAAGGTGGCTTGTTCTTAGCTATAATCCAAGAAAATCGGTTCAGCCGTTTGAAAGTTATCAGCTCTTTTCTAGTCACTGTAACCTTCACTTGTCGGGGGTGTTATAAATTTTTAATTTACACTTGTTAGTGTAATTTAATCCTTTATTGAAATTACTCCTTGAAATCTTAAGTTTCCGTAATAGAGTAGATTCATTTTAATAGACTTTAAATCTATTAATAGAAGTAAATATCTAGTATTCTGGGTTCCCGACACCGTTTCTCGCTGTACTACCCGTGATTTGTACAATAAATTGGCTGAGATCTTGTAATGAAATTAAGTTAAGCTTTCTACTAATGTGAATTAATTTAGTAGGAAATAGCAGCTGAGATATACGATAGCGGTTATAACTTACCATTCAGTTCGAGAATTATAGAGGGTGCTATTCTGGGACTGGTCAGTGAGGCGTTTAATCTTTGACACTAATTAATTGTAAAGGCGAAACTTTGTGTTTATGTATGTTTGTTACTCTTTCAGGCAAAGGATTATATTACGGGAATAAAACTATGGTTTACCCGTTTACCTATATGTACATTGTAAATATATCCGAAACGCAATAATTCCTACTAATTTTCTGAAAAGGTTTATTTTTGGTTGAAACAATATTGATAATGGTAATACGATTTGACAATATCTCCGAGCATCTCCGCTTTTGTGGATACCGGACCTTAGCTAAAGTGGAAGCCAAACAACAATAGCGACGATCGAATTCTAAATCACGAGTTTCGTAATACAGAAGCCGTACTTAGCCTCATGCAATTGATATAAATCTTAACTTTGTCACGGTGGGGACAGACTAATAACTCAATTAGTGCTCGTGCCTTCGATTACGTCTAATATTCAAATTATCCGATTCAAATACAGTCGTATACGGAGTGGAGCTGTCTTATTAGCTGATTTCTTGAATTAGGACTTGATTTATCAGGATCACAATTCACATGGTTATTAGGATAAGTCTGATTCAGGCTTGATTTTGTCACATGTACAGATTGTAATTAAAACGAAAGCAAAAACATAGATAGATGATAGTACTCGTGATTAGGTACTGATTACCTCAATTAAAACGCGTTTAAAAAAATCTGTTTCTTTAAAAGTTCGCAATGTTTTGCAAATAAAACATCTGACGCTAGAGGTCAACGAACGTTGCATAGAGAGGTGCCGAAAGTATTGCACGTTATACATTGCGAGTTGGAAAAATCACACTAATATTATAAAGGCGAAAGTTTGTGTGTATGTGTGTATGTTTGTTACTCTTTCACGCAAACACTACTAGACGGATTTGGCTGGGAATGGAGATAGATAATATCCTGGATTAGCACATAGGCTACTTTTATCGCGGAAAATCAAAGAGCTCCCACGGGATTTTGAAAAACCTGAATTCACACGGGCGAAATCGCGGGCATCGGCTAGTATTAAATAACTTAAATTAGGTACATGTATAAGGCAAATGGTTAGTCGTATTGAATTAAATAGTTGTGTGTATAAAAAAGTAGAGTTACTCTTCGAAATTCTATAGGTACTTCGAAATTAGTTGGTTATAGATAGCATTTTGAATGAATATTAAAGAAAATATGCATCCACAAAAACCTATTACTCGTTCATTAGATGTTATTAAACGACATAAGTATTTGTTAATTAAGAACGCATTAGTGAAGTCTTGCACATAAATTTTCTACGCCCACCCATAAAAGTAAAAATTTATGTTCATTACAAAATGATTAACAAATAACCTTTATTTATTATGCATTAGAAAATCGAAAATAACTTTATAACTACAAATAAATTACGTGTAAAATTTATTTGTAAATGTAAATAGTAAAAAGTCAAATATTTCATTCATTGAATAAACTTATTAACATAAAAGGCTATTTAACTTTTCAACGATTTCAAACTTATAAGTCTCAATTAATTTACCTCCAAAACAATCTGTCATCATAAAATCACACTAATATAACGGCGAAAGTTTGTGTGTGTGTGTGTGTGTGTGTGTGTGTGTGTGTGTGTGTGTGTGTGTTTGTTACTCCTTCACGCAAAAACTACTGGACGGATTGGACTGAAAAGAATGGAGATAGATTATACTCTGGATTAGCACATAGGCTACTTTTCATCCCGGAAAATCAAAGAGTTCCCACGGGAATTTTTAAAACTACGTCCACGCGAACGAAGTCGCGGGCATCAGCTAGTGATTTAATAAAAACAAAATGGCAACTATTCAATGGCGTTCAAAAGCCAATTTGAATGCATTTGAACTTCTCTGTCAATTAACGTCTCAATGAATAAAATAAATAAACTTGACATGATGGACTGTGGGTCCACGATTATGCAGAAGTCGTATCGTAGCCTTTTTGTTCACGATTGTAGAGTCGTGAGCAAAAAGTTGATTTTAATGTAAACAATGTAATTCGATGCTTGCTTTAATAAAATCAATATTATATGCAAATAAGTTATGCAAAATAGGATTGTGAATATTACTTGCGACTATGGGATATCCTATCAGATATTAGAAATCTACTATTTAGGTAGGTACATTCAAGAAAAGTTTTTGGATTTTTACGTCAACAAAATTCTTGGTAGCCCGATGTTGTGAAGTTGGGGGTGCTATACACACTGAAATTAAATGAAGCCAGTGAGCCTGGGCACAGAATATATTATAATAGTACTATACGTAGCCTGGGGCCACGGGGTGGTCTGTGCCTGGGGCTGCTCTCTTTCCGGTTGTGTTGGATTGCTGTCCGGCTACGAGAGTGAGAAAATAATTAGTGCACTTGTTTTTGCGCACATACTGGTGTACTAAAACAAAATCTCTTGCATAAGTGGCTAGTCTTAGTTAAGATTCACCGTAAAGGTAGGAAGGAACATTTTTCCATTTTTCAAATCCCTCAATTAAAGGTACCTACCTATCTTCGTACTTGGTAGCTTTAGTTTGTTTTACGTATTTTATTTGTCAAATTCAACAATTGACAATCAACAAGTGTACAGTACTTAGTAGACATCGCTAATTCGCTACTCATATTATTATAGATGCGAAAATGTTTGTTTGTTGGTCTGTCCATCCATCACACCACCATGGAGCAACGGATCGCAGTGATTTTTTGCTCCAAATACCTTGACAGTGACATCGGCTCCCTTTTATCCCGGAAAATCAAAGAGCTCCCACAGAGTTTTAGAAATCTAAATTCAGACAGACGAAGTCGCAGGCATTTGCTAATTTTGAATAAAAGGCTTTGACTTTGAATCGTGAGATCTAAATATTCCAGTTACAAAGTCGTACCATATAAAAGCTGTACCCAGTGCACTAAACAAACACAAGTCAATTAGTCGTGTCGTATAAATCACCGCTGTCAATGTGGGTGTGATACCACGACGTATATTTGCTTTCGATGCGTTGGATTTGAGGTCTTTTTTCCTTTTTTCCCCTTGATTAACTATTTGTATAACTAGTGTATGGGAAGTATCGTGACTATAGGCATGTGGATTTTCATGGTTTTAGTGTTTTTTTTTTTAAAAAGAATATTAGTCATTTGAATCATGACTAACATTCCCCTTTCCCCTCCAACTAAGCGTTAAGCTTGTGCTAGGAGTGGGTACGACAATAATAATGCAACGGGTGGGGTTTGAACCGCCGACCTTTCGGTTTTCAGTCCGCTCCTATAACCGTTGAGCTATTGAGGCTTTTAGGTACTATATCTATACTGCTTGTTGCTATTAACTTTCCTACTGATTGATAATGGAATAACTGCACAAATCATTGTTACAATCTCAATTACATTTTTGACTGAAAATATCGTGAGGAAACCTGAATGCCTGATAGTTTTCCATAATAAATGAAGTGTGACAATCCGCAGAGTGCTAGCGTGGTAGACTATGGCCTAAACTCATCTCACTGTGAGTGGAGACCCGTGTTCAGTAGTGGACCGGCCTGATGATATTGATGATTTGTAAATCTATTTCGAATTTTAATGTAAGGTTAAGGTTTATTGCATACAAAAGCTCTTGGTTTTACTTTTATTGTTTTGTTGCATAGTTTTTCACTTTTCCGTCTTTAATTTTATTGCAATACTAGCTGATTGGCGAGGACTACACAAATTTTAAAGCCCTATTTTACCCCCTTAGGGGATGAATCACACTAATATTTTTTTTTTTCTTTATTTATTTAAGGGCTTTGATACATTAAAGTACATGTCAGCCCTATTATAATCTAATTAAATACAACAATATAACAAAATTCTTAATCTAACAAAATAAGTTTTTCTCACTATCCATATTTGATTTAGAAAGCAGCCATGTGCAGATGTCATTATCCCCAAACCAAACCGAAATATACTTCATAATCTCAATAATAAAACCAATAAATGCTTTAATCTTTTCTTCGAAAGTGCAGTCCGACAAATATATCTCTTTCAATTTTTGAATTAATTTCATATAATTTATGCTACCTTTTTTTCTCTCGAATTTGTTCTTCTCATTGCCTTTGTTTTCATCATCACACTCACTAATATTATAAAGGCGAAAGTTTGTATGTGTGTGTGTGTGTGTGTGTGTGTGTGTGTGTGTGTGTGTGTGTGTGTGTGTGTGTGTGTGTGTGTGTATGTTTGTTACTCCTTCACGCAAAAACTACTGGAGGGATTTGGCTGAAATTCGGAATGGAGATAGATAATATCCTGGATTAGCACATAGGCTACTTTTATCCCGGAAAACCAAAGAGTTCCCACGGGATTTCAAAAACCTAAATCCACGCGGACGAGGTCGCGGGCGTCAGCTAGTTTAAAAATAAATAATTTCTTAGTGGATGTCTACGTATATAATACGTTGTTCGTATGCTAAATTTCAGCCCGATCCGTCCAGTAGTTTGAGCTAGAGTTGATAGATCAGTCAGTCAGTCAGTCAGCTAGTTTCCTTTGAATGTTTAGATTCATACATTTATCAGCAATTTATCTTGAAAGCCAGTCATTAAGTAGTACTTAGCATATTGGTATGCTAAGACAGTTTTTGTCCAGCAGATGAAAGATCTAGGAAAAAATTGATCGCGTAAGCTGATCTATTTGCATAATTACCTAGAAAAGCCAATAACCTGCGCTTCTTCGAGATAAAAACCTGCTACCGATAATTCACAGGATGTTCTTTATTCAAAGAAAGTTTTAAAGGTGATTTTGTTTAAATAATAGTATCTATCCTTCATTATTGTCTCAAAATCTACGTTGGAAATGGAATTTAAGAAAGATACACACTTACACTATACAAATATGTATTATGTAACTAATTAAAACGTGATAGTTGTACTATTAATAAATGGCAATATTTGGATATTGAATTTCAAAATTTTAGGTGGATATTCAACCTTAAAAGTTAAATAGCAACAACTGAGTCTGTGTGGGTTGGATTTTTTTTGCTTGACTTATCCATGTCCAATCCAAAAACTGTGATAAGCTGTGATAGCCCAGTGGTTAGAACGTCCGCCTCCTAATCGGAGGTCGGGGGTTCGATCCCGGGC
Organism: Maniola jurtina; assembly: GCF_905333055.1. Lineage (NCBI taxonomy): Eukaryota > Metazoa > Arthropoda > Insecta > Lepidoptera > Nymphalidae > Maniola > Maniola jurtina. The sequence goes on along the minus strand of NC_060033.1, from coordinate 1,843,247 downwards.
ACGCACCACTAACTTTTCAGTTATGTGCGTTTTAAGCAATTAAATATCACTTGCTTTAACGATGAAGGAAAACATCGTGAGGAAACCTGCATGCCTGAGAGTTCTCCATGTTCTCAAAGATGTGTGAAGTCTGCCAATCCGCATTGGGTCAGCGTGGCAGACTATGGCATAAACCCTTCTCATTCTGAGAGCAGACCCGTACTCAGTAGTGGGGCGGAAATTGAATCCAAAAACGCAGCACACACATAATGCATACAAAATTAGATCTCACTCGCCATTTTAACTTTACGTGTCAACAGTCATGTCAAATACACAATTTTAGTCCTTATTTTAAAGGCGAACCATACTTTTGACATGCCAGTTGACACATAGACTTAAAATGGCAAGTGAGTTCTCATTTTGTACGGACTATATCAAAGTTGATATGTGTGCTGTCACCTGTAACTATGGAAAAAGTTGCAGATAAAGCTGTGGATTTTTATAGGAAAATCAATAATGCAAAACTTACTCGTACAAACGTACTCAAAGGCATTGTGTTTATTCAAATTCAAATTCAAAAATGTTTTTATTCAATTAAACTTTTACAAGTGCTTTTGAATCGTCAAAAAAATCTACCACTTTTTGGGAATGCCGTTCCTACCGAGAAGAACCAGCAAGAAACTCGGCGGTTGCTCTTTTCAAGTACATACCTATTCAATTTACAATAATATTGAATACTAGCTGATGCCCGCAGCTTCGCCCGCGTGGATTTAGGGTCTGAAATCCCGTGGGACCTTTCCCGTGGGATTAAAAAAAATATACGCAAATCGGTTCAGAAATCTCGGAGATTTCGGTGTAGGTACATAGGTAGAAACACACAACTCCCTTTTTGAAAGTCGGTTAAAAAAGTAGCCTATGTTACTCCTTGGCCAATCCTCTACTTGTCTGTGAAAATCCCGTCAAAATCGGTTCAGCCGTTCCGAAGATTAGCCTTTTTTAAACAGACAGACAGACAGACAGACAGACAGACAGACAAAAATTTTAAAAACGTGTGATTCAGTTATGGTATCGTTCAAATAACCATATGAGCTTAATATGAGGTAGTTATTTCGAAATTACAGACAGACACTCCAATTTTATTTATTAGTAACTAGCTGTGCCCGCGACTTCGTTCGCGTGGAATAGTGACTTTTCGCGCTTTATATAGCCACGGACGCTCAGGCGCGAGGCGCCGTGATTCTTTAAATTGACATAACTTTTTTATTTATGAACCGATTGACATGAAATAAACACTAAATCCTAAGTGAAGCTTACTACAATATATTAGTGAAAACTGTATCTAAATCGAATAAGCCGTTTCTGAGATTAGCGTGCACAAACACACAGACAAACAGACAAACAGACAAAAAATATAATAATTACAATTTCGGGTTCGGCATCGATATAATAACAACCCCTGCTACTTTTTTTTTATATATTTCCATTGTACAGACACCACTTTTCTACAATTTTATTATATGTATAGATATAGATGTACTTGAAAAGAGCAACCGCCGAGATTCTTGCTGGTTCTTCTCGGTAGGAACGGCATTCCGAACCAGTGGTAGATAATAGATATAGTATTGTGATGGACTTAGCATAAAACACTAAATCACCCTATAGTTATAGCCGTAGATCAATACCTTATTATATCTCGATCACGATTTAGTGGGAGGCAATGCGCACGAGTGGTTGGTATTTAGTAATTTTATTGTTTTAAACCATCACATGTTTGTTACAGCTAACTTTATTGCGTATTACCAAGGCTAACAAAATGCGATGGAAGGCAAAATATGAAGCCATGCCGGAGAAGCCAAATTCTTGAAAAGACACAGATTACGGTAGTAGCAATTAGTTTCATGTGTATATGAAAAGACGCCTTGTACAGGAGTTACAGCATACATATAAATAGTTCAGTACTACGAGATTTACAAATTAGCAGAATACAGCAAAAATTATGCTCGAAATTAAAATGTGACGCTTAAAAATCTAGAAAGAAGAACATAAATAATAATTTCAAACCACTAAGATAACACCCTATACATTTTTGCAGAGGTTAACGTTGGTTATACCTACTTAAGTACTCTTCATTGGTTTTTGGTGTGAATTGCGATTTTATAGTACCTCTTGGATACGATTGTTATCCGTCTATTTAACCTTTTAATCTGAGCTTTTACAATTATGTTCTGAGTTTTTAACGAGCGTAGGTACAATCAATTATCGGATTGCCTACTGTGATATGCTCGTAAAAGTGTAATCTATTGAACCTTGGAGTTGTGACCACTGTGACTACCCACGAAGCAAAATCAATGTGTTTATAACTTTTAAATTTAATTATCCATTGATTGTGTAGGATATTTATGATTTGTTTTATGTTTTTTTGTACAATTTGGGCATCATAAACTTATAAAATATAATATAAGATTATGACTCTACAATTGAGAAATGGAAGATGGGTCGGGTGCTGGTATGGGATGCAACCTGTTCAGACACGCTGGCCCCTTCCCATCTACATGGAACCAACAACAGAGTTGGTGCGGCTTGTGAAGCGGCTGAAAAAGCTAAAGTGTGCAAATACAGGGATCTAGGCTCCGAATATGACTTTGTCCCATTCGGTGTCGAGACCCTTGGTCCGTGGGGTCCTAGCGCTATAAGCCTTTTTAGGGAAATATCAAAAAGGTTAGTCGACATCACAGGAGACCGAAGAACTGGCAGCTACCTCGGACAAAGAATCAGTCTAGCCATTCAAAGGGAGAACGCTGCCAGTATCTTCGGAACCTTGCCTAAAGGGACTTCCTTTAATAATTTATTTTAGTTATTATATTATATTATATTTTTTAAGGTTTTTTTTTTAGTTTTAGGTTCATTATTTTAATTATTTAGTTATTTAGTTTATTTGTTTAGTTTATTATTTATTAAAATTCATCCATAAATATTTTTATATATAGGTTACAAAAATAAATGTCCATAGTTTTCTTTTGAACTAAAAACTTTCATGCGTGTGCAGCTAAACCTTTTCCTAACCACCGAGCTGCGACCGGCACTCTGTGTACGCCATTTTGTACGAAGTCATATTTTTAACCCCCGACCCAAAAAGAGGGGTGTTATAAGTTTGACGTGTGTATCTGTGTGTCTGTGTATCTGTGTATCTGTCTGTGACATCGTAGCGCCTAAACGAATGAACCGATTTTAATTTAGTTTTTTTTTGTTTGAAAGGTGGCTTGATCGAGAGTGTTCTTAGCTATAATCCAAAAAAATTGGTTCAGCCGTTTAAAAGTTATCAGCTCTTTTCTAGTTTTCTTGTAGAAAAGAAGGTTAGATAACCGTTAGGTTCATAATATTATGTCAATTGACAAATGACAAGCTGTCAAGATGGACGTTGCCTGGATACATAATTATTTATTTGAAAATGATGTTTTGGAAAACTCGGATACTCGGATACTTTGGATCGTAGGCGCGGAATAGTCCAAGAAAATAGGTTCAGCCGTTTGAAAGTTATCAGGTCTTTTCTCGTTACTGTAACCTTCACTTGTCGGGGGTGTTATCAATTTTTAATTTACACTTGTATTGAAAACTACTGCAAACTTACCTAAAGGCATGACATGTCCGAAGTCATTTCCGTCACCGATGCCTGTGCAGTTCCACCTGTAGCCGCCGAGCTGCGACCGACACTCTGTGTACGCCATCCTGTACAAAGTCATATTTTATTGGAAACTTCTCACTACTGTAAAAATTAACTGCAGTCTAGTCAAAATCCCAAACACATACAAATAACATAACAATATAACAGTTAACTGTCTGTGATCTTCTGTGATTTGTCTTTCCGTAAAAATGATTTAAATTTTTAAAAGATTTGTATCATCATTGAGCCTGGGTAACTTCTGTATTAAGTTCTACTGGTAGTGGGATTGGTAGTGCCATGGCCATGAGCAATAAACTAAAACTGCACCTTTTACCTTCCTTTTACACACAAATCTGTAAAACCACAGACACAGACATTTATCATAATCAAACTAGAGTCTAGATTCGCATGGAAAGCGCTAGGGTTACTTTTTTTAAGAGTAAGGCTGTATATTAACCTAGCTCACTTCTCTTCTCTTAGCTGGTAGCTCGTCCCAAAAGTGAAGCTTACTACCCAAGCGGATGGAAAGCTTTTCCCTTAGCCCATACCCTTACTATGGGCTAAGAGAAAATTAGATAGATAGATAGATAGAAACACTTTATTGCACACAAAAACACACACACACACACACACACAACACAGAAACAACACAGAAAGAAGAAAACAGAAAAAACATTTGTGTGCAAAGGCGGCCTTATTGCTTGGAGCAATCTCTACCAGGCAACCTTTGCTGAAAGGAGAAGTGCTAGGGTTGGATAGTACCAAGTCGCAAGGAATTTTTAAAAAGACTAAACTAAGACTAAGACGAAAATTAATAATGACCAGGTACAGTCAAAAGCTATAAGTCGTGTAGCACCTTAATGATCATATTCGCGTGGCTAGGTTATGCACATGCGTTATGTATGTGTGGCATGTTTATAGAAAAAGATCATAAGTGCAAAAGGTTTTGATGCAATAGTTTCTAGAATTCTGAGGCCGACCGTACCTTAGTCCGTCGCCCACTGCAGCGATGGCAGCTGGTGAGGCGCGACACATAGCGCGCTGCTTGTCTGTGAGGCCGGCGACGCGGGCGCAGACCAGATGAGCGCCCAGGGACACCCCGCCTGACACGCTGTTCCTTAAACAAAGAAACATCTATCAGAAAAGAATAAAAAATTTGTATTTAGATAGACTGTTACCGAGTGCTTTCAAATCGTCACGTGAATCTTTTACTGTTTCTAATTGCCCTAAGTATAAAACGTGTAAGAAACTTATCTTTGTATATGGACTGAAGAGAAAAGAGGAATAAATGCGCAAAAATTTAAAGAATAACATAGCTACTGCCTTACTCACTCAGAAAGCAGAAAGGTACTATTCAATTTCTTTTATAAAATAATAATTAATTGGTAGGTAGGTGTGTCCTCTTAAATGTGAAATCTTATAAGTACATACAGTGAAAAAAGTCTGATTGTCCCTAAAACTTGAACCTAGAAAGCTGAAATATTTCACAGTGATTCCCTTTCTGCAAGGAATGGGCCAGCTTTTTCAAAATAGGCATCTTTAAGTAAGCGCGGTCTATCTTAGACTGTACCATCACCTGCTATTTGGTGTGATTGCAGTTAAGCCGCGGGCTGTGGTTGCTTACTTTATAACATGATTTTGGAGATAAGACTATTTTTATTCTTGAGCATTCCTGATGGTGTCACAGACAAAAAGATTTCATTTTACGGTCACAAAATTTGGGTCTGAAGAACTAGGGAAATTACATTAAATGTGTGAAACTGGCCTATATACTGATCTACATATATCTATCTACATATACGGTATATATATCTGGTACGGCTAAGTTGGTGATACACTCGAACCTAATTAACAACAAACTTCTAAACAGTAGTTAATTTATTTGTTCTAAACGTTACCCGAAATTCGTCATTACCGTTAACGTGGATGGATCCGTGAGCTGAATGCGCACCGGAGCGGACAATTATACCGTAGTTCCCAAAACAAATGGATTGATGCACTCATTTGCCAGTCATTGAACACAAATGGCATGACACAATTTGCTTTGACAAACAGCCATTCGGTTGGCCGCTAAATTTTGAAATAACAATACTAACGGCCTCTTTACATATCAAGGAATCGTTTCATTTCAGGATTGTGATTTATTCTTATGTTTTGGAGCGAGATCAAATCAGAAATGAGGAGATTTGTAGAACAACCTGCAGAGTACCGATCATCGGGTTGCAAAAATGAAGTGGCAATGGGCGGGGCACATAGTTTGAAAAACCAATAGACCAGTACAATGGGGTTCCAAGGTGCTGGAATAATGACCTTGAACTAGAAAGCGCAGCGTTAGCAGATCCCTCGCTAGGTTTTCTAGCTCGTTAATAACAGATATGTACGGTCGGCCTCAGAATTCGAGTAGAAATTCCGCGAAATTATTGTACCAAAAATCTGTTGCATTTATGACCTTTTTCTATAAACAAACCACACACACCTAACGCATGGTGCTAAATGACTTACCGCCTTTGACTGTACCCATAGAAAAAAATAAAAAATAAAATATTTGAAAAATAATTTTAGGTAACTAAGCATTTAAGCACGATATTTACCTACACTTTAATAAATGCACTTAAATGAAAATATAAATCATCAATAACAAAGACGAATTATTTATCATTAACGGATGTAATATGTAAACGCGCCTTAACATTCTCGTGTTAACCACTTCCGTTTGGTTAAGTTAATGAGTGACATTTTGTTTTTTTTTTTGTTTTTTGGTATTTAGCTAGCTTTCAACCTTTTATAATTAATTTGGTTAATATTTTGCTACTTCAATGAAGTATGTATTGAAGTAGGTATAATTTAATTTATTGAATGAATATCTAACTTTTTGGCTTCTAGGTTTACATATTTTTGATTAATGATATCTATTAATCAGATATACTCACTTATTTCCAAATATCCAAATATTGAACATAATGTTCCGACCGTACGACAAATAAATAAAATATTTACGAAAATAATGTTCCTACTAAAAATATACCCCGTATCTAAGTGTTTATTCATGCAATTCCTCTTTCACGCAACCAATCCACCTTTTCTTTGTTCGTCCTTTCCTCTTTTTTCCTTCCACATGTTGATGCATATTTTAACACCCTTAACTTTTCTTCCACTGTGACTGCTTTCAAACTTCCTCTTTATATAATATTAATTCCTTATCTTTTCCATTCTTGTCACACCATACCCATCTCAACATTTGAATTTCGACCGCATGTACTCGTCTTTCATTCGTCCATCATTCGGAGCCATACAATGTGACAGGCCTAACGACTGTTTTATAGATTTTCCCTTTATAGCTTTTGTGGATCGTATCATACTTCACACTATCACACTTCACACTAATATTATAAAGGCGGTGTGTATATGTGTGTGTGTGTGTTTGTTACTCCTTCACGCAAAAACTGTTTGACGGATTTGGCTGAAATTTGGAATGAAGATAGATAATATCCTAAATTAGCAAATAGGCTACTTTTTATCCCGGAAAATCAAAGAGTTCCTACGGGATTTCGAAAAACCTAAATCCACGCGGGCGAAGTCGCGGGCATCAGCTAGAATATTATAACACCTGAGTGAGACCTGTCGCCATTTCATTCATCCCGCATTCATTCATAATAATAATATCTCAACAATTTTGACTTGATTGTAGATTAATTGGAACTTTATAAGACAGTAGGTACCTACGTTTGCCTAATAGAAAGTTGTAAAATAAATAATAAAAAATAATAAAATATCTTTATTTTCAAACAGTTTTAACAATGTCGTTTGCTTGTGGTCTCCACACTAGGTAACCTGTATTGTGGGGACCGTGTAAGACTTCCTAGAAGATTTCACTGAGGACTAGGAGAGTTCCTTTTGCGTACATAATATTTTATAAGTTTACCTTATAAGTTATATAATTTTATATATTATTTTAGATACGAAATTACAAATATATATAATGAGGTAGGTGTAATAAATAAATAAATAAACTTTGAATTAAGAACAGTTTATAAAAGTTTTAAAGTAGAAATGTCATTTGCATGTGATATGTCTATTGCATTACAATGTGTAGGTGTTGTGTGAATTGCCTGTCGGTCTGTCACGGCTCTCCGTTAATTGGTACATGTCATTACCGTCCACGTATTAATGAGACGACGGCTTACACGACCATTGTTGTTTGACACGCGAAAATAGCACCTTCTGTATTACCACAAAGAATATATTTCCTTACAATTTAATTGGTTACTTCGATACAGTATTTTGACCTCTAAAATCTTAAGAATAGAGTTCAGAGTTCTTTATTATTCTACACACCACTATTTGTGGTGATAATGCCACCTGTTGCTCTATGCATGCAATTTTAGCGCTTATTTTCATTAAAAGTAAAGTTCAAAATAGCTCAAGCTTTTGTGATTTCGGCTTAGTGACATTTTGGCTTTCCAGACAATGAGGTCGTGTTTGCCTACGTTAGTGTCTGTCAGTCAGTTAGTGCCCGAATTTAGTTGATTTGAACTATGAACACTGACTGAGTCATGTAGCTGAGAATTTATTGCCATCACAGCAACTAACAAGTGCAAGAAGTCTTGAAGTTGTTCTGTTGCATTGATTACATTGAGTTGCAGCTTTTATAGCACGTCAAAGAAAAATATTCAATTTTTAGGGCCCCTATTAATAAGGCTCGCTGTTCGTCCGCCTGTCAGTGATTAAAAAAAATATCTACTTTTCTGTCTGTCGCGTAACACCTGCTTAATAATATGTTCCTAAAAGGCTTTTAGTGGACGTATAATCGATGGTGGTTATAACTTATTCGTAGTCTATAATAAGGCCTATAAGCAAAAAATAAAAATAATAAAGCCCGTAAATTTCAAAATTTAAATAGCACAAGATATTTAATTCATCGAAAAATGTGTAAAAGTTGTACCTATAAATTGAATAACTCAAAATTTAAAAAACCCCCGACACAAAAACCTCTATAAGAAAACTAGAAAAGAGCAGTTTCAAACGGCTGAATTTCTTCGATTATTATTATAGCTAAGAATATAGCTATAGGTGTCGTGTTTATAATTTAATTATAAAATTATTTTATTAAATAAGACACCATCAGTTTTACATGTCTTTTTATTATGTATCTTTTTTTACTGTCATTACATGACGAAGGAATATTAACATACAAAAGAGGTTTGTTATTAAAAAAGATCCTAATACAACATCTCCCTTTTTTACTCAGGATACCTAACCGGAGGTCGAATCACACGACCATATGAAGTTGTATATAAAGATGGTTGTGGGGTTACTACAGATTCCAGATTTTCATTTTCATCTGGAATATAGAATGGTACAAAATTCAAAGGCTTTATATATATCCTATTTCTTACAAACATTCTCCCATTTTGACTTAATATCTTGTACGTTCTATCATAAATTTTTCCTTTAATAATCCCTTTTTTCCAAACTCTCCCTGTTTTAAAAAATACATGTTCTCCGAGCTCCAAATTTCTTAAATTAACTTTATTCCTGTTATAATAAAATCTGTCCTTTTCTTGTCTATGAACTAAATTTCGCCGTAAATTTCTATCAACCTTAGGATTAAATGCCTTCTTAGTCATAGGAATAATACCTCTTAATTTTCTATTAAATAAATTTTCCGCTGGAGATGCAATTGTATTTGAAATAGGGGTATTACGAAATTCTAATATTGCTAAATATGGATCTCTTTTCTCATACAAAGCTTTCTTAAGAAGTTTCTTTATCGTTTGCACCTCTCGTTCAACCATACCATTTGACTGAGGATATTCTGGGCTTGACATAGTATGTTTAAAATCATACTTCCTAGCAAAATTCTTAAAACTATCACTAGAAAATTGCGGCCCACCATCACTAAATACTTCTTTAGGAATTCCATGCCGACTAAAAATCTGCTTTAATTTGTCAATGATACTTTCACTTGTAGTACATCTTAAAAAATCTATTTCAGGAAACTTTGAATAATAATCTATCACAATCATATAATTACAACCGTCTAATTGAAATAAATCTACACCTACTTTCTCCCAAGGTAATTCTGGTACAACATGAGGCATTAAAGTCTCTTTTTTATTATTATTACTAAAACGTATACATGTTTCACACCGTGAAACCATATCCGTTATCTCATGAATCATTCTTGGCCAATACATAGCATCATTTGCCCTTAATACCGTTTTCGTTATTCCTAAATGTGGAAAATGTGCACGTGCTAGCATTTCTTTTCTTAATTCTGGTGGCACCACTAAACAATTTCCTTTAAATATTAAACTTGATTTATAAGTCAAGCTATCTCTAACATGCCAATATGGCCTTATTATTTCTGGTACTGAGTTTTTGTGAGCAGGCCAGCCCTTTAAAATTGAATCTTTTAATAATCTCATCTCTTCATTTTTATCTGTTAAATTCTGAAAATAGTTTAATTGTTTCTCGCTGATGTTTAATGAACCTATCACCATGTCTATGTTAGCTTCTATATTCTCTTCATCCAACTTTATCTGCAACTTATCATTCACATCAAACGACCTGGATAGAGTATCAGCTATGTATAACTCTTTCCCTCGCTTGTAAACTAATTCAAATTGATACTTTTGCAACTTAATTAACATTCGCTGAATTCGTGGTGAACAAGAATTCAATGGCTTTTTCATAATACCTATTAAAGGATTGTGATCAGTCTCAATAGTAATATTTCTACCAAAAATGAACTGACTGAACCTCTCGCAACCGAACAAAATTGCTAATAATTCTTTTTCAATTTGTGCATAACGTTGTTGACATTCGTTTAATGCCTTGGAAGCATAAGCAACTGGTAAACCATTTTGTAAAATAACAGCGCCTAATCCATCTTTAGAGGCATCAACAGACAGCACTAACGGTAACTTTTCGTTGAAAAACTGTAGTACAGGCTTTTTAGTTAAAATCTTTTTCAACTCGTTAAATGCCTTTTCATGTTGGTCTAGCCAAATAAATTCTACATCCTTTTTTAATAAATTTCTCAAAAATGAGAATAAATTTTGAAAATTTGGAATAAACTTGGAAATATAATTTACTACTCCTAAGAATCTTTCTAACTCTTTTCTGTTCTTTGGACTTTTCATCGAAATAATAGACTTTATTCTACTATCATCAAGAGTAATACCATTCTTACTTATAATGTGTCCTAAATATTTTAATTTCTCTACCTCAATTTTACATTTTTCTTTATTTAATTTTACGTTTTCTTGCCTAAGTCTATTGAAAACTTGCCTTAATCTCTTATCATGCTCTTCTTTTGTTCGTCCCCATATCAATATATCATCAATATAAACATCTACGCCATCCAAATCATCTAATATTTGACGCATGCGATGCTGATAAACTTCAGAAGCACTGCATATTCCAAAAGGCATTCTGAGAAATTTGTACCTACCAAATGGAGTATTAAAACAACACAAGTCTGAGCTCGCTGCAGACAACTTTATATTCCAGAATCCATTTTTTACATCTAATGTACTGAAAAATTCAGCGCCTGAAAGTCTACTAGTAATCTCCTCAAGCGTTGGCAACTCTAAGTGTTGCCTTCTTATAGCTTTATTGAGATCTTTAGGATCTAAGCATAATCGTAAATCTCCATTGGGTTTGTATACAATAACTATAGAGTTAACCCACTCTGTTGGATGTGTGACTTTAGATATTACTCCCATTGTTTCTAGTTCCTCTAATTTTTTCTTCAACTTAGGTTGTATAGCAAGCGGAACTCGCCTACTTGCATGAACAACAGGAGTAGCATCCGGTTTCAATTTTATATCGTACTCTTCTTTCATACATCCTAAACCATGAAACAAATCATCATATTCAGTTACAATACTTTTAGTCTCATTTATGTTCTTTATAGGATTAACTAAATGCATTTCAATTGCAGATTGCAACCCTAAAATATTACATGCTTTGTCTGAGTCTACTACATAAAAATCTAATATATAGTTTTGGCCTTCATATTTTATAGGCAGTGAACACTTACCAATACAATTTATTACCTGACCTGTATAAGTAGTCAGTCTGGCTTTTGACTGGCAAAGATTATGTTTATCTAAACCTAATGGTAACAACATGTTATTTGATAATACATTAGCTTGGGCTCCTGTATCTACTTTCAAATGAAGAGGCACGTTGTTAACTCCAGCTATGATTGTCCAGTCCTTCACGTTTCTTTTTAGTGCATTGACAAAAACTGCTCCAAATAATATGGTTTTAATATTCTCCTCAACATTCTCACCCGCTGCATCATTATCTTCATCCTCTACTTCATGAACACAATGATTTCTACATTGACTTGAAAAATGGTTGTAACCATTACAGCGGACACAACGTTTACCATACGCTGGACATTTTTTCATTGGATGGTTATAGCCACATCTTTTACATAATTTCTTATCATAATTAAAATTCTCTTTATATTTCTTTTCAAGCTGGCCAGTAAAGCCAGATTTTGTCAATTTATTTTGTTTTTCATTAAATTTATTAATGTTGTAATCCGAACTATTGCTACTATGTGCATTATCCGGAGTATGTGCCAATGTTATCTTCTCTAACTGCATTCTTGTCTCTTGGGATATACGACATATATTAATGGCTTTATCTAATGTTAAATCCTTTGTACGTAAAAGTCTATCTTTTACAGTTGTGTCTGTAATTCCACAAACTAATCTATCTTTAATTAAACTTTCTGTAAGAACTCCAAAATTGCATGTGCTGCTTAAGTCTCTTAACATAACCACAAAATCTTCGTAAGACTCGCCATCTTTTTGCATTCTTGTAAAGAATCTATACCTTTCATATGTTTCATTTTTTTCTGGATTAAAATGGTCTTCAAATTTTTGCATGACTTTATTTATATCATTGCCATGCTCCGCTTTTTCAAAAACAAACGTATTATATATTTTTATACATCTTTCGCCTATTACATTTAACAGCAAGGCTGTCTTTACCCTTGGGCTTTTACCTTCATTGTCCGATGCAATTAAATAAATCTCGAATTTTTGTCGAAACAAACGCCAATTTTCGGCCATTGAGCCCTGCCAGCTCAATTCTGTTGGTGGATTTATCGATCCATACTGTCTATTCTCTTTGACAGTTTTGCCCTTTTCCTCCATTATAAATTATAATTATATATTTCTCACCTGTTTATTTATGTTTTAAACGGTAACCGACTGCGCCATGTCGTGTTTATAATTTAATTATAAAATTATTTTATTAAATAAGACACCATCAGTTTTACATGTCTTTTTATTATGTATCTTTTTTTACTGTCATTACATGACGAAGGAATATTAACATACAAAAGAGGTTTGTTATTAAAAAAGATCCTAATACAACATACGTTAGTGTCTGTCAGTCAGTTAGTGCCCGAATTTAGTTGATTTGAACTATGAACACTGACTGAGTCATGTAGCTGAGAATTTATTGCCATCACAGCAACTAACAAGTGCAAGAAGTCTTGAAGTTGTTCTGTTGCATTGATTACATTGAGTTGCAGCTTTTATAGCACGTCAAAGAAAAATATTCAATTTTTAGGGCCCCTATTAATAAGGCTCGCTGTTCGTCCGCCTGTCAGTGATTAAAAAAAATATCTACTTTTCTGTCTGTCGCGTAACACCTGCTTAATAATATGTTCCTAAAAGGCTTTTAGTGGACGTATAATCGATGGTGGTTATAACTTATTCGTAGTCTATAATAAGGCCTATAAGCAAAAAATAAAAATAATAAAGCCCGTAAATTTCAAAATTTAAATAGCACAAGATATTTAATTCATCGAAAAATGTGTAAAAGTTGTACCTATAAATTGAATAACTCAAAATTTAAAAAACCCCCGACACAAAAACCTCTATAAGAAAACTAGAAAAGAGCAGTTTCAAACGGCTGAATTTCTTCGATTATTATTATAGCTAAGAACACTCTCGATCAAGCCAGCTTTCAAACAAAAAAACTAAATTAAAATCGGTTCATTCGTTTAGGAGCTACGATGCCCTCTTCTTGGGTCGGGGGTTAAAAAGAGTGATAATCATCAGGTAGGTGGATAGCTAACTAGATACCTAACTATATTACTAGAAAAGTTCGAAGAAAGAACGTTAATAAGAACCTATATCTATGTTATAATCATTTCTCAAAGTTTTTGCACAAGTTTTCTCTTATCAATCCATCACAAAACTGTAGATTATGAGTAGTTTTACCATAAGGCTCATTTTTCTTAGGACTACTTACATGCTAAACTTAGAATTAAGTTACCCAATACAATTTCATGAAATAAGTACATACTTTCTTTAATTTTTAGGGTTAGGAACCCTCCGAACCGAAAAGGTTAAACGGAACCCTTATAGGATCACTTTGTTGTCTATCTGTCTGTCTGTCTGTCTGTTCTTCTGTCCGTCTGTCGTGTCTGTCAAGAAAACCTTTAGGGTACTTCCCGTTGACCTCGAATCATGTTTGGCAGGTAGGTAGGTCTTACAGCACAAGTAAAAAAAAAAAACCGAAAACCGTGTATATGTGAAAAAATAAAGTATTTTCAATTTTCGCCGCCTCGCGCACCGCAGCTGAAGTGCATTGGGGCTTTAAAGTGTCTAATAGGTGCGTGTGTCCGGATTTGTATCTAAATAACATTGTCCACCCAATTATGCGTCAGGAAACATAATTTCTCTGTATCGTTACAGCAAAATTCAATATAGCAAACCGGTGTTACCCACTCAGCCTTGTCTGTCTGTGCAGTTAATAATTGTGTGAATTGTGGTCTAGATAACTTGCAGCATCAAGGAGCACGCCTAAGAGTAGACTCTCGTACGATACAAAAATTCAGCCATTTCATGCAGGAGAAAATAACATTCAAATAGCTCACTGATTGTGAAATTAATTCTGCTAGGAATATATTATTTGTATTAATTTTCGCATAAATACAACATGTAGTATCAATTTGACGGCTAAAGAAAAAATCTTGACCTTTCTCTACATTATCAAATTATTTTTATATATACAGTAATTTAATGTCAATATTGAATTGGTGAGGTTATGGCGATAATTTTAAAGTAACCTCAAATTTTAAGCTATGAAAGACTAATCGCACCTTGGTCTGACAAGCACTGCAAACTTAGCTAGGTATAGAAGGAACTGTCCCAATCCAATGTTATTGTTAAAATTGATTTATAAATACAGCCATTAATCTTGTCGAATCAAAACCTTAGGTATATTCTTTTGAGATGATTAGAACATTAAACTCTTCGCCTACAGTTCAATAGCACTTCCATATATTTCTGGACCCAGTGGCCCAGTACTTCCAAAAAAAGGGACGGTGCGTATGTCTTCTTCCTTGCAAAGGAATTCTGTGCTACTTTATGACGTACTGATAAACGGGATAAATATTATTATTGTGATGGTTTATTAGTGGCGGATGTAATTTTCTATGTTGTAATTTGTAAATATCTAATTTAATAAAACCAATATTAATTTACGGTTTGTAGATTTATGTTGAGCAACCTGTATTTATGGTAATTATAATTGTAAGGCTAATCGATATATGTAATTGTATGTATAAGCTACCTACGACATTATTAAAATCTAGTTTCCCATTGATAAAAAATATTCAAAATTAATGAAATGTAGTCCACTATAAGACTAAAAAATCGATTTTTGTCTGGGAAGTACAACATTATACCTAATATACCTCTAGGTATACTTATATACTAGGCGCTTGCCTGTGACTTCGTCTGCGTGATATTTATAGCCTATAACACGCGGGGATAATCTATACTTACTAATAATATTATAAATGCGAAAGTGTGTCTGTCTGTCTGTCTGCTACGTTTTCACGGCTCAACCGCCGAACCGATTTTAACGAAATTTGGTAGAGTTAGCTTACATCCCGGTGACGGACATAGGCCATCCCCGGGAATCCCCATAATTTTTATCCCGGAAAAGCAAAGTGTTCCCACGGAATTTTAAAAAAATCTAAATCTACGCGGATGGAGTCGCGTGTGAAAAGTAAAAGAATTTTTAAAATTGGATCATTAGCTCGAGAGAACCCCCTCCACGCAAATTCACAAACTAACGAATTTTATAAAAGGATAAACTGACTGACTGACTGACATGATAATATATGTTCATAGGCATATTGGTCAGCTCAAACAGCTAGGTCAAAAAGCATCAGGTCTTGCATAATTATTAGGTTTTCTCTTTTACGTAGACTAATAATAATCTAATTCAATGTTTTTTTTTTCCGTTACTTTAGTTTTTTGTTGTTTATGTTATTTTATTTCTCTTTTGTTTCTGTTATTTATTGATTTTGTTGTTAATGTTATTTTATTTTTTGTTCTTTCTGTGTTTCTGTTATTTTTTCTGTTGTTTTTGTTATTTTATTGTTTAAAAATAGGATAAAATGTAAAAAATAAATAAATGAGAGTAAATCTAATTGCTGATTTTCATAATATCTCTAAATTCAAAAACATAGGACTTTCAGGTATAATCATCATCAGGATAGGTATAATCTTCCAACCCCCATTTAACACCCTTGGGGTTGGGAGGATTTTCATTAAAAATTTTAGTTATTACGTCCTAGAAGGAACCTTTCCACTTTCTTACTATCCTGTAAGCTTATTAGTTCCTGAGATTTCTTGATTACCCACTGAGTGAGTGAGTGGTATTTCCCTTTTATGGTTAAATGGGTTGATAACATCTTCCATTGAATAGCGAAACTTTTTTTTGCGGTCTTTCATGCTGTTTGAGGCTCTGTAATAATAGTAATCTGTATAATGTAGTAAATCTGTATATAATATAGCTCTGATTTCCATTTATAATTACAAATTTCTATTTTATAAATCAGAAGTTAATATAAATACAGCACAAATAAATCACGAATTAATTGGCGCGTGCAACCCGCGTGGGTTCCCCGTCCACGGAACTTATCTCTGAAACGTATATTTCAATTTGCTTGCCTAAATTACGACAAATAGAAATATTTACTGGTATAAAGTTCTATTATTTTGATAATCTTTGTACTGCAACTGCCAAAAGTTGGTAAATTTTCCAGATATCGGTGAAACACGCAAATTCTAGTACAAGAACTAAGGAAGTAATCAATCATCAATCATCACACAATAAAGGTGAAAGTTTGTCTGTATGTGTGTGTGTGTGTGTGTGTTTGTTACTCCTTCACGCAAAAACGACTGAAGGGATTTGGCTGGGAATGGAGATAGATAATATCCTGGATTAGCACAGAGGCTACTTTTTATCCCGGAAAATCAAAGAGTTCCCACGGGATTTACAAAACCTAAATCCACGCGGGCGAAGTCACGGGCATCGGCTAGTCTTTCATAAAAAGCTCAGAGTCACTCAGCGGGCGATGGAGAGAGCTATGCTTGGAGTTTCTCTACGTGATCAAATTAGAAACGAAGAGACCCGCGAAGTTGCGAAGCTGAAGTGAAAAATTGATAGACATTGGGGTCCCAAACTCCCAAGAAGCTTGAATGGTAACCTCGCACTGGAAAGCGCAGCGTAACAAGACCTCCCAATAGTTGGACAAACGACATCAAACGAGTCACAGGGAGCTGCAGGATTCGGTGGGAAAAGACCGTAAGATATGGAAGTCCCTACAAAAGGCCTATGAGTCATAGGCCTTTTGTAGTTGGTCATAGGCTATGACCAACGATGGCCTGCGCGTCTGTAAAATTTTCCTTCAGTTTGAATTTTTAATACTTTTTACGTCGCTTAGGTTTTTAACCCCCGACCCAAAAAGAGAGGTGTTAAGTATAAGTTTGACGTGTGTATCTGTGTATCGGTCTGTGGCGTCGTAGCTCCTAAACTAATGAACCGATTTTAAATTAGTTTGTTTTTTGTTTAAAAGGTGGCTTGATCGAGAGTGTTCTTAGCTATAATCCAAGAAAATCGGTTCAGCCGTTTGAAAGTTATCAGCTCTTTTCTAGTTACTGTAACCTTCACTTGTCGGGGGTGTTATAAATTTTTAATTTACACTTGTTAATTGATTTAGTTAATGGATCAACGTCTAAAGGCGTCTGACCACTGAAGTTATCATCCGCTGTACTCTGCTTCGTTTTAGTGAACTAACTTAAGTGACTCTTAGTCTAGTTACGTTTACCGCACGCCAATCGCATTAAAGCTTACAAACATCCATAAAATAACGCGATAACAAAATCTAATCTTCATCGAAGCTTTATACTGAGTAAATGTAATCTCACGTCAATATTCGTTTCTGTAAGAGGCAGCAATTTATGTTATCTGCCATTAGATAAGGCCTAACCGCGCTATTCTACAGCTAAATGCGCTAAAATGAGCATAGTGTAAAATAATATGTCGTTTCATTGCCTTGATACAAGTGCTGCAAAGTGGCCATTTGACAGTTTAACAAGAGTTTACGGTAACAAATATACCTATTTACAAAAGCATAATACTGATCGCACATTACGCACGCGCTGAAGGTAAGTAGGTAGGTATTCTCAAAGTCATTTTTCATCAAAATGGGTAGCATTGTACACTTTTTGACTGTGAACTGTATTGTATTGTGAATTTGTAAGATGTAATGGTGATAATTAATTAAGTAAACTTAAAACTTAAAGCTACAGGGGATCTGAGTAGAGCCCACAACAAACTGAACCAGGTATTCTTTTTATTATCACCACTTTACAAAATCACTCAAACTTATTAGAACTTTCAAAGCTGTTAAACAACATTTTTCTTCAAAATCTTGTTAATTGTAACAAGATTTTTCAATAAGTTTACGTTTTATTAAAACTTTGAACTAGTTGAGAGACATCTCCAATATGTCTTCTATCTAGGTATAATCTATTTTTCCTTAGCTAACTTAAAAGATAACCAAATCGCAGAAAAGTTCTCGAGGAAAAGCGATTTGGGCGGCTCTCTAGTCCTTCTAGAGTTAGGTTTTTCAGAAATCAGGGTTTCATTGTCAATTCGCGGTAATAAGGTCGGATGGGCCGCGTCTCGGTTGCGTAAAGTGAGCCTCTTACGCATTTCAGCTTCTAGCTAGTCTTGTGTTGCCTGAATCCCTACGACTCGTTTGATGCTGTACATCCATCTGTTGGATCGGCCAACCTGCGCTTTGCGAAGTCGACATTCTAGCACCCTGGGACCCCAACGGGTATCGGACTTTTGAACTATGTGCCCTGCATTGAAACGTATGTATGAAACTAAGTATGTCGGTTACATGATTCAATGTTTTCCTACAGATTTCCTCATTTCTGATTTGATCACGTAGAAGAACTCCAAGCTTAGCCTCAATATAAAATTTCATTGAATTTGAGTGATATAAGTAAGTACCTATTCAAATGAGAGCTAAACTACGAATAAACTCCTCTTAATACAACTTGAAGCGTTAATAATAATCGTTCATCTAATAGGCTACGATATGTCGCTATCTGCACGATAACACTGAACAACGGATGGTAAGCGCTGTATAAAATTATTGCATCGTTACGATACGACAGATAGAATGCATTTGACAAGGTACGAATAAGGTAGAGATTCTAACGGGTGAAATAGCGGTTTTCATCATAATCATTTCAAACCATCGTCGGCCCATCACCACAGTTAACCATAGGATGAGAGAACTCTCAGTTTGGTTTGAATCGACGATCTGCCAAGTAATATTAGGCTATCGGTGACGTAAAAAAAAAATTAAAATAGTAGTTTCATAACCTACCTAGCTTCTCTCGAATAAAATTTTGCTATAATCCTTCCGTTCCTACAGCTATAGTGGAGCGGTGCGGGAGGGGTGTGATGACGTCACGCGAGAGCTCAGTGATTCGTCAACTTGTGCATTGTGCATTCGTCTCCTAATGCAGGAGTCTCCTCAGTTATCCTCTTTTAGGTTTTTAGGGTTCCGTACCTCAAAAGGAAAAACGGAATCCTTATAGGATCACTTTGTTGTCTGTCTGTCTGTCCGTCTGTCCGTCTTTTCGTCTGTCGTGTCTGTCAAGAAAACCTATAGGGTACTTCCCGTTGACCTGGAATCATGAAATTTGGCAGGTAGGTAGGTCTTATAGCACAAAGTAACCCTCGATGCGCGAGTCGGACTCTCACTTGGCCGGGTATTTTTCCCCGTGAATGTTTGACTTCTTAAGATTTCCGCTTCGCTCATCACTAAGAGGTCTCTATTAAACATTGTTATATCACAATACAGGCGATGCTCGATACGAACTCGGAGTTCTATTTGAGAGAGATGCGAGGATGGAGGACCTCTTTACTCGTCGTTATTATAACATCGCTTCAAATTGTATTCACTTTAAATATCTATGAATAAATTGAGGAGATAAACCCTGTGACAATTTACTTTTAAGGGTATGGCTCTTTAATGATGCAAGGAGTTGAGATATTCTTTGCTTTAACGTAGGTATCTAGTCCAAGTCTGATCTATAGATTAATGTCAGCGATATAGAGAGAGAGCCAGTGCGTGCAAGACCTTCGTTATTTAATAAAAGCAGAAAGTTTGCGTATTGCCTGTAACACAGGGAGGAACGATCAGTGACTATGAAGTTTTGATCATGGTGGCTTTGAGAGATAACAGGTAATAAATGTGTAAAAGTCTTACGTCAAAGTATAAAGTGTAATTTTTCTATGTTTTTCGGAATAGTATTAGAAAATATGTTACCTTATACTTTCTAATGTTATATGTAGGTATAGGACTATTATGTAGAGCGTATATCTGTCGCAAGTCGCAACTGACGGCTGATGATGCAGACGTGTTCTGGAGTGGAGACCACCTATCGGTAAGCGCAGCGTTTACTTCGAACCCGCCGCTGCTGGTCCGATGACTTGAAGAAGGTGGCAGGAAGCGGGTGGAGGAAGGTGTTTGGTGGCGCGCTTTTGAGAAGATCTAAGTCCGGGCACGCATATAGGCTGATGGAAAACCCAAAATCAAAATCATTTATTCAAAGTAGGTAGGTACGCCTTTTGATCGTCTGAATTGTTAGGTTTGTAAGATGATATGATAGTAGTGGTGATAATTAATTACGTAAACTTAACACTATAGCTACGAAGGTCCAATGTATTCGGCCATTTTTGGCATGCAAATATTAAGTATGTTCTTATAATATTTAAGTAGCTTATAAAACCATCAATGATAAGAAATATACGATCCATTAAAGTAACAATTATGTCAATGATAAAGTCCAATTTGTTACAAGAAACAAATTGCAGTTCACCGTATTAATAGTCATTAGCGTGGATTTGATTAATATTGCATAATTAGCGTTCGTACAAACAAACAAATGGCCGGTATCAATTACAATAAATATGAATTTATTAATTGACTTATCTCCGTCTCAGTTTGTAGTACAAGATAAATAAATTAATATTCAGTGTTTATTTACAAAATATACCGTGAGAAAATTATACCAACGTGATTTCAAGTTTTATTGAGTTGGAACAAAATGCAATCATGTAAACTTGAAACACCTTATTATTTACTAGCCTAGTTTTTGCCCGCGGCTTCATCCGCGTGACCTACATGCTACAGGAATTGTGTAAAAGTGCACAATTTTGTTTTTACGTCATCTATCTTTTCCGCTCTGCTTAGGGCGGGATTAAAGTACTATTGAGATGTGTATTGAACAAGCTTTATACTTACTAAAAATCTAAATATATAAAAGGAAAGGTGGACTGATTGACTGATCTTTTAACAGGGCTCTCTTCGTCACTCGTTTCATACAATCGTAGTTCCAATTTCATTTGAATATTAAGCAACCAAAGTCCATGAAATTTTGCAGACATATTCTAGAAACTAATATCTGTGTCTGTGGTGTTTTAGATTTTTCTAAAGATATGTAGTTTTAAAATTACAGGGGCTCAAAGATTTGTATGAAAATTTTTAAGACCGCGTAACTTTGAAACCGAACATTTTAACAGAAATCTGGAAAACCACAGACATAGATATTAGTTTCTAGAATATGTCTGCAAAATTTCATGGACTTTGGTTGCTTAATATTCAAATGAAATTGGAACTACGATTGTATGAAGCGAGTGATGGAGAGAGCCCTCTTAATGGACACATCGGGCTGATTTTGGCATGCAAATAGTTACTAGGTAGGTACTTTGATGTATAAATAAATCCGCTAAGAAAAGGTTTTTGAAAATTCTACCCCAAAGGGTATTAAAATTTGTGTAGTCCATGCAGACGAAGTCAAGACAATAAGCTAGTGATACTTAGAAAATTTCATAGAGATCTGGAGAGTATGTTCAAAACGCACCGACAAACAAATGTTCCACAATAAACAACAGCGTGTTCCAGATACACACCGCGGTTGAAATATCCCATTTATCTTGGTATTGGCTACACACGGGTGTGTTGAATATCGAACATTATGGACGAAACTAAATGATACAGCATCAGAGCCTAAACTTGGTCAAGATCTAGACTATTTTACATAAATAGATCTCAAAAACTTCTTTGTGACTTTAAAATTAGGCTCGAAACGCACCGATAAACGAATGCTTGACCATAACATACAACATTATGTTTCAGATACACACCGCGGTTGAAATATTCCATTTATCTTGTTACTAGCTGATGCCCGCGACTTCGTTCGCGTGGATGTAGTTTTTTAAAAATCCCGTGGGAACTCTTTGATTTTCCGGGATAAAAAGTAGCCTATGTGCTAATCCAGAGTATAATCTATCTCCATTCTAAATTTCAGCCCAATCCGTCCAGTAGTTTTTGCGTGAAGGAGTAACAAACTTACACACACACACACACACACACACACACACACACACACACACACACACCACACACACACACACACACACACACACACACACAAACTTTCGCCTTTATAATATTAGTGTGATTGGATACACAAGGATGTCGCCGATACATAACCAACTTTACAAACAAATAAGTTTAAAAAGTGTGCCTCTCGTTTTACACAAATCTAGATATATAGGAACAAAAGGTGACTGACTGACTGACTGATTGATTGACTGACTAATTAACTGACTGCTCAACACAAAGCTCAAACTGCTGGACGGATCGAGCTGAAATTTGGCATGCGGATAGTTGTTATAATGTAGACATCTGCTAAGAAAGGATTTTTAAAAATTTCACCCCTAAGGGTGTAAAATAGGGGTTTGCTTGTGTAGTCCACACGGCCGAAGTCGAGGGCATAAGCCAGTAAAGAGCTTCTCCTAACAAAGTGACCGTGTGTCCCGAGGATCGTAAAAATTTACGTACGCTCTCCAAATCAAAATAATCTACGAGTAATGGTCAATGCTTGTGGATGCTTAATACATGATTTGTTTTGTTACCACTAAATACCACTAAATTGTTAATCAGTACATTAAGATACAGGCATTTTAAGGGTCCTTTAAATGTATCCTGTTTTGTGTTTTTAATTTTTTTGGTCAATAAAACAGCTATGGAAGACAGCGGTAAACTTTGTGTTTTTTAAATATTTTTTTTTTTTTTAATAAAGAGCACCTACCATTTACTTATAATCAAAATGGAATTTCGGCTTCGAAATGAATCGTCTTTATTATGTATATTTGTCCCTAAGATTTAAGATCCCATATTTTTCCCCCTAAGGTAACAAGCCTCGCCCGCGTTGAAATCTAATTCAAGTAGGAGAATCTCTAGAACAAGTTAAGGGCTCGTTTACTTATTGGTATTTTTAACCCCCGACCCAAAAAGAGGGGTGTTATAAGTTTGACGTGTGTATCTATCTGTGGCATCGTAGCTCCTAAACTAATGAACCGATTTTAATTTAGTTTTTTTTGTTTGAAAGGAGGCTTGATCGAGAGAGTGTTCTTAGCTATAATCCAAGAAAATCGATTCAGCCATTTGAAAGTTTTCAGCTCTTTTCTAGTTACTGTAACCTTCACTTGTCGGGGGTGTTATAAATTTTTAATTTACACTTGTTTCATGTAAGTTCGTCTATGAAAAACCTGTATTATTACTTCATCAATACGAAAGAATACGCTCATAAAACTGCCCAAGTTCATTATCTTTTGGTGCAAGTCACGTTAAAAATTATTAAAAAAAGCGTTTTTTATACTTTATAAATATTAGTATTTCATTGATCGTTCGTTGACATTGCAAAATCAGGAACACATTAAGTATATTTTGTTATTCTCTGTTCCATCTAAAAGTCTGATTTTTCGACATAAAATATCTATAAAGTCTTTTCACACTGGCCGGCAATGGCGTCACGGTAATAATTACCGTGATGGCGTGGTACAGCCAACGGCACGGTGGGTGATCGTACGGCAGTTGCAGAAGATTGAGTAATAACATGTGAAAATATTTATGAAAACATATCTTGAGACTGGCCCGTGCTGATAAAGGTGGATTTCTACCGCACATGACCATGCGATTGGTTGACTTCTATTCTACATTCTCAGATCATACAGTGATCGATATACCTAGAGCAATGCGTCGTACGTAAGCGACCTTTTTCTACGGCAGCGAATGGTGCGTGGAGATTTCTACTGTCTGCGGAGCCACCGATTCAGCCTGATCCGTCAAGTTTTCGCCATTATTCCGCTTTTTAACCGACTTCAAAAAAAGGAGGAGGTTCTCAATTCGTCGGATTTTTTTAAAATGTATGTTCCCCGATTACTAGAAGACGCCTCGACCGATTTGGAAATTATTTTTTATTTGAAAGGGTATACTTTACAGGTGGTCCCATATAAATTTGGTGAAGATCTGATGAATATCTTCGGAGATGATTTAGAACAGAACTCCTCAATGGATAAGAGTTAATTGCTTGCGATCAGTGTAAAAGCTCAGTAAACAGCAGGTATTTAACTAGGCATAGCATATTTTAGTACAATGGGGCCACTAAAAATTGTGCAGTAAAAAAATTTCAAAAAAAAAACCGACTTCAAAAACCACAAACTCTAAAAAGTAAAAAAATATTTTTGTTCTTCATACATACATTACAGGTGTAGAAACAAAAAGGTTTTCTTTTTTTTGAAAAAAAATTTTGTCCAAGGGGTTTGCCGTCACCGTGCGGTAGCCGGTACATACAGTCATGTGAACACGCCTTTACACTAGCGCTGTTACATACCATAATATGTAGCTTGACCGAAATGACACCTTGATACATAAATTCATCTCACCGTACCTTGCCCACTTCAGCGCACCACAGGGGTCCAAACTGACCCCAATGCGAGTTCAACGGCCTTAAATAGCTTGACCTAATTTCTAAACTATACAATAAATCAATTATTAATTATCTCCTACCAATAATGTTCTGCATTTATCATTTCGGACTAGAAGACGATTTGTCTTATGCAAACTAGACGTATAATTAAGATTTCTACGTGGAAATTTTAATTGGATTCAGCTTTATTGGTTAGTCTCGATTTAGTGGCTCGTTAAGGAGTCAAAATATTTTGCTTTAAATTAGAATTATTTTGGTTATCAATTAATTGACAGGTAGCTGGTAAAATAAAGCGATATTTTACTTTTGCACTACCTACCTACTCATAAGTATGAGTTTAAACACGCATAAATCACAACTTATTCTACTGGTTTTTCTTAATTAGTTTGGAAATTCGATTATTTTAAAATATTTTTTAATGGAAATGTGGGATTATTTTCAAATTGAATCATTTTAAAAAGTTGATAGGTACGTTTCTATTGAATAATCACAAAATTGATTGAGTTGCCTATTTAATATTAACTAACCGTTATTTTATTGGTTTATATTTTGCATCTGTGTTTAGTAGGTACTTTGCCAATGTATGTTGTGTAAAGGACATTAGCGTGGTAGAAAATAAATCAAGCTTCAAACAAAATTTTACCGAACAAAGTCCAAACAAAATTTGATCTCTCATAAACCTTTAATATTTTTCCTCAAAATTCCCGTTCTGTCGCCAACCGTTTAAACAAAGAGAATAATCTTCAAAGTCATCGAAAAAAATCCTTCGCGACAGAGGCATGCAAATAGTCCAATCGACGAAGAATTCGGTCCTCGAGGCAAATAAAATAAACTGCGTCCTACAGGCTGGCGAGAGGTGGTCTTTGTTAACCCCCGACCAAAAAAGAGGGGTGTTATAAGTTTGACGTGTGTATGTGTGTATCTGTGTATCTGTCTGTGGCATCGTAGCTCCTAAACTAATGAACCGATTTTAATCTAGTCTTTTTTGTTGGAAAGGTGGCTTGATCGAGAGTGTTCTTAGCCATAATTCAAGAAAATCGGTTCAGCCGTTTGAAAGTTATCAGCTCTTTTCTAGTTATTACTGTAACCTTCACTTGTCGGGGGTGTTATAAATTTTTAATTTACACTTGTGTATACTGTAGGTATATGTAGAAGATACAAGAATCAACCTATTTGATAAATTAGTATAGGGTCTTGGACTGTAGTCACTAAATGATGTGATGTTTTGTATAGCGGTAGTTTATTGGGCTAGTATTCATTGTTAAAGAGACATTAATGTTAAAAATAAATAAAAATAATGGTTTTCATCTTTTCTTCTCATTCCAAACCTCTCTTCTCATTTTTTGCATGGATATGTAGTTAAAGAGTTGGGGAATGAATAATTGGAAAAACAGCTACTTTTTATCCCGAAAAATCTTAGAGTTCCTACGAGATTACTAAAAACATCCACGTGGGTGAAGTTACGGACATCAGCTTGTTTACAAAAAGTTCCAATAATCGCTATCAATACCGGAATGTATCGGTTTCGAAGGCACGATATATTATCATTAGAGCGATATAGGAATTATCGAATCTCATTAAAACGGCCTCCCTGATTTATGTAAACACGTACAAGCCGTGTAATAGTCTACAAATTACACCCAACATTAATGTAATGATATGATAATATGGGAATGTATTCCGTGCCTGTGTGGGTTTGTCTGATAGAGACACGAATAATCTCATTATTAAGTACGATGATGCCCGTAACTTCATCCACGTGGATTTAAGTTTTTTTTTTACAAAAAATCCCATGAAGACTCCTTGATTTTTTGAGATAAAAATATCCTTTGTGTCCGGGATGGAAGTAGCAAATTACGTTAACGTATGGGCCGTGAAAAGGTGACAGACAGACAGTCAAACTGTCAGATATACAGACCGTCAGATGTACAGACCGTTAAACAGACAGGCACGCTTTCGCATTTTATAATCACACTAATATTATAAAGGCGAAAGTTTGTATGTGTGTGTGTGTGTATGTTTGTTACTCCTTCACGCAAAAACCACTGGACGGATTTGGCTGAAATTCAGAATGGAGATAGATAAAATCCTGGATTAGCACATATGCTACTTTTTATCGCGGAAAATCAAAGCGTTCCCACGGGATTCGAAAAACTTAAATCCACGCAGACGAAGTCGCGGGCGTCAGCTAGTAATTTATAAATTACCCCTACCGGGATTGAACCTGGGCCTATCAATAACTATAAGACCATTATGCAGAAATCAACAAAATATTATATCTAGCAATCAATTAGTTTTTAACCCCCGACCCAAAAAGAGGGGTGTTATAAGTTTGACGTGTGTATCTGTGTATCTGTGTGTCTGAGTATCTGTGTATCTGTGTATCTGTGTATCTGTGTATCTGTGTATCTGTCTGTGGCATCGTAGCGCCTAAACGAATGAACCGATTTTAATTTAGTTTTTTTTGTTTGAAAGGTGGCTTGATCGAGAGTGTTCTTAGCTATAATCTAAAAAAATTGGTTCAGCCGTTTAAGAGTTATCAGCTCTTTTCTAGTTTTCTTGTAGAAAAGAAGGTTAGATAACCGTTAGGTTCATAATATTATGTCAATAGACAAATGTCAAGCTGTCAAGATGGACGTTGCCTAAATACATAATTATTTATTTGAAAATGATGTTTTGGAAAACTCAAATACTTTGGATCGTCGGGGGTGTTATAAATTTTTAATTTACACTTGTTACAAAACTATATCACAGCTTCAAAAGTTCTAATCACACTTCACATCACACTAATGTTATAAAGGCGAAAAGTGTGTATGTATGTGTGTGTGTATGTTTGTTACTCCTTCACGCAAAAACTACTGGACGGATTGGGCTGTTTAGAATGGAGATAGATTATATCATCAGTTAGTATAAAATAATAATTAACATTATACCAATTATCCTATGTCAATGTTATTTGACTTGAAATTGCAGTGTATGATCCACAGGTTACGGGTAGAACCACAGTAGAACCGCCAGAAGTGAAAATGTGTCATCAATGAAAAGGCTTCTAATATCAAGTTCATGTGTGCAATGACAATCTAAATAATGAGCCATAATGAGCCTCTGTCCCGGCCACGTAGACCGTGTCGCATTGTACAGTGTCCGTCCATCCGGTCACCTCAGTGTCCTTAGTACGATTTCGCATATTTCGACATCGTTGAAAGATTTCGAGTATCGAAGCACGATAAAGTCAGAGTAAATTGGCTTAAATGACTAAAGTGGCTTATTTAAAGATTCAAGATTTTGTACATTGATTTACCAAGTGGAATGATTGTTAAACAAAAATCAGAAGTACTGAAATCATGACTATGAAAAAATTACGTTTCGGTCCATTTCGGAATACGTAAACACGTAATACGTAACACCTGCATCAAACATTGCTACGATTTCCACTGTTATGATTGGCTGAATTTAAAGTATTCTCACTGCAACCATTCAGTTATGCTAATAATGAGATAGTGTGGGGCAATCACAGTGAGCTGTTAAACTACATAGCGGCGGTAGGCCTTATGAAATGAAATTAAATAATTTCAAGTAGGACAATTATAGTACCATTTATGACATGACAAGATTCTAGCACTGATTCGGAAACAGATTCAACTGACATGAATGAGCAAGAAACTCAGCAGTTGCTCTTTTTAAAATACAAAATGTTACAATGTGTGGCGATATTTACAGTACATAATATAAGCAATGTAACTATTACACTACCTTGTAGGCTGTTGCTTGAATGCAAAGCCGAGCGTTTGCGACCATGAAGTGTTTCGTCGTTAGATGTTCTGTCAACGTTGTCGAGTCGTGCAAAGTCGTACTAAGCTTACAGTAATGATATACTATTATCGCGTATTGAGTTTCCAGCTGCTTTTTGTAATAAGCGACATTTTTAGTATTGTGTCAGTTGTTGTCAACGGTATTTTTTCAGACCTTTGACGAGTGAATAGCATAGTTGCGATGTTTTGTTGCGAAAGGGATGCTATTAAGGCTTTGATTACCTACTACTATAGCTACTTATTACTATCACTGCGTTAAAAACTTATGTTTTTAGGGTTCCGTACCTCAAAAGGAAAAAAGGGACCCTTATAGGATGACTTCGTTGTCTGTCCGTCTATCTGTCGTGTCTGTCAAGGAAACCTATAGGGTACTTCCCGTTGACAGGCGGGTAAATAGGTGTAGCGCAAGGAAAGGATAAATTCTAAACCTTACAGGTTGAATCTCGTAAAAAATTAAAATGTGTTCACGAAGGAATAATTAGTTTACTAAATCACATATAGGTGGCGCAGTACACCATTACCTTACACATAAAAGATTTAGGTAGTTACTGAAAGAAGCAGGTGTGACTCATGGATGGACGGACTTATTTGCAACATAAGGGTTATTTTTACCCCAATACGTAACTAATTAGAAGGGATTATTTTACTATTTTGGGAAGGGACGGAATACTGTAAAAGAGGTCTATGAACTTTTTGATAGCTCCTGATAAATAATTATTTTCCAACACTTTCTACGAGTAATAACTAATATCCAAACCACATGGCATCCCGAAGATTATAGCTCGGAGCTATCTATTAAGACAAGATTACATGTTCTTATAATAGTAAAAGGAAAAAAAAAACGGAAGATTAGGGGCCTTCCGAAGTAACTTGTAAGCCTATTACATTGCTTAATAAAAATGTATTGAGCAATCTTAATTTTTATGAGAAGGACTTCTGATTCGAGATCACATAACTAATGATTACCATACATATTATGAGTTTCCTCTTATTATGTTGTACTAGCAGAGCCGCCTGGCTTCGATCGGGTAGAGTTTCTGAAAATACTTTCTTGTAGAGAAAAGAAAAACTTACATTTGCAAAAGTTTGAGTTGTACAATTGATATTCATATGTCAAGTCTGTTTTCCATTTTTATACCTACAATCTGTTACTTGCGTGAATTTAGGTTTTTGAGAATCCCGTGGGAGCTCTTAGATTTTCCGGGTTAAAAATTAGGCTATGTCGCCCTCCAGGCCTTTAACTATACCCGGATGCTAAAATCAAGTTGATCCCTTGCGACATGTTACGTGATTGGAGGAGACCAACAAACCAAAAATCGGCCAAGTGCGAGTCAGACTCGCGCACCGAAGGTTTCGCGCTCGGGTATTTTTCCCGACATTTGGCGCGTTAAATCAAAAACTATTATGCATAAAAATAAATAAGTATCTGTTTAATAAAGTGAAGGTAAAAACATTCATATAATATCCCACTTGGTTTTGAAAATTGAAAATACTAATTATTTTATCATGAACATTGAACACAATTTTTTTTGTGATATAACCACTAATTCTCGGGTTTCGGATTTTTTTTTACTTGTGGTATAAGACCTACCTACCTGCCTTTCATGATTCTAGGTCAACGGGAAGTACCCTATAGGTTTTTTGACAGATACGACAGACGGACAGACAGACAGACAACAAAGTAATCCTTTAAGGGTTCCGTTTAACCTTTTGAGGTACGGTACCCTGATAAACCAACAAAAAAAACACTATCGCATTTATAATATGGGTAGAGTAATTGGGTAGTGTTGGGTATGCGTAAGATACGTCGTTGAAAACTTGGGCATAATCGTTATTTTGACATTTATTGTTGTATGAAATACTATAAAATAAGTAATTTATTTAAGTAAATAGTTTGTTTCGCTAGCCTTGCCCGAGCCTTGCATTGTTATTACAATGCTAATTTGTATTAGCGATAATGTTAATATTATTTGCTAAAACGGGGCTGTTTGTATTTAATATATCTATTATCAGACCTGTAGATGCTTCAATAGATTTCCTATGCTTATTTTATGTGTTAGGTTTAAGACGTCAACCTTCTATATTTAGGGAGCCTAGGTAACTAACTTTACGGAGTTGTTGTGAAATATAACTACACCGACGTGGAACGACACTTTAAAAACCACTAAATATACTTAATCAACCAGGAGCCACACAAGAAACACCAACAGAGACACTTATATCCCATTTCCCGAAACAAAAGCTTCCATCAACAGTATAACACTGTATTGATGTCCTTTACAATTTTTAAAATTAGAACAATTTGTGAAAAACAAGATGGAGTCGGATAAAAGACGCGACAGGTTTGATACGAGCCGCAAGAAGTGAACGTCCTATGCGACGCGCTTCGGCGTTTTGAGAAGTTGAAAGTATTGGTGAACAATGTCCTAATTGGTTTAATGGCCGCATTTGATTAGGTAGAGATACTAATCAAATGAGTCGTAGGGAGGACTTTGTCTGTGGTGGCGTTTGTTGGCGCGCGTGTTGTGACTTTTTGGAGTGTTTTTTTGTTAGAAGTGGCCGGTTTTTGTGTCCTGCTGGTGTTTATTGGTGGTGGAACTGACCGAGGAACTGACTGAGAAGCGCTCTAAAGGGGCGTCGCGTGTATGTCGGCGGGCGCCGGCACAGACGAAGTCCATACTTATACATATAGTTTTCCTAACTTGTAAATAACTACAAACTTGACATTGGCTAATCAGTGTAAAGCCAGACGAGAGAAGAAAAAAAAAAAAAAGAGTCGTAGGGAGCTCTGCGTCTAGACGGGCGGTGGCAGAAGATTTATTTGCGTTTACTACATAGAATCTACGTAGACGTTGACAAACGAAATAGCCTAGCTATTGTAAATGCGGTTAATCGATTGAATATTGATTGATAGCTTGACATCAAAGATCAAAGCTTGTGTAGTTCAAATTGGGGTCAAATTGTCGAAGTTGAATCACTGACATTGACATAATTTTGATGCAAACTGGTGCTTGCAATCTAATACTATAGAAAAAATATACTTGGCTTGGAGGACTTGAGGGGGTTTTTTATATCCTTTTTTATATCCCGGTTTCGTATGAGTAGCACAAAATAACCACTGGTTTTACGGTTCTATTTTCTTATATTGTATTAATTTCTGGTTAACTTGCGAACTTTGTTTAGACCTATATAAGAGGAACTTCGCAATACATAAAATACAATTTGCTTACCCAGCTTGCACGCTCCGCCAGTAGGTATAACATAAGTTATTAAGTATTATAAATCTCGGAACATTGAATATTATTAATTCCTACAATAATATCTATGGATTTTATGGGTTCTTATCGAATTGTTAATTCGCAATAATTCAAAGTTACGACTCTGTTCTCACGTTTAACAAATCAAAATGTGGTACACAAATTATAAAACGTGTGATAAGTGACATTTGTATTTACTGGCCACGAGCGATTATTAACTCGGTACAGTGCGTATAATGACAAAATTATTCACATTTGACCCTTTGTGAACAAGATTAATTTCTGTGTTGTTCATTATTATTGCTTAAATATGCACAATATTGTAATAATAAATTACATGGAATATAATATTGTATATTAATTTATTTTATTTTATTTTATAATATTTAAAATTTAACTAGATTGCCCTTCTAGAGAACAAAACGGTGTAATTGTACGAAACGAAATTCTACAGGAGGAGCAAAAAATGATTGAAAGCTGTTGAAACTTTACTGTGATTTTACCATATTAATTGAAATCACAAACTTTGGACTCAAGTTTAGAACAGTTTTAGTTCGTAACTTGGAAATAAATTCAAATCTGTATTCAATTATCTAAATCATGATCTTTGAACTCAATTTCAGCACTGTTTTAGGCCATTTTGCTTAAAAATGAGTGCAGATTCGTATTTCGTGAACCAAAAACGTATATAGAAAAAAGTGTTTGGATTAGAAGTGTGATTGCCCCGTTTTGTTAGCCAGATCTTCAATTATTTAAAACTAATATTTGACATTTAATTAGTTTGTACAAGGCGCTAGCTGCTACGCGTTTTTTACTAATCATTAATTTGTTTAGAAAGTTTAGTCTAAGACAAAAGCGTTGTGATTTTAAAAATATTAGGACCTCGACTAAAAGGTACTCTTATTTTACTCTTTTGAAAGTCCCAAAGAAAGAAAGAAAGTAAATAAAGCAGAGTAAAGCAGCTCGCAGTTTTAATCTATACCAATGATAGAACGTAAAAAGTCCTAATAACTTGATCAACTAGTGCACTATTTATAACCCTCAAAGGATGTGAAAATTAAGCGCGATTTAGGATACTACCTACTATACAGGGTGTTTGGTAATTAGTATATAATGACGACACGTGGGTACGTGTCGTTATTAGTATATACTAATCACCAAACACCCTGTAGATATAGCGCTTAATTGGGTAGGCTCTAGCGGTATTGGAGTAGTGCGGGAGGGGTAAGTGTTGTCACCAATTAAAGAACCACTGAGCTCTCGCGTCACGTCATCACATCCCTCCACTACCGCAGAAACCTACTCAGTTATGCGTTATGTCTATAGCGCATCTTGTTTTTAACACCCGACCCAAAAAGAGGGGTGTTATAAGTTTAACATGTGTATGTATCTGTGTATCTGTCTGTGGCATCGTAGCTCCTAAACTAATGGATCGATTTTAATTTAGTTTCTTTTTGTTTGAAAGGTTGCTTGATCGAGAGTGTTTTTAGCTATAATCCAAGAAAATCGTTTCAGCCGTTTGAAAGTTATCAGCTCTTCCTTCTAGTTACTGTAACCTTCACTTGTCGGGTGTGTTATAAATTTTTAATTTACACTTGTAAATATTCCTGCATCAATATATGGATATACACTTCTACCATAAATTAAATGAGTCTAAGCTAAGCATACGCAATGTGTATTTCTTTATTAGTAAGGGCTAAAGAAAGGTGTTAAATGTTTGCGACTAATAAAGAGAATCTCGTATAAGTTACGAAGTACTTAATCCCATTATGGAGATTAAAGTGAAGAGTTGTGAATGTCCGAAACGTAATAAACTTTTCGATTAAGAGAGAAATAAACGTGTAATAAACATAGGGTAGTCGACAGCGAACCACAATAAATTCCAGATTTATGACTTTTCGCCTTTTACGTCACTCGCTAACAAGATTCTGCTAAGAAGTCTTCATTTAATTTTAACGCATTTAATTTAAACTCGAACTCAAAATCATTTATTCAAAGTAGGTACTATTTGTACACCTTTTGACAGTCAGAATTGTAAGATTTGTATTTTATGTTCTGTATTAAAGATAATAATTGTTTCGCCGATTTTTAGCTAAAGTGCCTACTGTATGAAAGTGTACTTAATTGACGAATGTACAGCAATCGATCCATAGTTTGAGGCAAAAAAGTCCTCCCTGTTCCTTGACAATAGTGAAAGATTAGACCTAGGACACCAAATTTCGGCCACAGTGGCCAACCCTAACGGAGACTAGTAATCTACGTAGAAGATAACATAGTGTGCAAGTGTGTGCGTAAATATAGGTGCAATCTCGATTGCCCCAAATCTCATAGTCCGATGGGATGGCCATTCGTCACGACCGGAAAAATATCAGGCGCAGGAACGACTGGCTTTACGCATCGATGTATATGGATTAGCCTTTCCCATACAATTCCGTCCGCAAAAATACGCTTGAATCTTACGTCATCGTCATTGACAAAGTCAAGAGACTTTTGCAAATTCTCTTGACTTTTTGAGCGCGTTTTTTATCTTCGAAGGGCCCATCCATATACATCGATGGCTTTACGTACTCTCGGAAACACGAGGGTGCCACCAATTTCCCGACTCCGTTTCTTGACAGAAGAATTTTTTTAGGCACAAAGGGCAAATTACGAAAATGTTAGACAAAATTAATCCCAGTAGCTAAGCCTAGCCTATTAAAATACTTCTATGAATCACAATGCTCTAAGGAATTTTTATTCCGCGGTGTTTAGGCTCAATATTTTGATGAGTTCCGAGAAGATTAGGCGATTAGGTATTTAAAAGGGTAGATGCCGTCTAAGGAAGTTTTTGCTCTAATAAAGAATAGATTCTTCGAAGCTTCAAAATACTGATTGTTTAACGGTAAAAGTTTGATGTTGACAGCTACATTAAAAAAAAGAAGCAGCCAACCGTCACAGTAATAAATAAATATTTAGAATGAGCAAAAATATCTTTCCCGTGAGATTTTAAAAACCTAAATCCACGCGGACGAAGTTGCGGACATCAGGTAGTTAATAATTTTAAAAAGTATAAGTTGTGTTGTGTTGTTGTATAGTTATAATATGAATTAACTTATTTTTTATTTTTTAAAATGCCCGTTGCTTATAACAGCCTAGTGTCCTAAAAATGAAATAAACAGCAAATATCACTGAAACAATTCGAGAACACAACTAATTAAAATATCTGTCGCGTTACAAATACCATTTCAAACTTTCTTCTTCATAGCAACTAAATAGTATAAACGTTTACACTTACAGCAATTGCATCAGAGATAGTAAGTAATACGAGTGTCGTGACTTAACATATCTAACGTCATTCAGGCGCAATCAGCGCGGATGCTTGAGTGACAGCACTAATCACGTCGAACATCCCATTTACATCCACCTTCGCGCTCACGTTCGCCTCTACATTTTAGACTAACTAGTACCGGGCTCCAACTACTTGAAAATCGAGTGAATATATTTTATACAATCTGTTATTTTATACATATACTAGCGACTTCATCTACTTGGATTACACTATCAAACTCCTATTTTACCCCCTTAGGTGTTGAAGTTTCAAGAATCCTTTCTTAGCGGACGTCTACGTCATAGTAACTATCTGTATGCCTGATCCGTCCAGTAGTTTGAGCTGAGCGTTAAGAAAAGAGATTTTGAAAAATTCCAACAAAATCCTTCAAAAATCTATTTCCATGTGGAATCTAAAGTCATATAATATTTCAGATAATCTTAAAGATATAAGAGGAAAAGATGACTGACTGACTAATTTATTAACGCACAGCTCAAACTACTGCAGACGGATTGAAATGAAATTTAGCATGAAAATAGCTATTATGCGTAGTCATTAGCTAGGAAAGGATTTTTGAAAATTTGTGAAACCCACGCGGCTTCATCCGGGCATTCGTAGCGGGCATAAGCTAGTTTAACTAATAAAAGGTTTTCATATTCACATTCATTTATTTTGCATTCCAATAAGTAAGTAAAGTATGTTTTGCAATTTATAAATATTTAGTTAGTTTAGTTGTTTGACTCATCTATTATTTGGCTGATTTTAATGTTTTTCATTGAGTTTCAAAAAATTCGTAATTTAAACTAAAGAATCAATTTATATGTCATCAGAATAATTCAAAATAGGTTTAGTGCTTGTAGGTTGATGGGAGGAGCAAAGTTCCACATCGAAGCTATCAACTGTCATTTCTTGAAATAAAAATATGCTAATTTTGACTTTAAATTAACCGACATACGGTTTTCTTTTCATTGCATATTTGAATCGGAGGTGATTTCACGTAAAGTGGTTATGGCAGGTTAACAGGATTGGCAGTAATAATGGGTTTGATAGCATCAAGTTACCTTTGGAAATATCACGGGTTGCTCGTTTGTTTCATTGTTGACGATTTTACATTCATACAACATTATTACCTGTGCTTATGTTAAAATTTGCATGCTGGATATTAATGTTTCTAGTCATATGTAATTTAGTAGGTACTTCTGCTACTTTAAATTAATATTTTAAAATCACTAAAGTAACTTATTTTGTTTTCTTTTTTGAATAGTAAGGTGTAGATTTTTTGAAAATGAAAACCTAGACCTAACTAACCTCTTAAACTATACTTTCCTTGAGAATGCCTTCTCTTAGAAAGCACGATATCTCTTCCTCGTCGAATCAAAAGTCAAGAGAACAGTAGCAATAATGCTATAAGTAAAGCAAGCAACATGTTTTAAGTTTTAACAAGTGCTATCATTTGTCGTGAGAGCCGTAATTGGCCTAGTTGAAGACTTCAAGTCCTCAAAGGCAAAGCTTCTGAACAACAAGTTAACGTTAAGCTCTTAACAAAATTGTACGCTAACAAGTTCATTTCTATTCACCTCACATGTTCAGACTTAATAGCTTTGATGTTCACAAAGATTTGATCTCATATTTGTTTTTTGTTTGTTCCGCGTATAGAAAATTGGTTTTGTCCGCTTCGCCTTATTCGCAGATTTATTGAACGTAATTACAGGGTACAGTATTATTATCGTCTCATTTTCCTTTGTTGAAATAAGGAATAAGCCTTTTTATGTTTTTTGCGTCAATCTTCCGTCGATCCTTTAATAAGATGCCATGATATATGAGCTCGATAATTTGGCATTTAGGTTAGTTACGCTCTACCATTTTATAACCATTCATTGGGTAGCACAGCGATGATGGTAATTTCAAAATTATGTATATTCCTCCGATAAACAACATTTATCAGGCATTTATATTATTAGGAGTTATATTGTGTGGTCCTTTTTAGAGTTACGTAGCAAACAATGAATCCACAAGTAGCTAAGTAAACTTTAATAAAAATGATTCTAAGTATGTACATTGCAAAGTACTCAAGACCTTTTTATTGACATCAACATACATTATTAACCAGAATGAATTCAAATGTAGTGAGCATTACATTTTACAGCCAATATAAAAAAGTTTTATAATTTTATATCCTCCATTAACCATCTCATCAAAGGGCCATGGCTTTGGCATTGGGAAAAACGGAACATGGCGTTAACATCAAAATCTAAAACGTGTTCTACAAGTAGTATGCATTACTTATAGCTATTTTTCGTTTACATCAAAAACAATTTCTGACAATAGTAGTATGCAATACTTGTAAAATACTTGTAAACATTTTTACTTGACTTAACAGAAAGAGAGACAAAATATAACAAAAACAATGATAATACTTTATCATTAACAGGTTTTCGACCAATTTTTGACAAGTTTAAAAGTTTTGTTAAAAATGTCAAAACTAGTATTTCACTTGTTTCAAGTAGACGTAAATATGCATTACACTGCTTTGACGTTTCAGGCCATTTTTCAGACCATATTTGTTTTTTTTAAAGAATATTAAACAAGTTCATTATGATAACTAATGTTCCGATTTCCCCTTCAACTAAGCGTAAAGCTATCTGGGCTATCTGTATCATTGCACAAAATAACTTAGATCCGTTGCTCCATTGTGGCATTATTGAAGAACAAACCTATAAACAAACATACTTTCGCAATTTACTTACATACTATTGGTAAGAAGCATGAATGGTAAGAGGTAGGATAGTAAGACCATTTTTGCCGCCTGGAGCGACAAGACTGTGGCCCGACGGTTAAGTGAACATAAAAAAGTAACTTACCTCACGGACAGAAGTATAATGAACGGCACCAACAAAAAGACGAGTCTCGTCGTTATCAGGCGATTTTGTCCAGTTTTGGTCGACGCGCGCAACACTGGGTTCGCGCGACGCACGCATTCCAACATGGCTTCACATCCTAATTATTTGTTTCGATTTTATCTTTTTAAACACATTTTCACTGTCACTTTTTTGTCCAGCACTCTTTTCTTGTCGACCACTGTGCACTTAACATATTTCGTCGATGTAATATTTTCGTGAGCTCCTGTAATTTTGTTTAACGATAAAGCATTGAGGTAAAATAATATTATAAGTTTTTTACACATAAGGATTTGAATGTCAAAATTACTTTCAATTAACATTTTTTATTCCATCACAAGTTAACCCTTGACTGCAATCTCACCTGGTGGTAAGTGATGATGCAGTCTAAGTTGGATGCAGGCAAACTGGAAGGGGTATGGGTGTTTTATTAAAGTAATAGAACCCCTTATAATATTGACGGTTTCCACACGGCATCGTACCTACCAAGTATTGTCAGCAACAAAAATAGGTTTGCACTCGCCAATACAAGCGAATATGCTTTGCTCTAAGCCTCTAAGGCAATAATACTAAATAAGTAATTAAGTAAAAGAAAATCTAAGGAACATTTGGAAATCGATGATTCTTATTTTTTATTTGAGGGTTATAAGTAAATATTTGCTCATATGCTTGTTTTGGTTATAACTGCACTAAATATAATATTAGTAAATGCCTACCTACTGAAAATTTAAGGAAAAATCCAATAGAATGGAATGAAAGGGAACCTATACCTACTTGGAATGTACTAACTCCTTTTTTGAGGCCGGGTAAAACTAGAAGTAATTAGCGGCTAGACATCTAGACAGTCAAACATATTAGGTTTCATAAAGGTATGACAGGCAGGTAGATAGTCTATTCATGTCTCGTACTAGCTAATCTACGTAACGCTTGCGCATACGCAATGCCGCTAACAATCGCTAATGAAATTCCTAA
Organism: Maniola jurtina; assembly: GCF_905333055.1. Taxonomy (NCBI): domain Eukaryota; kingdom Metazoa; phylum Arthropoda; class Insecta; order Lepidoptera; family Nymphalidae; genus Maniola; species Maniola jurtina. The sequence goes on along the minus strand of NC_060033.1, from coordinate 1,804,162 downwards.
ATATTGCAAGCCGTGCCGTAATAAGATTATGCGGAAATAATAATTTTAAATTAAAATACAATTTCTGTGTTTTATTCTAATGGGATGTTTTGGTCACTCATAGAGATATTGAATTGGCGGTAAAAAATCGCATCGCTACATCATGTAGAAGGCACACGTAGAGACATTAGAATAGAAATATTTTTGTAAATATTTTGTGATTACTTTAGAAAGAGGAATATAATATTTTATTCATGTGGAATCAAAATATCAATTTATTATTCAAATATAACAAATTTTGTATAGGTCCAATGAAAACGTAGTACGTTTTATATATCCTGCTCTAAATAAATGTCTGTGGAATTTGTTCTAGATTAAAATAGGTACAGGATATTAAAATAGGGCCAGAAAACAAGCTAGGGGAAGAAGCATTACTTGCTTTCCACACAGGTTGCCTGGAAGCGAAGGAACGTGTGACCATAGTGATAAGGTCATCTTTAGCCATACTTACCCTACCTTAACTTGATATAAACGTCCTTCCATAATTTTTAATCCCCGACCCAAAAAGAGGGGTGTTATAAATTTGACGTGTGTATCTGTGTATCTGTCTGTGGCATCGTAGCTCCTAAACTAATGAACCGATTTTAATTTAGGTTTTTTTTGTTTGAATGGTGGCTTGATCGAGAGTGTTCTTAGCTATGATCCAAGAAAATCGGTTCAGCCGTTTGAAAGTTATCAGCTCTTTTCTAGTTACTGTAACCTTCACTTTTCGGGGGTGTTATAAATTTTTAATTAGTTCACTTGTGAATAAAATATATATTTTTAATAAAGAGGAGTAATACTTACTTACCAACACCGATAGTCACTTAAAGGCGTTCAAGAAACAATGTTCTTCAAACAATCGCATAAATAAAAGTAATTGAACTGAGTGGAGATATCGATATTGTTCACGTAGGTACCTACTTCTTATCTATAGTTGTAACTTGTAGAGTAGAGAGTTTACAAGGATCGTAGGTATACAGCGGATATTTATAGTCAATCGCGAATCGTCGGAATTGAGGGTTCTGTAAAAATCTGATCCGTTAGCATATTCGTAAATGCTCGACGTGATATCCCAAAGTAGGTTTTTAACAGGGCTCTCTCCGTCACTCGCTTCATACAATCGTAGTTCCAATTTCATTTGAATATTAAGCAACCAAAGTCCATGAAATTTTGCAGACATATTCTAGAAACTAATATCTGTGTCTGTGGTGTTTTAGAATTTTCTAAAAATATGTAGTTTTAAAATTACAGGGGCTCAAAGATTTGTATGTAAATTTTGAGACCGCGTAACTTTGAAAGCGAATATTTTAACAGAAATCTGGAAAACCACAGACATAGATATTAGTTTCTAGAATATGTCTGCAAAATTTCATGGACTTTGGTTGCTTAATATTCAAATGAAATTGGAACTACGTTTGTATGAAGCGAGTGACGGAGAGACCCCTCTTAAATACCAGACGTGACGATCTACATTGTTGATCGATTGGCTCACTCTAGCATCGCTCGAGTGTAATTAATTTCAGAAAATGCTTCCAACGAACGCTGTGTTTTTCGGTGCGAGTTCGTCATTCTAGATTCTAGACCCCAACGTTTATCGGTTTTCGAACTATGTGCCCTGCTCATTGCCACTTCGGCATCGCACAGCCCATTGGTTAATCTGTTTCTCCTACGAAATTCCTCTTTTCTGATTTGATCACGTAGAGAAACTCCAAGCATAGCTCTCTCCGTCGTCCGCTGAGTGACTCTTAGGTTTCTTATGGGGATTAAAAGGGGTCTCTTCGTCACTCGCTTCATACAAACGTAGTTCCAATTTCATTTGAATATTAAGCAACCAAAGTCCGTGAAATTTTGCAGATATATTCTAGAAACTAATATCTATGTCTGTGGTTTTCCAGATTTCTGTTAAAATATTCGGTTTTAAAGTTACGCGGTTTTAAAAATTTACATACAAATCTTTGTGCCCCTGTAATTTTAAAACTACATATTTTTAGAAAAATATAAAACACCACAGACACAGATATTAGTCTCTAGAATATGTCTGCAAAATTTCATGGACTTTGGTTGCTTAATATTCAAATGAAATTGGAACTACGATTGTATGAAGCCAGTGACGGAGAGAGCCCTGTTAAAGATAGCGACCATGTATGTCATGGTTGGGCTGGGAAATACCAATGGAATATGGATCCCTAAATCTGAGATTGTTCAGTTGTTCATAATACACCCAACACATATATTTAACTTTACAACAGAACACTGTTAAAGTGCTCGAGATATGCGCATTGTCTTTAAATTGTCTTATTATAAACAGATAAAATGTAAAACTCATGTTCCCTTTGTACTTTGTTGTAGAAAATGTTATGGTCACTAGATCTTGTCTTCAATTTACGTATCTCGGCTCGGATTTGCACATCGACCTCTGTTGCACAGTGGGGAGCTTTGTGATCTTATAAGTGGGAAGTCCTGGGTTCGTTTACCGGGAGAGGCGGTTTGGGAATTTTGAATTTCTTACTTGTCTCTGGTCTGGTCTGGAAGGAGGCTACGGCCATGAATAGTTACCATCTTACCTACGAAGTCATGCCGCTATAAGCGATTTAACGCTCCAGCACGTTGCCGTGTGGAAGCCGATAAAGGCGATGACTTTCATTCAAACTACATAGCCCTTCCAAGTTAGTCCAGTTTAATGCTATAGAATGTATCATCACTTACCACAAGATATGATCGCAGTCAAGGGCTAACCTGTAATGGAATTTTAAAAAAATCACCTGAAATTCTAGCTTTACTAAACCGTAGTAGGTTCTAAAGGAGAAACACAACCTATGTCCAGCCGTGGACGTCTATCGTGATAATGATGATGATGACGAAGGAGCATGAAATATTACGTGAAGTAATAGAAGCGTGGAGCCAGCATAAGGCATTAAATAGAGAGTTGTTAAATAGCAATATTTCGTACTTAGCTTACTTAAGTAAACTATTTATTGGGCAAATTATGATAGCAGCAACTGTGAAAGCGGCGCGTATATCAGCGATTAGCATCACCAAGTCGACATGTTTTACTGATTCTGTTTATGGAAATGGTGAGATATAAGGATATCTGGTGTGCTTGAAAATTCGTCATTACAGTTAGTGCGTAGTGACCATATTTCTATTTATATTCAAGAAAATAATCTTTCGATGCTAACTTTTAATGCTGTTCTTATTTAAGAGGATACTTGTCAACAAGCCCCCGTCGATTTCCTACGTATGATATTATTGTTCTTATCTCTATTTGCCCTGGTTCGTGCATTCTCGGTTCCTAGATCGGTACATTTGTGATATCCAATTCAAATTGCTGTGATTGGCTGAATTTACCATGTTCTTGCTGCGACAGTGAGTTTGAGCCACTAGCGGAACAATGTTAGCCGGTCAGAAATGATTGCAATTAGTCAACCTGTTTGACGTCCGTGTTCTGTTTTCGATTACAAAAAAGCAAAAATTGTTGTTGCAATCATCAATTTTAGCAAATAGTGAAAGAGAGTCGGCCAATCAGAGGTCACAACTACCGCCACACTTTCTGTCAAACTTTGGCAGTAGGCCTGCCGAGTAATGAAAACAAATTTTTCATTCTGTCTAGGTGTAGGGTAGGTGTAGGGTTGCCACCTGCCTCTTTTAGATTTACAGGCTACCACCATCAAAAGTACGGGGTTTAGATTTGTTTACGGGAGACATTGTTTCTTATATATTGTTGTATTATTGTATTGTTTATTATTGTATTTGAAGAAATAGGCGGTGGTTCTCTCTGAAAGCTTATTTAGATATTTCAGTTTATTTGTATGTTTTGTATTTTTTCTCTGTATGTTGCCGGGTCTTGATCGGTGAACTGTGTTTGCAATGTGGTTTTAAATAAAAGATTATTTATTTATTTCAACAGCTTTTAAAAACTCTTCATTTTGTAAAACAAAATGCATGTTAACTTAAAATTACATTTAACTTGTAATTCCACCTTCAAAGTATCAATACCATGGCCGTAGCCAGGAATTGATTTCGGGAGAGGTTTTATCAGGGCCGGAACTGAATCCTGTCATGAGGAAAAATACGTTCGCTCAACTTTATGGGCTAATTACCTGGTTAGTTGAATTTCGCCTTTCAATTTGATAGTGGAATAAAATACAACAATGAAAAAGCGCAGCGCAGTGAGCGTAAGTGTTTTTGGTTCAATACAGAAAAAAATAAGTGAAAGGGAAACGAGTTTAGCCATAGCAAGATACTTCTTTACCAAAATTTTGATACTTACTATTCAGAGGTAACTTGCACCCCAGAAACGAACATAAGCTTTTTATCCCGGAAAATCCCCCACGGAATTTTTAAAAACCTAAATTCATGCAGACGAAATTGCGGGGCATACACCAAGTAATACAAATTCAAAACGCGAGTGAAGCGAGCGCGAAATGTTTGATATATTTCCAAAAAAAATTGGTAAGCAAATGCAAGAAATAGTGTAAGTATTATTTTAGGCTTAGGTTTTTGACGGCTTCCCAGGCGCAGTCGCCATTTCTAAATTTCTGGTCTGGTGGGAGGCTTGGGTCATGGCTAGTTATATGGTTAGTATGGCCCTACCGGCCAAGAAATTAGACTGCACTATTACCACTAGAAGAGATTAAAGTCAAGGGCTAACTTGTATAAAAAAGGCTTAGATCCTAAAACCAACCTCCGCCTCTTTGGCTACGGCCATGATCAAAATCGAGTGGGTTTCGGCTACGCAGGTATTATTCTACGCATTGTCGCACAAGGAAAATATGTATTCTTTCTACTGGACATAACGTCAGCGTTTGGTTTCGCAAGCCAGCCCGGCTGAATTTGTAAAAAACCGGCCAAGTGCGAGTCAGACTCACGCACCGAGGGTTCCGTATTCGGGTATTTTATTTCGACATTTTACACAAGAAATCAAAACTGTTATGCATTAAAAAAAATATGCATAAAAATAAATAAAAATCTGTCTTAGAATGTACTGGTAAAGTCCTTTCATATAATAACCCACTTGATTTAATATTTAGTTACTTTGAAAATTGAAAATACTAATATTTGTTCATGAACACATGACAGACGAAGAGACGGACAGACGGACAGATGGACAGACAGACAGACGGACAGACGGAAAGACAGACAGACGGACAGACAGACAGACAGCGAATTGATCCTATTTCCTTTTTGCTTTTGAGGTACGGAACCCTAAAAATATTTAGTTTTATTTGCCTCATATTTTATTTTCATAATTACGGGTTTCTGTATCCTGAAATACCAACCAGTAACCAGTAAAATACGGGGCCTCTGGCAACCCTACTCGGAAATCACTGTCACATTCAAGTTAATGTCAAATATTTTGTTTTCGATTACAGAAAGCTGCATCAATCATTATTAAAATATTTTATTTGTTGTGATTGGCTGAATTTTTGAGTTTCAGCCAATAAACAGACTGTTTGCCAATTAAACGTCATAACAATATAAATGCCAGAAAGTTTAGCCAAATAAAACAAACTTAATGAGAACTTAGTGAGAATGCAAACGGCACACAATTTATAATACATATTATGTTAGTCGTATATAATAGATATTATAGTAGTCGTTCACTTTGGTAATAGTCAGATTGTCATCAGTAAAGTTGATATTGGTTGATGTATCGTAAATTAGGTATTGTTTCGGTGACAAATATTTTTATAATCTATTTATCTTTGAACAGAATGGAATAGAATGAAATGGAATGGAATACAATGATTAATTTTTATTCCTGTAAACTTTTAGGTAAACTTCAAAGTGTTTTTGAATGGTCAGAAAAATTTACCACTGGTTCGGAATGCCGTTCCTACGTTTCTAGGGTTTCGTACCTCAAAACGAAAAACAGAACTCTTATAGGATCACTTTGTTGTCTATCTCTCTGTCTGTCGTGTGTGTCAAGAAAACCTCTAGGGTACTTCCCGTTGACTCAAAACCATGAAATTTGGCAGGTAACCTAACTGCGTAATTTTGGCTAGTTTTTTTAATCGATAAAGAAAGTTTGCGACATTGTTCAATAAAAAATTTGGATTCCAACTCCTCAATCCTGATGTTGCAGGGGACCTGACTACTAAAACTAATGGGATTTAAAAAGTGTTGATTATTAATTGATATTGAAGGTATCTATACCAAGTAAATACTTTGTCGTTGACCTCAACCCTGATGCTGTAAGAAATTGCATTCCTAAATCCTGGTGATCCCTCGGGATTTGAAAAGGATCATCCGTTTAAATATTCTTACGTGATACAGAAACAAGTTGCATCCCGGGGACGGGCTATTACGGAGAGGCAACTTTTGTTCTGGGAAATGAAAGGATCGGGATTTTCAAAAACCTAAATCCACGCGAGCAAAGCTGTGGGCATTAGCTAGTTGTAAATATATTTATAAGCTACTATAAGATAATAAATAAGGTACTTATTTCCTTATATTTTTATTGTATGGCAGCGCGCGGTTTTAAATTATAAATTGCACGTCCTGTCCTTTTCTGTAATACATTTTTTTCTCAATATCTATCGCTTTATCTCATAGCAAGAGTCCGTAAGACATAATACAGTGAATATAGGCAAAATATACAATTTTTGCAGTTTCCACGTCAGTACCTGTCGAATTTTTCTAACAGTGTAAGCAGCAGAGTTGAGTTTACCATCAAGTGTTGATATGTGGGTGTTCCATAGAAGCTTTGCATCTAACGTTATACCGAGAAACACGGGGTTCTCCTTTATTTTCAACATATGATTATTAATCAATGAATTTATGTCATTTAAGGTCCTGGTATTGGGCAGTGTGAATTGAACACACTTAGATTTCTTTGCATTTGGAATTGATTTGGAAGTAAATTGTTAGCAATAAATCAGAGAGTGATCTGTGATATGGCATTACATATAGTATACATTGTCAAAAATTATAATATTAAAGCTGTGCGTATTGCGTGAGGAATTGCGTATTGCGTGAGGAATAGGTGCAACTTGCAGGGTTTGATGCATGCGCTATTGCCAGCAAACATGAGACATATTTTTATCTACAGGCAACGTCTGAGTAGGTAACGCATACGTCTAACGCAAGTTCAAATGTACCAGTGTATTTAGTTAGACCTATCGACAAGTTTAGAGTCGGGTGTAGTTTAAATGTGGCCCGTGTGTTTAGACCAGTTCAGACTGTCAGTTCCGCCCCCCGTCACCGTCGGGGGTTGGTCGTCCCCCGCACCTCACCACCCCTCTTGCAGAAATCGAGACAGCACGAAATTTTCAAGATTTCTGGGTGTAATTTCTGGTTTTCGTAGTTCCAACATAATTATAACAATATAAAATATATAACGATAATTTTTTTACTGCATGATATTCATTAAATTTTCTAGGTCTGTGGTTTTTCCAAATTTCATTAAATTGCTTCGTTGTCTAGAAAAACGAGCACAAAGTTGGGCCTTTTTTTAAAGAAAAATACAAATCTTTGAACCCCTGTAATTTTAAAACTACATATTTTTCGAAAAATCTAAAACACCACAGACACAGATATTAGTTTCTAGACTATGTCTGCAAAATTTCATGGACTTTGGTTGCTTAATATTCAAATGAAATGGGAACTACGATTGTATGGAGTAAGTGACGGAGAGAGCTCTGTTAACCCCGGACCCAAAAAGAGGGGTATTATAAGTTTGAAGTGTGTATCTGTGTGTTTGTGTGTCTGTCTGTGGCATTGTAGCTCATAAACGAATGAACCGATTTTAATTTAGTTTTTTTTGTATGAAAGGTGGCTTGACATCTGACCATAGTGATAAGGTCATCTTTAGGCATACTTACCCTACCTTCACTTGCTATAAACGTCCTTCCACAATTTTTAACCCCCGACTCAAAAAGAGGAGTGTTATAAGTTTGACGTGTGTATCTGTGTATCTGTCTGTGGCATCGTAGCTCCTAAACGAATGAACTGATTTTAATATATTTTTTTTTGTTTGAAAGGTGGCTTGATCGAGAGTTCTTAGCTATAATCCAAGAAAATCGGTTCAGCCGTTTGAAAGTTATTTACTTTTTAGAGAATATGTCGGGGGTTTTTAAATTTTGAATTTATGTTATTTCTCGCAGCAGTCATGACTGATGGACCAATATACCTATTGTAAGCAATACTACTTAGACAAGTATATCGCGTTCCTATAATAATCAGTATTCGCCGTCGGGATCGTCTAGTGTAAATATTATAATATAAATTTAACAAAGCCAAACAAGGTTGTTGGGTGTTGGCGCCAACAAAGTCGGGCCCAGCAATTCCGAATAAAAGAACTGCGATATCACAGTCAACCCACATCCAACCATAATTCAAACTAAATCCGCACCGACACGCTTACACGACGGGAAATCGAACCCGCGACTAACGAAGCGAGGCTACTATAAATCGACACCCGATACAGCTTCAATATTGACTATCGCATTCACTGAAGCTAACGAGATTAGATATCTGTGTTGTAAATTTTAGTGAAATCAGACGGACCGAATCGCGCATAAATAATGCGCGTAGTCAAAAACATCGTAAACCATATTATATAAATAATTTTTTGACTATTAGTTTTAGCATAGAATACTTAGAAGTATCTTCCATACACAGAAGAAGCGAGATGTATAAATAAATAGCGACTCTTTTTACGACGTAATAAAGTGCAATTCAGCTCGGACTGCGCTGTAGCCTATAGGTAATTGAAAACGCAAAGCTTTATTGTGTACTAGCTGATACCCGCGACTTCGTTCGCGTGGATGTAGGTTTTTTAAAATTCCCGTGGGAACTCTTTGATTTTCCGGGATAAAAAGTAGCCTATGTGCTAATCCAGGGTATAATCTATCACCATTCTAAATTTCAGCCCAATTCCTCCAGTAGTTTTTGCGTGAAGGAGTAACAAACATACACACACACACACACACACACACACACACACACACACACACATACAAACTTTCGCCTTTATAATATTAGTTGGAGTTGGATCTCTTTCTCATGAGAGAATATTTACACGAGTGCCGCCGAAGGGGCGCATAGTATTTCAAACAATTTTAGGGTAATTTAGGGCGAATTCCTACAGAAGCTATGGTAAAACCAAATTCGTAAGTGGAAAGAGAAACCAAAGCCGTAAATACGCGTAGTGGGTGTCACAAGCTGCAATGAGGGGTTCCGTAATACAATAAATTACATTACATTGTTACTATAGCTTCGGAAAGTAGATTCTACTGAGAGAGGGGTAAAAGAGCCAGATAGAAACTCGACAGCAAATCTTTTAACAAGCAAAATAATGGTAACAATATGTAGCTATGCCTATCCATATACATATACCTACAATGTAACAGAGCCGTAAATACGCGAAGTGGGTGTCACAGGCGGTAATGAGTGGTTCCGTGACATAATAAATTACCGCACTAGCGCAATAAAGCGATGATACAATACGTCAAACCAGCGCCATTCATCAACTGCCTCATTATGAACGGCTTAGCGAAAGGTTTAATATACTAGGAACATTGTAATATTTATATTATTACTAGATTAGCGACTTCGCTTGGCAAAAGTGTCCGGTATCCCTAACCTCCTCCTATGCCCAATATTTCGGCTTTCTGGGTCCAAAGGTTTGGGCTGGGCGTAAATGAGTTAGTCAGTTAGTCAGGATTTTACTTTTAAAACACCACTAAGACTTTTTAATTAATCACCATAAAAAAGGGGACCTCCGTTTAGATTTAGGTTTTCTTTACAAAATAAAAATAGCCTATGTTGGTCCAGGTTTTTGTCAAGAAATTTTTTACAAATTTTCAAATCTCTTTTATTTCAAAAAGTTTTGAGACATAGGCAACAAGTTCATCATCATCATAAATAACCCATCGCCGCCTCACAACTGAGCACAGGTCTCTACTAAGAATGAGAACAACCCGCACTAGGCCACGCTGGCCTAGTGCAGATTGGTAGACTTCACACACCTTTGAGAACATTGTGGACACCTCTCAGGCATGCCGGTTTCCTCACGATGTTTTCCTTCACCGTTATAACAAGATATTTAATTTCTTATCAAAACGCACATAACGACTGTGCGTGTTAATAAGAATTAATGAATTAATAAGAAATAATGTTAAAGGACCATGTTAAAAGCCGCAACCCCCCCATCTAACAGGCCGAAGCTACTGGCTACCACCGCTTATTAAATGGCTAAATTCCCTTTTCCTCATCGTTTCGTCAAGGTATCTCTTTTCATTTTATTAGTATCGTAATTTCGTAATCCGTATCGTTTGTCAATATTCTTGATAGTATGAGAGCTGGTGCTCGCTTAGTAAAAGTTAATTCATCATCATCCGAAGAGCATTTTAAATTCAGAAAACATAAAATAGGTTTCAGTTCGTGTTTTTTGTCGTTCTAAAGGTTTCACAGCTCATCCGTTAAATTTAGTACTGAGATACCTTACATCTTGGGAAGGACATGGCTACTTTTGTCTGGGAAAACAAAGAGTTCACATGGAATCAAAAAAAAACATGAATCGATTGAAGGAGAGTCGTTTGTTATATTTTAGACCTCAGTGCTATGCAAAGTTGCTATTTATTTAAACGCCTTTGTGAAGTGAGCATTTGGTGCCTACAAAAAAGGTAGTAAGTACTGCCTTTTGGTTGGTACAAAGCTAGAATATCCTAACTTGCACAACCAATTTTTCATTGCCGGTCAAAGTTTCACATTAACAGGAATTGTATATAACTAACTAAGGTAACTTTAACCACTTGTCCATACTATTGGAGCTACTCGTTAGTGAGGCTGAAGACGTTATACTCTGTTTAAGTAACAAGCATATCTAGTTCACTATCTCTTAAGCTATTAAGGCGCATACCGACGTTTCGTGCAATGAAAATGTATAGGGCCTTGACAGATCGATTGACACTTTAATACCTCCAAACATGTCTACATTTAATGAACTATGAAATGAGCGGCTTTATATATTTTATGAGGCAAATTGTGAATGGAGAGGGCCCGATTTTTAATGAAACACCGTGTAATCACGTGTCTTTTATGACTGTATATTATTTCATTTACAATACTTTCTGAAGTTAAGGTGGATGCGACGGGTCTGCCCGCGAAATTCAACAAAGTAAGTAAAGGTTACATACAGTAACTAGAAAAGAGTTGATAACTTTCAAACGGTTGATTTTCTTGGATTATAGCTAAGAACACTCTCGATCAAACAAAAAAAAAACTAAATCAAAATTGGTTCATTAGTCTAGGTGCTACGATACCACAGACAGATACACAGATACACACGACAAACTTATAACACCCCTCTTTTTGGGTCGGGGGTTAAAAATCTGCATGCCTGACAGTTCTTCATAATACATTCAAAGAAGCGTACAAGTTGCCAGTTTCTATGCAATTAGGTCTATCATGAAAGAGGCGGCTTTTAATAGAGAAGCTTTTCGGATGATGATCGCCAAATTTCGTTTCGTAGAAGGCACGCGATGATGATGATGAGGTCTATCATAGGCTTAAAGGATACCACCCATACAGAATGTAATCACTACGGTTAAACTGGAGATATCTAGGCAACCTATAAAACAAATTGGTAATTGTGAACTATTAGAGTTGAACGCCAGTGATTATACACTTAACCGCTAATTGAATGCAATGAAACCCGTGGCCGTTGATGGAAACGAACGTTACTTTTAAGTCTAAATAAGCCAAATGTGTGTCAAAATACCCGTGAGAGTGATCTTGCTTTCTAAGTATTGATAGAGATAAATGGGGATGAAAAACTGAATGTTTTTCCAATTTTTAGGGTTTCTTATCTCAAAAGGAACGAACGGAACCCTTTCAATTTGTTGTCTGTCTCTGTCTGTCTGTCTGTCTTTCCGTCTATTGTGTCTGTCAAGATATCATCTAAGGTAATTAATATAATATTTTGGATATATTTAATTATTTTTGGTATATTACTTACTGTCTGTTTTCTAGGAAGGGGTATAAAACAGATGTTATCTACATGAATGAAACCTTACATTTCTTTTACGATCCAATACTTCTATACTTGGACAATAACAAACGTATCGCTTGCAAGTATAAAGATTTTCTTAAATCAATTCAACAATCAGATTTCAAAACACGAACACATTTTACACCCAATTTTACAGACAATAGAGTAGGAAATTGTATGACAAGTCCCACTTAAGTTCGACTGATATGGGTGTACAAGAAGCCAAGTTTTTCTGTAACACTCAGGCGATTCTGATCAATAAGTGTCATGGATTGTATGACCGCGGAATACGGGTTCGATTCCCGTTGAAGCAAGTGCTCGACGGATAATTAAACACTAATGAAGCTGTGGGTAGGAGTGCCATCCGTTCTACTTATGCAGGACATGTCTTTAATCCAAAAGATTTTGTTAAATGGATTAATAATATATTAACTACCAAGTACATTTACTACCAAGCCTTGAAACTAATAAAATAAGGTTATCCATATCCATATTAATAATAAACTTAACAGACTTATGAAGGGCTTATGATAATAACTAGATAATGCCCGCGACTTCGTCCGCGTGGATTTAGGTTTTAACAATCCCGTGGAAACTCCTTGATTTTCCGGGATTAGAAGTTGGCTATGGCAATTTCCGGGACGCAAATTACCTCTTTACAATTCATGTAAATTGATTAAACGGATGGGCCTTTGTGAATCCAGTGGGAACTTTTTGATTTCTGGGATAAAAGTAGCCTATGTCCGTCCGCGGTATGTAAGTAATTACATCAAAATCGGTTAAACTATGTATTGGACCGTGAAAAGCTAGCAGACAGACATACAGAAAGACAGACAGACTTTTACATTTACAATATAAGTATGGTGGAGGCTTTGCAACTCTTATGCCAAAACTGAGAGAACAGATCTGCACTCTGAATGAATTGTTCATAGGATTGGTATATAATCATCATTACCATGACCAATCCTTCGCCGGCACACTACTGAGCACGGGTCTCCTTTCAGAATGAGAAAATTTGCCACAGGGGTTTTTTGAAACCTAATAACAACATCAAGGATTTTTTAATTTTCAACCCCTTATTTTGTCTTTGTTGTTACGCTCTTGACAGAGTGGTTGTAGTTATCACTGCAGTGCGTGCTGTGCTACGCTTAGCAACCTCATTCAAACCTATGTATCCCGATATTTAAACTGTCAACATGGAATTCCTAAGTTATGGTGTAATTATAACTTGCTTCACATTTCCGACTATCCCTTAATTGAGAGTGTCGCAAAATGAAAACGTGATATAAATAATATAAGTGCTATAATTCTTTCTTTACGATCTCTTTTTATGAACGCTTTTGATTCCGTTATTTATTTCTGGAAATTGTAGACCTATAAAAAAGTAAATGATTTACTTGTAGTTAACTGCAAGAAATGTTAAAATTTTACATATTATAAACAATAAAATTAAAATTAAAAAATCTAAGTAGGTACCTATTAGTTTTATTGTCACCTACCTACCTAATTTATAGCACTATAAGTAGTAAAAGCTTTGAATTATAAGTATAAGGCGATAAAAATACGATAAAATATTTTATCAGCATTTTGAGTAAAATAAAATCTTCAAAAATAAACGCGATAAAAGTACGATATTAGTTTTTGATCATTTTTATTCGAGTTGTTGGTTGGCAAAAAATATCCATAAAAAATTGGTTCCCATTCTCACTCACCCAAAATAATTGAGAACCTATGTGAATGGTCATTCGAGTGATTGTTTAATTTTTGACCCCCGACCCAAAAAGAGGGGTGTTATAAGTTTGACGTGTGTATCTGTGTATTATCTTGTATTGTATAAAACACATGTAAGTATTTTAGGATCTATTTTCGCTAACGCAAATCGACTTTCAAGCTATAAACCCAGATCGACAATAATAACTCTCTGTAATTATAGCTTTCACTGTATTGTTGCTGGATGTGTGGGCAAAGTGCGGAGGCACAGCTAGTCATAATATGAATTTATTTTTTCTCTTTAAAACTACTAAGTTGTAAGTAATTAGACACTATATCAACGAAAGATAGGTGAGAGTATAGGTTTTTTTAACCCCCGACCCAAAAAGAGGGGTGTTATAAGTTTGACGTGTGTATCTGTGTATCTGTATGTGGTATCGTAGCTCCTAAACTAATGAACCGATTTTAATTTAGTTTTTTTGTTTGAAAGGTGGCTTGATCGAGAGTGTTCTTAGCTATAATCCAAGAAAATCGGTTCAGCCGTTTGATAGTTATCAGCTCTTTTCTAGTAACTCTTGTCGGGGGTGTTATAAATTTTCAATTTACACTTGTAGATCTTAAGCAATGCAGAAAATCAATTTTTTATTACAGAAATCTATCTACTCAAGTCTCAATCAGTGAAAGATTTTTTAATCAATTTTAAAACAGGTTGTAGAGAGATGCTACTCTGCAGTCGAAATCAAAAGCATCTACTTTAATAGGTAATATCTACTTAAATAAATAGGCACAAGTTGAGATTATTGATTAATAGGTTTTAAGTCTAGTACGAAATAATTTATAGCCAGTTCAAATAAATGTCACTTGCAAATATTATATTTACAAAAGGTTAAATATTATAGGATTGACCAATTAAACAAAATTAATAACTTCATTACTTAATTTAGCAAAATGAATATTGTTTTTGTGGGCACATTACGCTAAATTGATGTAGGCTTTTAACCGGATAAATGGCTTGTATTAAACACTCGTTGAACCAAAAGTCACTAGTAAAGTGGTTAATATTTCAACGATATCGGGAGTCGGATCTTTACATGTTAATTAATATGGGTAGATGCGAGATGAACACGTGTTTATTTAGTGTTGAAAATGTATTGTAAATGTAGGTAGCTTACTAATTTTGTTTTCTTTATCACACTAATATTATAAAGGCGAAAGTTTGTATGTGTGTGTGTGTGTGTATGTTAGTTACTCCTTCACGCTAAAACTACTGGACGGATTGGGCTGAAATTTAGAATGGAGATAGATTATACTCTGGATTAGCACATAGGCTACTTTTTATCCCGGAAAATCAAAAAGTTCCCACGGGATTTTTAAAAAAATACATCCACGCGAGCGAAGTCGCGGGCATCAGCTAGAAATTCATATACTAAATGATATCCACATATATTTCGGTGTTTTAAAAATCCCATGGGAACTCTTTGATTTTCCGGGGAAAAAGTCCATGTCACTCCCCAGGTCTTTAACTGTACCCATGCAAAATATCACCCATCGTTGCTCCGTTGGGAGTTGGGACGTGATTGAAGGACAAATCAACAAACCAATAAACTAACAAACAAACACACTTTCGCATTATTATATGGGTAGTGATATGAAGAGACTACTGCTGATAAATTAGATAAGAATAAGCGCAAATCAAAATAAATCGAAATATTTCTTATATTTTTCAGTTTCGTAAAGAAATACCTAGTGTGCGAGAAAAACGTGTATCAAGTTTCTAATAAAGTGTAAATTGGGCTTTTAATAACACATGATAACTATTGGCCCAAATGCCAGGGATTCCTCGTCTCATGTTTCATAAAATGCAATTGCATTTCAATTATCCGATATATCCGAACATACAGTAAAAAATCGGTCAAGTACGAGCCGGACTCCCACATGAAGGTTCCGTATCATCGCATGTACAAGAAATAACATTTTTTTAATTTTCATGTTGGCCATTTTTAACCCTCGACCCAAAAAGAGGGGTGTTATAAGTTTGACGTGTGTATCTGTGTATCTGTCTGTGGCATCGTAGCGCCTAAACGAATGAACCGATTTTAATTTAGTTTTTTTTGTTTGAAAGGTGGCTTGATCGAGAGTGTTCTTAGCTATAATCCAAAAAAATTGGTTCAGCCGTTTAAGAGTTATAAGCTCTTTTCTAGTTTTCTTGTAGAAAAGAAGGTTAGATAACCGTTAGGTTCATAATATTATATCAATTGACAAATGTCAAGCTGTCAAGATGGACGTTGCCTAAATACATAATTATTTATTTGAAAATGATGTTTTGGAAAACTCAGATACTTTAGATCGTAGGCGCGGAATAGTCCAAGAAAATCAGTTCAGCCGTTTGAAAGTTATCAGGTCTTTTCGGTCTTTTCTAGTAACTGTAACCTTCACTTGTCGGCGGTGTTATAAATTTTTAATTTACACTTGTGTTATTATTGTTGTTAAAGTAGCAAAAATTTCAACTTTCTATCTATTATAGTTCACGAGATACAGCCCGCTGACAGACGGACGGACAGCGGGGGCTTAGTAATAGGGTCCCGTTGTCCCGTTGTACGGAACCCTAAAAGTATTGTAGTTTTATAAGAAGTTAATCCGCAGACAAATATTATGATAGTATCGATATAAACTGACGTCCGAAAAACATTATCCAATTATACTCGTAAACGTAATCTATATGATTAATCTAATGCCAATCTAATGCTAACAAGTCTTAAAATAAAGAATAATCGTCTCTGCATTTACAAACTGTATTTGTTTGTCTGTCAATTTCGTCTCTTGAGAGTAATGTAAGTAGGTACTAAGTAGAAGAAAAGAATAATAGCAGTAAAGTTTAAAATGAGTAATAGGTATCTCTTGGATTTCTGTGACTACTATAGGGACGTACCTATTTGTAAAAAAATATAGTTTTTATAAATTGATTTAAAAAAAACGATAATCTGGTATTCCATTAAAACGGTACGAAATAGAAATCGGATAAAAAGCACGCAGACCACCTATGCAAAAGCAAAAAACAATACTAGCGATCCGACGTGTCCAATTTAGTTAATCCTATGTCTGACGGACAGACAATTGGTTTTTTATATAGATTTGTAAATCACTAGCTATTAGATGTAAGGATATTGTATATAGCGTTTAATCTAGTAAGTTCATGGTTAGGATTAGGTCATACATAACAAATGAATAGATCAAGACACTGACCAAATCTTGGCTAGTCAAGTCCCATATTAGTTTTTGTAGAGCAATACAATTTTCAGAGAACAATATTAGCTAGGAACTCTGAATGAGAAAATTATTTATTTTTTATTTATTTTATTTGTGATACAGGTTAACCCGTGACTGCATTCTCACCTGGTGGTAAGTGATGATTCACTCTAAGATGGAAGCGGGCTAACCTGGAAGGGGTATGCCAGGGGTACAAAAAATTTTTGGGGTTTTCTTCTACGGTTTGTTGCCACGTCTTGTTCGGAAATGAAATATTTCAGACAGATTTGTACAGAATTTGAATTATGTACAGAACCTTAAAAGAGTAGGCTCGACTCACACTTGGCTGGTTTTTCTTTGCGCGAGGGCTGAGGCGCGTCCATAATGCCTCGGAAAGCTGCCGCGCTTAGTGAGAACCCAGCTAATGAGAAACTCAACACGATTTCCCGATCAGCTTACCATTTGTAGATATCTACAGGGTGTAACCAGAACGCTAGCAAAAACGAACACAGGTGATAGCACTGATGATTACTGATATGATACCATAAAAAAAATCTGTTCTTTTTTTAAAAGTTCACAATATATTGCAAAAAACATGTGACAGAGGTCAACGAACTTCCGTAAATACGCCACTCGAAGTCAATGCTTTGCACGCTATACCAACAATGCAGGTTTGAATCACTAAAACTCCAAGATGAGGCAAACGGTTATTGGAATTGGATTGTGTTAAGATAGTAATAACGCTAAATTTTGACGTGACAACGTCTTATAATTCGATAGAGCCGGCTGCACGCACGAAAAAACATGACTCATGCGGCGTTACCTCGCTCGCTCTGAGGCGTTCCATGTAAGGCTTGAAGTGCAAGCGAGAGCGCGAAACGAGCGACAAAGAAGCACAATCGGCCTTTGTTGTCACGTTCAACTATCGTCAGTAAACCGACTTTACAGACAACCAATTTTTTTTGCTAGCGTCCTCGTTACACCCTGTATATTCTATAGGTAAGCTATTATCCAACCCATTAATGAGAAGTAACTACTAAAATAATGTAAGCAATCAAAGATAGTTGTGAACTAAATCAATTTGCAACGGTAGCTGTCACGTTTATTATTTCCAAGACCTAGAAATTTAGATGAACGTTTTCCTAATGTCAAAATAAGATAAAATGAGAGCATTTGGTATGCAAACGGGACCACTTCAGATATCTAGTGTTAAATGAAAGACGTAATAATCTTTGCACTCAGACTGACGGTTATAAAGTTTATTTTTAATTTTTATGGTGTTCACCAGTAACTTGCACTCTGAGGAGATTTATGGGGTGACAATATACCTACATACCTACATACAAAATCGACTTCGACTTCCGAATAATCTTTATGACTTATTGCATAATCGTAACAGTATTGAAAATATACGATTTAAATAAAGTTTCATATAATAATTATATTATTAGTTACTATAGGATACCAGCGACTTCGTCCGCGTTGATGTAGGTTTTTAAAGATCCCGTGGGAACAGTTTGATTTTCTGGGATGAAAAGTTGCCTATGTCACAGGGACGCTAGCTACCTCGGTACCAAATTTGTTGTTAGGAATCTCGTGGGAACTCCTTGATTTTCTGGGATAAAAGTAGCCTATGTCGATCCCCGGGATATAAGCTAACTCTATACCGAATTTCGTCAGAATCGGTGAAACTGTTAGGCCGTGAGAAGGTAGCAGACAGACAGACAGACAGACACACTTTCGCATTTATAATATTAGTATGGATTACAGACACAACGCAAAACTGAGTAGGCTCCTGCGGTAGTGGAGCGGTGCGGGAGGGGCATGGGAGGGGTGTGATGACGTCACGCGAGAGCTCAGTGATTTATCAGCTTGTGACAGCTGTCAACCTCCCGCATCACTCCACTACCTCAGGAGCCTACTCAGTTATGCACTATACTTACCTATATAGGTATAATTAACATAGTTTTGAAAAGTCACACCTGATGGCAAGTGATGATTTGGCCTAAGATGGGACGCGTTCGCAAGAAAAATAAAGGTTTTAGGCCAAATGCAATTTTTCGCAGAAGGCAGCCTTTTTAACCCCTGACCCAAAAAGAGGGGTGTTATAAAATTGACGTGTGTATCTGTGTATCTGTCTGTGGCATCGTAGCTCCTAAGCGAATGAATCGATTTTAATTTAGTTTTTTTTTTGAAAGGCGGCTTGATCGAGAGTGTTCTTAGCTATAATCCAAAAAAATCGGTTCAGCCCTTACCTGTCGGGAGTGTAGGAAATTTTTAATTTACGTTTGTAGAATATTTTTAAAAAGTTTTCGTATTTTATCTTTCCCAAATTTTCACTGTTCCGGTTCACTGCGCAAAACTTCTAGGAACAACATTATTATGATAATATAAATTTATTTTCGTTCAATGGTAGTACAACTAATATGCTTGTATAACTCCTTCATAAATAAACGCGGAACGTGCTAGTTGAGCGAGTGAAGCGAGATCTCTGGGTTTACTTGGGTGAGTTTACATGTTCTCCTCGGTCTGTCTGTCAGAACAATTTCTGGACTGACGATCACAGAGCGTTCATGAAGAAGCTTTGTCACGCTCGTTTGACTTCTTACGAGCTTCTCCATACAAACGTATTTCGCAAGAATAATAGTATTCTTTTATTTATTGTTTTAGATCTAAAACTAATCGATTTATCTGTCCATTATCTATGCCCTTAAATAATAAATACTTATAATTATATTTATTTTGCAAGTTTTAACCCGTGAAACTTCGTGCGTAAATATTCACAATCACGAAAGCCTTCAAAGTACTTAATTGCAACTATTAAGTTATTAAAATTTGCGTTTTAGGAACGTTTGCGTTTGATCCCCAATAGGAAGTCAACGTCTTGGCCACAAGACTATCACAGCTTCTTTTATCTATGATCATGATCAACCCATTGTCGGCTCACTACTGAGTACGGGTCTCCTCTCAGATTGAGAACCGGACCTACTTCTTTTACCTATAGTAGGTTGATATAAAATATAACAGAAGAGCCCTCCCGCTGTGCGTGGCGCTATAATCTAAATCAAGTTACAGGCTGCTTTGCATCCTAGTCAAATAAAGCCTTTCAGAGATCACGACCAAAGTCGTGGCCTCAACTTATTTACTTAACAATGCACATAATCATGACTCATAGACATATGGAGCTGGATCAAACGTCCATATTGATACTATCGTAAGTAACTGATAGGTTGAAACTAATCCGTAATCACTATTTGATACTGATTGGTAATACAGCTAGATTAGTTGTACAAAAAATGCCCCGAGTTTGTGTTAACCAAATTAACCTTTGAAAATGTTTTTTCAAAGGTCAATTTCAATTTACCCGACTACGGCCAAGCCAAAGAGTTGTACTTTTATAGCAGTCTATGTACGTATGTGTGTATGTTTGTTTGTAGGTTTGTATTTGTGTGTTCCACCGTAGCGCCTAAACTAGTGAGCCGACTTTGATGAATGAGGTGTCAATCGATTCGTTATTATGGTCCAGGTGATATCGGCTACATTTTATACGAAAGAAATCGACCAAACGGATGTTACAGCCAAAAAGTGGGGGTCTCCAAATTTTTTTTGCTATTGTATTGAGTGGGATTCTGGGATATCAAATGAAAGAGGAAAAAAATTTGAGTTAGTATTGTAAATATAGTACAGTGTTAAAATACACCGAGTGAAAGAGAAATAATTTTAACCGACTTCCAAAAAAGGAGGAGGTTCTCAATTCGTCGGGATCTTTTTTTTTTTTTATGTATGTTCCCCGATTACTCAAAGACCCCTGGACCGATTTGGAAATATTTTTTTTTGTTTGAAAGGGTATACTGTGCAGGTAGTCCCATATAAATTTGGTGAAGATCTGATGAATATCTTCGGAGATGGAGAACAGAACTCCTCAATGGATAAGAGCAAATTGCTCGCGATCACTGTAATAGCTTAGTAAACAGTAGGGTTTTAACTGGGCATAGCATATTATAGTACAGTGGGGCCACTAAAAATTGTGAAATAAAAAAATTTCAAAAGAAAAATAAAACCGACTTCAAAAACCAAAAACACTAAAAAGTAGAAAATAATTTTTGTTTAGCTACACATGTAATGTACCTAGGTATGAAGTCGGGCGAGCTTCACTCTTGGATTTCTAATTTTGTTTTAATATGCTCGCTCGACTTCATACCTAGGTACATTACATGTGTAGCTAAACAAAAATTATTTTCTACTTTTTAGTGTTTTTGGTTTTTGAAGTCGGTTTTATTTTTCTTTTGAAAATTTTTTTATACTAAATGTACCTATCTATCGCTATCTATCGGCAGTTAGCGGGTAGTAGTCGGGGTTAACTGTTTAACTTTATCTTGTTTACATCAAAACAGTTTTTAACCCCCGACTCAAAAAGAGGGGTGTTATAAGTTTTACGTGTATATCTGTGTATCTGTCTGTGGCAACGTAGCTCCTAAACTAATGAACCGATTTTAATTTAGATTTTTTGTTTGAAAGGTGACTTGATCGAGAGTGTTCTTAGCTGTAATAGTCCAATAAAATCGGTTCAGCCGTTTGAAAGTTATCAGCTCTTTTCTAGTTATTACTGTAACCCTTCACTTGTCGGGGGTGTTATAAATTTTAAATTTACTTATTTATTAATTTTTAATTTGTCTTTGTTTTGTTTTATATAGGTAGGTGTACTTATAATATGCTTTCGTGCTGACAGTCTCAAATCACTGCGTCACAAAATTATAATGATTGCCATAAATACATAGTTTATATCGTGATATGTGATTATATCCGATGCCATTGGATTCGTGTTAGACAGCCATCTTTTATGTATTTTTACCATCTATAGTGAGACCTTATTGTAAGACAATTGCAACTGAATATTATACTGCATTAATTAATATAAATGCGAAAGTGTGTCTGTCTGCCTGCCTGTCTATGTGTCTATTATCTTTTTACGGCTTATCTGTTTAACCGATTTTGACAAAATTTAGTACAGTTTTACACGCGACTTCAATCTTCTTTGATTTTTCGGGATATAAAGTAGTCTATATCTGTTTCCGGGATACAAGCTGTCTCGTAACTTTCATAAAAATCAGTTAAACGGATAGGCCGTGAAAATTAATAGACAGACAGATACGCCTCGTTTTTATAATATTAGTCAGGATGGTTTATATTCATTATCCATACTAATATTATAAATGCGAAAGTGTGTCTGTCTGTCTGTCTGTCTGTCTGCTACGCTTTCACGGCTTAACCATTGAACCGATTTTAATGAAATTTTGTACAGACTTAGGATACATTTCGGGGAAGGACATAGGCTACTTTTTATCCCGGAAAACAAACAGTTCCCGCGGGATTCCTAAAGACTGGACCACGCGGACGAAGTCGCGGGCATCCTCT
The DNA here is from genome assembly GCF_905333055.1 of Maniola jurtina. Lineage (NCBI taxonomy): Eukaryota > Metazoa > Arthropoda > Insecta > Lepidoptera > Nymphalidae > Maniola > Maniola jurtina. The sequence goes on along the minus strand of NC_060033.1, from coordinate 1,781,775 downwards.
AGTATGGAAATAATTTTTTTCTGGTTTATGGAAAGCTGAGTACTATACTTAGTGCATATAAATTAATTTAAGTACAAGGCACCCCGCGGTGAGATTAATAGTGGGGTTTGTTGTGCAATTTGTAAGCTTATTTGTTGTATAAATAATTAATTACTAATTAGCTATTATATTGCTTTATCTTTTTCTTCTTAACTTTTCCCGAGTGTTTCTGCAAGCAACATGTACAAGCATTTATGATTGCTCTACACGCTGGATCAAATTAACAAAAAGTCAAATCATTATTTTGTTCAAGGTAGGTAGGTACCTATTATTGCACATTTTTTGATTGTCAATTGTTGGATTTGTAAGATAATGATGTAATAGTGAAAATTAATTACGTAGATTAAAAACTAAAGCTGCGAGGTTCCAAACGCGCCCAGGTCTGAGAAGAACCAACAATAAACTCAGCCGGATATAGCCGGGCATTCACTTAACTACAATGATGTTAGTAAATTCTTGAGACCGTCTTACTTTGAAAATGAGTATTTCGTAGGAAATTAGGAAACCTACAGACATATTTCCTAGAATGTATCTCCATTTGATTGAGTTTGATTGGCTAGTATATTATATTATGATACATGACTATATTATTTTTTATAAAGTTAACGTAAGACCTTAAAAATTTACTCTTCCTAACGTGTTTTATTTAACTCTCTTAACATAGGTACGTGTGAATAAAATAAAAAGCCATTTATTCACATACCTATAATTAAATAAATAAAAAATTGATTAAAATATGTATGTTTGTACGATATGGGGCCCATATCGTACAAACATATGTTCTCGGGTAAAAGGCCTCCTCCAACTTCTTCCATTACTCTCTCTCTCTCTCTCTCCGTCCCAAGATCCATCCAGTTTTCTCCTACTGTTTTTATGATGTTACATCAGTTTGTTTGTCTTTCAACATCCCTTTTGCCTCCCGGTCCTTTCCTCCGTGTGGTTTGGATTGTCTACCATTTATCATTCATACGTGTAGAGGAATCATTTCATCAATGTTACTCAGAGTGCAATTAATTTATAGAGCCAGCACCCCGCTGCGATGTAATTGTGTGTTGTGTTGTAAATGTAACAGGGCAGCTACAAATCGTAGCGCTTATTGTATAATAAACTAATTAATGATTATTTATTGATTTTCAATACCGTATTGTTATCTTTATGTTTTTTTCTACGTCTTTCTATTTGATGTATTTATTTATTGCTAGCGACCGTTCGCGGCTTTGCTCGGTGAAAATACGAATTCTCTTTATTCCCTATCCCGGGGGAATTTCATAAAATTCGGCCTTTTCGGCTTCAGCTCTGCAAAATTTTAGCTCTCCTTGTCCAAAAGTTTTCGCTGGGCGTTGATAAGTGAAGATTCATTAGTGTTCCAGTGCTCTCTCTTTTCGTCTCTCTTCTTTTCTAGTAGTAGGTACCTATACTTTAGTTTCCTTAGTTTGCTTAAAATGTAAGGTAGGTAGCTTCTCGTTGAAATGCGTAAGAGACGAGAAATGCACACGCGGCCTATACGACTTTGTTGCCACCAACTGTCTATGAAATCATAATAAGAGTTAAAAATCTTACTCCAGAAAGTCTAAAGCGCATAACAAATCGCGTCTCTTCAAACTGCGAATTGTTTGTAAGGTTCGATTATTATTTTATTAATTTTCAATTATTTCATTTTTAGAGTTCCGTACCTCAAAAGGAAAAACGGAACCCTTATAGAATCACTTTGTTGTCTGTCTGTCTGTCTGTCCGTCCGTCCGTCCGTCCGTCCATCGTATCTGTCAAGAAAACCTATAGGGTACTTCCCGTTGACCTAGAATCATGAAATTTGGCAGGTAGGTAGGTCTTATAGCACAAGTACCTAAAGGAATAAATCTGAAAACCGTGAATATGTGGTTACATCATTAAAAAAATTAAAATATAATTCAATTTTCAAAGTAAGATAACTAACCAAGTGGGGTATCATAATATGAAAGGGCTTTACCTGTATATTCTAAAACAGATTATTATATATTTTTATGCATAACAATTTTTGATTTATCGTGCAAAATGTCGGAAAAATTAACCGAGTACGGAACCCCCTCGGTGCGCGAGTCTGACTCGCACTTGGCAGGTTTTTTTATTTGAAGAATAAAAAGCGGAAACACTGGATAGGTTGGCAACACGGGGGAGTAATGAGTGGTGTGTTTTTAAGCGGTCTAGGATTTTTGGTGCTAGAGGAATATTTAGTGTGATTATGCAATGTTTGGAGTTTTATTTGAGTGCGTTCTAACATGTTTAACTTTTAATTTTCACAGAAAATACAAATCAAAGTCAGCAATCCCGTGCCGGCCAGCCTCGATAACCAAAACAAATTATATTGACTCGTAGATTTCAAACCAGTTGTTTTTTACTGTCTTAATCCAATAAATCGGTTGGCAAGTATCGGTTTACAATCGGAGCGTCTAACGAGCTGCCGTGAGCAATTGTAAATTTTATTCGGTTATGTATACTCTGGTGATTCATAGGTTCTTTTTATTGTACTCTGGAATATTTCTACTTTTATTATCACTTAACTAGATCTTTACCGGTTCTGTCTGCTCTAATTAAAATAATTGTTGTACAATTGATCTTTATGACAATCATAATAATTCTATATAGAATTTATTATGCTTGTAAATATTACTCATAATTTCTATCAAACATACTTACTTGAATAAAATGACTTATTTATAATAAATACTTATAATAAATAGACTTACTTGAGTAAAAGGAGGGCCATCGCTTTACTGGGAATTTGCTAGAAATTAAATGCTACTCTAGTAAAATTACAACTCATTGTTGATAGAGTTTAGGGCCAACGGGACCCTAAGCCTCTGGTGTCCATCCGTTCGTCCGTCCGTCTGTTCCTCAGCGGGCTGTATCTCGTGAACCGTAATAGGTAGAGAGTTGAAATTTTCTCAAAACATGTATTTCTACTTCCACTATAACAACAATTAATAACAAAAAATCATAATGACCGCCATGAAAATTAAAAAAATCAAAAAGTGTTATTTCTTGCACGGTGATACGGAACCTTTCGTGTGCGAGTTCGACTCGTAATTAACCAATTTTGTACGTTGCAATAAACACGTCGTTTTTTTTAAAATCGCTTGTAAATCAATTTGTTAATCATGTTTACGCAATACGTCAACATCCCAAAAAAGTTTACCGAACCAATTATTTTTTATTGGCTTATTGAAACCTAATAGATTTATGAAAATTAATTTATTATGATTTACAGCTTAATAGCCCACTTAATACTTTTAAGGTTTTACTGTGCAAATGATTTCCGAATTGTAAAGTTTTATTGCCAATTAGATGAAAATGGCTGCTTCTGTTTATTATCTCCGTAGGTATCTCGATGATATAAAATACGACTTCACCTAATTAGCAACTTCAAAAGTCATACGATGAGCGAGAAAATAATTCATACTTACATAATAATGATCATAAATGCGAAATTGTGTCTGTCTGTCTGTCTGATAGCTTTTCAGGGTCCACCCATAAAACCAATTTGAGCGAATTTTGGTACAGACTAAGTTAGGATATTTTTGGTCCCTGAGAAAATGTGAAAAAGAATCAATAGATAGATATAATATTTTGAAATCTTAGTCATATTATTTAATTAACTATGAAATCATTCGTAATAATATTGAAACTTGATTTCAATCATAAAAATACCTATCGTTACTTTTAATCATCCATTAAATCCAATCAACCTCTGTTATGAAACTCGGTAAATCTGGTCCATGTTGTAAGAGAACGAGGAAATTAAAAAAAAGGTTAATTGACGAAATTAAGTTCGCGACGACAGGTGTGTAGTGAGCCTTAATTAATATAACGAGTTTAAAAATATGATCTGACGACGGAAAAGAACTCATTACTGCGCCTTTTTTACTTCACGCAATCTGCACTTGTTAAAGAATCATTTTTTAGATTCGCTTAATTTGACGAAAGATCTTGCAAAATGTTTTAACTTTGTTGACTTACCAGGCTGTATTGCCTTACCATCTTTGCCTATCCCGAAGATGATTATTTAAATTCAACAACTAGGTTCTAACTTTTTGCGATTTTTTTCTCTTAGACGAATATTCAGGTTGTAAGAAGGATTTGAAATACATTTTAAAAGTTTTTGTAATGAATCTGTTGGATTCGATGGGATAAGTTTTTTAAACGTCTCGTAGTTCGTTTCCACGTAGTTAAGCTCTCATTTGAATACTAACTAATAAACTCAATAAAATTTTGTAGATACGTTCTAGCATAACTAGATATGAGTGGGTTTCTTGATTTTCGTTGAAATATTCAGTTTCGAAGTTACACGGTTTCAAGAATTTACATAGTTATAATTTTTTTAAACCCATGCTATTTTTAAATAATTTTTTATGAAAAACTGGTAAACCACAGACATATAGATATTAGTTTCTAGAACGGGCCTACAAAATCAAATTGAGATTGATTGGTTGATATTCAAACGAGAATCAAACTCTGCACCTACCTACTGAGTGACAGAAGGAAAGTACCTACTCTATTAGCTTAATAGGTACCTTTTATGAATTGTTTTTACAGGGTTGGCTTACATTATTTTTCTAATTGGCACGAGCTTTACACTAACTTCAGTGCAAAAAATATTTTACGCTTTTGTTAGGACTAGTAGCGATATTTCGTATACCTAATATTTGTATTTTATTTCATTACACTTTTTTTAAGTCTTTATTTGAACCAAATAATAGGACATCCTGAAACTGTCTTGAGTTTATGTGGATATTGCACATTCCTTTTAAATATCTAAGATACTGAACTAAATAACATTAGGTATACAAATCGAAACTGAAATCATAAAATTATAATTTAGGTAATAGGTATGTATATTTTAAAATTTATAAAATCCTGAATGCTTTTCGTATATATACATACATAGAGATAGGTTCATGTAGTGCCAGTAGTACTATTTTACATAGTTTTGAATTTGACCGTGTTTCGTGCTTGTTATCAGAAGCCGAAATCAATTTAAAATGTATCAAACGAACTAGTAAGGTGACAAAATGCTAATTTGAATAAACCGTCTATTCCAAATGTTAATTTTGCGTGTTAGTTGCTTTATTTGTTTACTTTTTCAAGCTTTGAATATAAATTAACCTGGTGATAAATGATGCGTTTTAAGAGCCTATCCACGGATTTTCCGCTTTGAGCGAAAAACCACAGCGCGGCGCGGCGAGCGGCAAAAAATGTGTTATTACATATTGGTGGCAGTTTTCTTAGTAAAATCGGCAGGTTATAACTAACTCCAAACTAAAAAGGTCAATGGGTGAATGGGTGAAATAAACTAGGTAGGTTGGTAATTCACTTGCGTTTTAAATTTATTCGCAAAGCGCATAGAAAACTATAATCAGGCTTAAAGCTTTAAATATTAATTATACGAGTCAAGTAAGAGTATAAAAAGCAATTAAAAAGCTATGAAAAGTGTCACTTGACAGTCAATAGTAACTGCTCTCCGGATTAACTAGAGCGAATCAAACCACAATCCACACTCATGACTCAACTGTGAACTGCGGTTTGACGGGTGGAAAAAAGTAGGAAATTAAGTAGGGTTCTATAAATAATGTCCCTGTTGAATGTTGCCCTGTCTGAAGGTAGATATAAAAAGGCTATTATTGATATTTTAAAAAAAGAAAAAATTTAATAATCGAAATATTCAATACTTATGATAAGGATTTCTCTAACTATTTCTCCCTTATTTTGTAAACAACAGTCACTTTTTGTTTTTGTTCTTTTTTTTTTGTTTTGTATAAAACCACATAATATTATTAGTTGTTTATATTTTTAATTACTGTACAGTCCTTTGTTAATATTAGGTTAAGAAGTTTATTCACATTGTATCGCCCTAGTCCTATTGTTAAGCTGTGGATAGTGTAGTTGATTACATATTTACTAATATTGAACGATAGATTTAAGTTATAGCTTTAATATATAATATGTAATTGTTTATTGTCCCAAATAAATAAAAATAAAATAAAAATAAAATGTGTCATGACTCCTCTCTCTTTCATAATGTTACTAGATTATGCCCACGGCTTCGTCTATTAATATTAAAAGTCTGTCCGTCGGTCTATCTGCTAGCTTTTCACAGCCCATCCGTTTATTCGATTTTTAACCCCCGACCCAAAAAGAGGGGTGTTATAAGTTTGACGTGTGTATCTGTGTATCTGTCTGTGGCATGGTAGCTCCGAAACGAATGAACCGATTTTAATTTAGTTTTTTTTTGTTTGGAAGGTAGCTTCATCAAGAGTGTTCTTAACTATTATAATTGAAGAAAATCGGTTCAGCCGTTTGAAAGTTTTCAGCTCTTTTTTACTTTTCTTATAGAGGTTTTTGTGTCGGGGGTTTTTTAAATTTTGAGTTATATATCAACATTTCGAGTAGGTAGGTCATACTGATTTCTACATTTTACCTATTTGGATATCTTTCGACCGATATCTACAGATTTCCTTATTTAGCATAAATAATACAAAAATTTGAATTTTATACCAGTCTAGATACATACCTAAGCGTGATCTTTGACATCGTCTCGTGCGAGACCTAGTCGATTTGTTCGTTATCAGATAAAGACCATTTCGGTAAAAGATTCGACACTTGATTGCAATAAGATAGATAACTAATTTATTTTAAAAGTCTATTAATTTTATGCTACGAAAATTCTCTTCTAGCAACTGTCGTAGAAAATACCTTCTAATAATGTGTAAACCTAATCAAGTACATTCTTTATGATAATTATTAAAAAAATCAGACAGACAGACAGTCAGCGGAAGTGATCTTAGGTTTCCGTTATATTTTTGAAAAAGTGTCTTTTACACATTTTAAATTAAGAAAAAAATCTATTTCCAAGAACAACTCAATAATGTTATTTATAATTACTTCTTTCCGCTCATTTTGAAAATTTTTCATTCATTCTCAGGTAAAAATTCCCATTTTCTAAGCCCATTCCATCCATACTGATATGGTCTACTAACATAATATATGCGAAAGTGTGTATGTCGGTCTGTCTGATATTATTTCATGGTCCACCCGTTAAGCAGATTTTGATCAAAATTAGTTCAAAGTTAGCTCGCATTTCAGGGATGGACAGGCTATTTTTGTTGCGGGGAATCAATGAGTATCCATGGAATTTAATAACCTATATTCACGAAGATGAAGTCGCGGGCATCATCAGTAATACTAAAATCGAAGTACGGAGTTGACAAAAAATTGTTTATGCCTACTACAAGGCCTACTAAAGCAAAAAGGCAAAATAAATAGATCATATTATTATCATATGCACGCTGCCTTCTTTCTTTTACGAGCGCAGCGAAATTTTCGCTTCATTGGCATGTTTTTGGTTTTTGTGAAATTTGGTATCGTCAGAAAACTATAAAATATACCTACCAAATATATACATAACATAAAACTAGGCCCCAAGTAGGTGGAAATTCTAAACCTAACTTTTCATGTATCTAACTTGTTTCTTACGACGTAGTATCTAGGTATTAATTTATTTTACGAGGTGGCGCCACGACTTTCTGTATGTGGATTTAGGTTTTTAAAAATCCCGTGGGAACTCTTTGCAGATGAGCCGTAAAAAGGGAATACTTAGACAGACAGACATATTTTTTACCCGTCTAATATTAGTACGGATTTAATCTAAGATTGCAACTTTAAAGGAATTTGTGTAAACATAATTTTAGTTTCAATTTACCCCAGTTTATATTTTACTAACTTATGCCCACGACTTCGAATGGACTACAAGACTAGAAGTCAAGAACTGGGAATAATTTAGAAGTCAAGTCTAAATTAATTTTACCCGTTAGGGGTTGAATTTTCAAAATCCTTTTATGACGGATGTCTACGTCATATAAATCTGCAGGCCTCGGCTGACTCGTCCAGTAGTTTGAGCTGTATGTTGATGGATTAGTCAGTCAGTCAGTCATCTTTTCCTTTTATATAATTATTATTTAGATCATCCATCCACCCTGTTTCTCAACTGAGCACCGTTGCTTAACTATCATTATAAAATCAGTAGATACAAGTGGTGATAGAAACTAGCCTTTATAACTCTCATTTAATAGAATGATACTGCGCATTTTACTTTTTTTTAACTTTGTATTTTATATTGATAGATTTGCCAAGTTTATGTTTTGAATAAATTATTCATTAATACCCATATAACTTTAGTTATACCTATCTAGATGATGCCATCGAATTGATCCGCATGGATTTAGGACTTTAAAAAACCCATGGGAAATTTTCCATTTTCCCAAATTAATTCCTATATTCGCATATTAGAATAAAGAAATTTAATAAAGACCATATTCGAAATAAATAAATTTGATTTGATTTGATTTAAAAAGTAGCCTACATCCGTCTCCAGGATACAAGCTATCTGTATTCATCAAAATCGGTGTAGCAGATAGGCCGTGATAAGGTAACAGACAGACACGCTTTCGAATTTATAATGTTGTAATGGATATATTATCTAATTAATAATTTTATAAATATTTTGTAATTATAATAATGAATGAAATGAATGAATGCGTGAAGAATATTTTCATTTATAAACAAAAAATATATAGCAACAAACTTACGTCTTCACATACGATTTTACCTCAATACTTTACGAAATTAAAAAATAAGGAAAAAGTCACAAATAAAAAAAACACAGCCACAAAGAGTCCACGTTTCAATAAACAAAAAGCGATCGCGTACGGAAAATTGTCGTAAAACGTACGGAAAATCTTTTGTTGAAATGAATTTTCCGTAAAAGTTTTCACGTAATTTTCGGGCCGGTACTGTAAGGCTCGCTTCACGCGTGCGTTCTATTCGAGCTCCCAGCATCCACTAAGATGGAATCGGATTGAACCGCATCGTGTCATTTTATTTTATTGCTCTCGTAGAGTTTTGTGTCCATTACTAAGTTTGTAAGAGCAATTTGTTCGTTTGAGTGTAATTGCAGCCATGGATGATGCTATTAACTTGAATTAATAAAGGATTAATTAATCTATATCAGATTCAAGATTCTTTATTTGCAGAAACATTTTTTACAATGAGATGATAATCACACTAATATTATAAAGGCAAAAGTTTGTATGTGAGTGTGTATGTTTGTTACTCCTTCATGCAAAAACTACTGAACGGATTTGGCTGAAATTTTGAATGGAGGTAGATATTATCCTAGATTAGCACATAGGCTACTTTTTATCCCGGAAAATCAAAGAATTCCCACGGGATTTTGGAAAACTTAAATCCACGCGGATGAAGTCGCGGGCAGAAATGTTTCACCCTACATAATCAGGCATGCAATTCAATATTAATTTTATAGTTAGTAAGTACTAAACATAGTTTTTAAGTTATTGTTACTAACACTTTGATTTAGGTTTAGCTACTAATATAGGATTAAGTAAATAATGTTACTAACACATAAATATGGACTATGTATAATGGTCTGAAATAAACGTTTTATTATTATTATTTATATTTAACCTATTCTTTAAAATTGAAAAAATCATCTGTTGTGTAGAAGCTTCCATTAGCCATCGTTTAAGCCTTTTAATTGAAATAGGTTAATGTAAGTTCTCTAATCGCTTTTGGTATTAACTGAATCAACGTGCGACTCAAACTGCTGAGACTTAGGCACCTTCTAGGTAAACGCGTCCCATCTTAGACCACATCATCACTTTCCATCAGGTGTGATTGTGGTCAAGCGCTTGCCTATAGTGAATAAAAAAAAGACTTCATATTATTTAGCATGTAGGCTCTTTCTATATTGTACACTCCCATTAAGAAAGGATTTAGTTTTTTTTTAATGCTAAATCCATGCGTTCGTAGGAAAATCTATGGTTGACTGACAATATCAACGTACAGCTCAAACTATGAGGTCTGAGATTTTTCATCAAAGGCTTTTCATTTCAGATATTCAGCACGAGCAAAGCCGGGTTTATTTATTTTACTCAATATATTTCGTAGGTACAAAATGTTACTTATATTTTATTACATAGGTACTAGAAGGGTAGTTTCTTTCTTTCTTTCTTTAAGTGTCATTTTAACATAATATCATTCCGTACACTGACTCACCTAGTATCTCCTCCAGTTAGCGCTTCATAACTTCGTTATGAGTATAAAATATGAAAAAAAAAGTTTTTGATTCGGTTTCCCAATTATCACATCGATGAACTATTACTCATTATCGCGTAACTAATTTTGAAATTCTTGCTTTATTAGCACGACTTTTCATGATTTATATTGCGATAAAAATCTTTTATTTTCCCGTTGGTAATTTCTTCTCTAATAAAAATATTTATTTATCTATTTACCTGTTCAAGCTATTTTTAATAGATCGTTAAAAGTCAGTTTATCTTTATCTATAAAAATCATGTACAACTATTAATTTATCTTACCCTGAAGAGAATGTATCCACGGCATTAAAGGCTTGGTCAAATACAAAGCGCGTGGGCAGCGATGCACAACGGCAATAGCGCGGCAGATAGTGACACTGAATAGCGAGTGATGTATGCAATAAGGCCACTAATCTTTGAGCACGGCACACTGCGGAGCGCGGTTTACGTGTATTCCGTAGTGTTGGTATCTTTTGACAGAGGCTCTAGTCACTAAAGCTTAACTTGAAAAATTACACTAGACCTATTTTTCAAGTTAACGTTTATTTTTTATTCATTATAGGCACACACTGTGCGTAAGTTATTTTGTATGGAGATTAAATTATAGGAAAACGTCGTGATTTGACATCTCCATACAATGTTGACAGATTTACTTAAACAGATAAGGTTAAGTTAAAAAGTTACTATCTGTGCCTTGTATTAAAACTTCTAAAAAGCTCCAAAAGTAGTCTTACGCGGGAAAAATGTATGGCACCGCTACCGAGCCCCCTGCGACAGACACGTGTAGCCGACGACGTAATTTTTCATAGTGTTTAGTAGGTAATGTCATGACAGCGGCGGCGCGTGTGTCCGAAATAATAATATTGCCATCGTGCGTCGCTTCCGTTACGCATCTTCTTTGACCAAGCCTCGAAATATAAAACCTTTTACGCATAACCGTGGTTGTCATATCAACATCACTGATGATAATCTTTAACGCCCTGAGGTGGCTAGTTATCTTTTATCACTAGACCGCCACATTGCGCGGTGCAACCAGTTTACAATATGAATATTATAGGTATATTAAATCGTACCTACTTAGCTTATGGGAAAAAGCTTTCGATTTCTATTATAGTTATTACCTATTGGTAATTATTGGACATATAATATGGTCTTTAGACCAGAGTCGACATTTGAACGAACTGTGGCACAGATATGTAAGTAAGGTTCCGTAAGAGTGCCTACTGGACCCTATTATTAAGCCTCCGCTGTCCGTCCGTCCGTCCGTCTGTCCGTTCATCTGTCTGTCTGTCAGCGAGCTGTATCTCGTGAACCGTAATAGATAGAGAGTTGAAATTTTCACAGAATGTTTATTTTTAATAATTATTAAAAATGGCCGCCATGAAAATTAAAACAATTAAAGTCTTTTTTCCTTTATGATGGTACGGAAACCTTCGCGTGAGAGACTGATTTTTGTATTTGGCCTAGTTGTCATAGATACCCATAGCAAAACGGAATGTTAGTCATGGATAATTCTTCAAATAACAAATTATTACTGTATTATCAGATAAAATCGTAGTCACGTGCAAACCTGTTATCGATAAAAATCTAAAACTTATAAAAAACCTCTCAAGTGTGAATCGGTCTCGCGCATAGTAGAGTTCCGTACAATCATACAAGAAATTACATTTTCTTGTGTATATCCACAAATTCACGGTTTTCGTATTATTCCTTTTACTTTGCTATAAGGCCAATGTCTTATTGATATCTGCCACATTTCATGATTCTATGTCAATGCCAATTGCCAAGTAGCCAATAGGTTTTGATGCCCGACGGGTTTTGAAAGACACGACAGACAACAAAGTGATCCTATAAGGGTTCCTTTATCCTTTTGAGGTACGGAACCCTAGAATTGGACACGAAACACAAGAAACGCAATTTGTGGGATAGCGGTCCTGCACCCGTTGATGTCTTTTCTACAACTGGTTGTAACTGTTCGCGCGGAAATGAACCACTCCTCACAATCAGCTCACATTCCCCACTGATACAGTGTTTAACCACCGTTAACATTTTATAATAAATATTTGAAATATGATCAATTTTTAATATTCTAACTTTATTATATTATACCTACTGCCACCAAATGAGCAGAATACACATATTTTTTTTTTTATTAGTAGCTCGCAACTTCATCCGCGCGGATTTAGTAGGTATCTTAAAACCCCCGTGGGAACCCTTTTATTTTCCAGGATAATAAGTAGCTTATGTCCATCCCCGGGAAGCAAGCTATATATCTGTACTAGCCGATGCCTGCGACTTCGCCCGCGTGGATTTAGGTTTTTCGAAATCCCGTGGGAACTCTTTGATTTTCCGGGATAAAAAGTAGCCTATGTGCTAATCCAGAATATTATCTATCTCCATTCCAAATTTCAGCCAAATCCGTCCAGTACTTTTTGCGTCAAGGAGTAACAAACACACACACACACACACACACACACACATACAAACTTTCGCCTTTATAATATTAGTGTGATTTTGACTAAATCGGTTAAATGGTTGGGCTGTGACAAGCTAGCAGCCAGACAAACTGACCGGATTCTCCGGAATAAAAGTAGTTTATTTCAGTTTCCAGATTTTAACCATATCCATGAAAAAATCACGTCAATCCGTTGCCGAGTGGTTGAAGGACAAACACTAACAAACAAACACACTTTCGCTTTTATAATATGAGGATGATTTTTCAAGGGCTAACTAATTATTATTATTATTTTAAAGCCACTATCAGGGCTATGGGATGTAATTATTATATTTTCTGGGAAAATTACCTTAGTACATCGGCAATTTTTTTTGTCTTAGTCCTTAACGAAAAATGCTTCTTAACGCAGACAAAGACGTGGATAACAAGCACTATTATAAATTTCATAATAATCATCATTAACGTAGCAACTTAATAATCGCTATATTAATAATCTTGTAATAAACAAGAATTTATGGAGCAGCTTGCAATAGATCAATCGATATTTTTTCTCGTCCGTTGCCCTCACTATATCGATCAATTTCATTACAATTATAATGTATGTTATAGACTATGGTTCAGTTATTCATAGGTTACTAGCGCCTCCAGCGGAATACGTATAAATGAATAATTATTCATGCAAATGTTAATGAACATAAAATTATTCGTCCGTCTAGATGAACTTATCTCATGAATTTATGCATTCTACCCCGTTACTCAGTAAGGTTCCGTTTCAGCCGCAAACCACAGATTTCCCTAATATCTAGAGTACCGTCAGAAAAATAACAGGACAAATACGGTATTACTACTAAACGGTGTTTTAATTTAGACAGTGTTTAAATTTAGATTAGCTATATTTATAGTCTGTATTTAAATCTTGTGTCTTTTTTATAATATATGAGAGAAAACGTGATAACTACAGATTTGAACTAATGTAAAACACCATTTTGTAGTAATAGCAATAATACATACTTCCATACTAATATTATAAAATGTGAATGTGATAGTTTTTCAAGGGCCAACTGATTAAACGATTTTGCGAAAGGCACATAGGTTGCTTGCATCTCGAGTATGGATACAGACTATTTTTCGTTCTAAAAAATCAAAGAGTTTCCAAAGGGATTCGTAAAATAAACCTTAATCCGAGCGGACTAAGTCGCAGGCATCATATAGCATATTGAATCAGAATTTATTTTCTGGCATCTATCATTTTCCGCCATTTTCATTGCTGGTGAAAATAAGCTTTCTAAATTTTCATTGATTAAAAAATTAAGGCTTATATTTTCATGGTTTAAAACACTGTAATAGTGGTACGTAACGTACTCGTTTTTACACTATGTTAAAAATATCATTTTAATTTTACAATTTCTTCCTATATCTATACCTAGTACATTAGGGCAAAAGATATTCCTTCGAAGTAAAAACACCATCTGCATAGTAATGGTAGTGGTAACTAAAAAAATAATTATACTTATTTATTTATTTAAACAACTTTATTGTTACAAAATTACAAAGACAGAATATAATATGATACACTTAATTAAACAAAGGGCGACCTTATCAGTACTTATTATACTAATTATATTTAATTAGAATATAAATGAAGAGTTTTCCAAAAAATCTGTATACTTATTTTTGCCGACGCTACCAAATCGTCTCTAAACTATACCGCGAGTAACCCAACTCCACTCGCTCCTTCTCGAGTTGTTCGGTTTGTTTCGAAACGCGACTGATTATTGTTTTGCGGTGTTTTGGGTTAGGTATGCTCCAACTTCTACTATCAACCCTACCTATCACACTAATATTATAAAGGCGAAAGTTTGTATGTGTGTGTGTGTGTGTGTGTGTGTGTATGTGTGTGTGTGTGTGTGTGTATGTTTGTTACTCCTTCACGCAAAAACTACTGGACGGATTTGGCTGAAATTCGGAATGGACATAGATAATATGCTGGATTAGCACATACGCTACTTTTTATCCCGGAAAATCAAACAGTTCCCACGGGAATTTTAAAAAACCTACATCCACGCGAACGAAGTCGCGGGTATCAGCTAGTACTTTATACAAGACTAGCCGATGCCAGCGACTTCGCCCGCGTGGATTTAGGTTTTTCGAAATCCCGTAAGAACTCTTTAATTTTTCGGGATAAAAAGTAGCTATGTGCTACTCCAGGATATTATCTATTTCCATTCCAAATTTCAGCCAAATCCGTCCAGTAGTTTTTGCGTGAAGGAGTAACAAACATACACACACACACACACACACACACACACACACACATACATTTATTTTAAGCACTAACCGATCACAAATACTATACAAAATACAAAAATATAAAATCCATGGAACAATCTAAATACTACAATAAAATGAATTTAAAATATTTAGTCAAATGGTGTTTTGTTACATGCAGTTATTTCTGTGTAAAAGTAGCATGGTAAGTGGTAACAATTAACATGGTATAGTAGGTATATTTGTAGCAATGTCGATATTATAATATTATTGGGCACAGTTGCATTTCTATTTCTATTAATAGATTTAATGCTTTGGAAAAATAAAAGTAAATAAAACAGAGCAATATTTTACTGCGGCTGTTTAATGCATCAAAGGAAATGAACATGTCCTTTCGATCCCAGGATTTCCAGGATTTTACTACGAGCATAATAGATTGTACGAGATATACTGATAACGTCGCCTGATGTGTCCAATAAAACAAATAAACTTAGGAAAAATAATTAATTACAAGTTCAACAAACCTGTATTATAGGAATATAAGAAAATAATACAAACTGGTCGAGATAGACTGTTTTATTTTTAACCCCCGACCCAAAAAGAGGGGTGTTATAAGTTTGACGTGTGTATCTGTGTATCTGTGTGTCTGTGTATCTGTGTATCTGTCTGTGGCATCGTAGCGCCTAAACGAATTAACCGATTTAAATATAGTTTTTTTTGTTTGAAAGGTGGCTTGATCGAGAGTGTTCTTAGCTTTAATCTAAAAAAATCGGTTCAGCCGTTTAAGAGTTATCAGCTCTTTTCTAATTTTCTTGTAGAAAAGAAGGTTAGATAACCGTTAGGTTCATAATATTATGTCAATAGACAAATGTCAAGCTGTCAAGATGGACGTTGCCTAAATACATAATTATTTATTTGAAAATGATGTTTTGGAAAAGTCAAATACTTTGGATCGTCGGGGGTGTTATAAATTTTTAATTTACACTTGTTAGCTATTAATGGCTATTAAAAGGTACAAGCGGGCAAAATTTTGCTCATAGAGTTTATTATGCAATGTGTACTTTATCAAGAAGTTCCTTCTGGGAAATAATCTATTACAAATGGAGATTAAACTAAGCTTATGGTCGAAATTAATGATTATTTATCTATCTTATCGATAGGTTACTTAGTGACATTATTATTTTATCAAAAATTATATATGATCTTTTGTAACAAATAGCATCGTTGCTAAGTAACTTATTGAAAGATTACACATTAATTGAATTATTTATTATTTTTTAATTTCGGATTTAGTGTTAGCGCAGTAAACATGAGCTAGGTTTTTGAGGAGTGGAATGTAATTACATTGCTAACTAGCTGATGCCCACAGCTTCGCCCGCGTGGATTGGTCAGATCCCCTGCAGCATCAGGATTGAGGAGTTGGACTCCAAATTTTTTATGAAACAATGTCGCAAAGTTCCTCTATCGATTAAAAAAGAAATGACGCAAATCGGTTCAGAAATCTCGGAGATTTCGGTGTACATAGGTAGAAAAACACAACTTCCTTTTTGAAAGTCGGTTAAAAAAGTAGCCTATGTTACACCCTGGTCAATCCTCTACTTGTATGTGAAAATCCCGTTAAAATCAGTTCAGCCGTTCCGAAGATTAGCCTTTTCAAACAGACAGACAGACAGACAGACAGACAAAAATTTTAAAAACGTGTGATTCAGTTATGGTATCGTTCAAATAACCATATGACTTTAATATGTGGTAGTTATTTCGAAATTAAAGACAGACACTCCAATTTTATTTATTAGTATAGATTCAGTTGAGCAATTCAATTCGTCTTGGTAGGTAGATACTACGGGGGCTAGGTACTATTAAATACTTACTTAAAACCTTGAAAGAGTTTACAAAAATAAAACCGGTCAAGCGTGTACTATCGTACATGATATTATAACCCTACTTTTTAGATTTTTTTTAATTTCATGGTGTCTGTTTTGAAATTTTTATTATTTCTTATTATAGCGGTAATAGAAATACGTATTCTGTGAAAATTTCATCCATCTATTACGATTCATGAGATACAGCTCGCTGACAGACAGACAGACGGACGGACGGATAGTGAAAATGTAGTATTAGGATTAGGATCCCGTTGGCACCCTTCGGGTATAAATAAATAGAGCCTTTACTGCTGAATTTACAAAACGATTAACTCAAATCTCGCACTTCAGGTCCTTTGCGACCAGCGTGTCTTCTGACGCATAGCCTCCTCCAGGCTTTTCCAAATTAATCTGTTTTGTGCTTCTCTTGTCCATAGTGACCCAGCTGTCTGCTTTATGTCGTCAACCTTTTCCTGGCTTCTAGCCATCCCTAACTTTCCTTCGGGTATACTGAACTCTAAAAACCACGAATCTTCACGAAACAAACTAAACAGCTTAATAGCTCATAATCGTATACAAAACGAAAATAAACAATAAAAAAGCTTGTATAATGACACATGCGTGCCCTAGTGCTCGCCCGCGGCGCGGCCCGCCTCATTACCGGCCCATTACCGTGTCGTTGTATGTCTGGCTGTCACTAAAACATACGATTATTATCTTCCGGCGCTTGTGTGGGAATTATGATTGTTATGTATGCCTGCGGCTGAGGTGGCGTTGAAATCAATCTGCATGTTAACAGTTATCGTAACGACCAACTCACATAATATCACTCTTGTTAGGGTTCCGTGCTCGAAGCGTGCTAACGAGACCCTAGATAAGACGAAGACAAGACCAAGACATTATCAAGACTAGAACAAGACACGACCAAGACAAGATGAAGAAACGACCAAGACAAGAACAAGACAATACCAATACAATATCAAGACACTACTAAGAAATGACATGAATTGAAGGTTTACCATCTCGTTTCTCAATTTCTGGATACGTCATTTACGCTCACTTTTCTTAGTCTGAGTGCTGATTAATTATTTTTTTATATCTGGTGGCACTGGGATCTTGGACCATTGGTTTAACAATATGTAGATACCTCTGAAAAAGGTATTATAAGGCCAGGGAACTAAAATGCATGATTGCGAAATACAGATGTATCAACCTACGCTGTTGAGAGAAGGTACCTAAAAGCCGTTGGTCATAAACTTGAGTAACCTTAACGAGAGGTTTTATAGGTAATTCAATTAAGGTACCTATACCTACTAAGCGCAAAAAGACCGAACAAGCCATGTTCAAGGGATATAAAACTGAATAGGTCACTAATTGCTAAACTTTATAGATGTTTCAACGATGGGTAGGCAAGCTTTGAAAATAAAAATATCAGACAGATGCGTTCAATTTTTGTTGCATAATATATTGTTTCTGCCAAAATTATAGATCAATCTATATGAAATCTGTCGATAAGTAATTACACTTAGCAACATTATTACACATTTTTGACAAGAAGATCATACAATTTTTGGAAAATAACAACGTTGCTAAGTAACTTATCGACCGACTAACTTATGCCCGCGACTTCGTCTGCGTGGGCTACACAAATTTCAAACCCCTATTATACCCCCTGAGGGGTTGAATTTTCAAAAATCCTTTTTTAAGCCGATACCTACGTCATATTTAGCTATCAGCATGCCTTTTAGCCCGATCCGTCGAGTAGTTTGTGCTGTGCGTTGATCATGATAAATCAGTCAGTCAGACAGTCAGTTAGTTAGTCACCTTTTCCTTTTTAACCCCCGACCCAAAAAGAGGGGTGTTATAAGTTTGACGTGTGTATCTGTGTATCTGTGTGTCTGTGTATCTGTGTATCTGTGTATCTGTCTGTGGCATCGTAGCGCCTAAACGAATGAACCGATTTTAATTTACTTTTTTTTGTTTGAAAGGTGGCTTGATCGAGAGTGTTCTTAGCTATAATCCAAAAAAATTGGTTCAGCCGTTTAAAAGTTATCAGCTATTTTCTAGTTTTCTCGTAGAAAAGAAGGTTAGATAACCCTTAGGCCCCTTAGGTTCATAATATTAAGTGTCAATTGACAAATGTCAAGCTGTCAAGATGGACGTTGCCTAGATAAACATAATTATTTATTTGAAAATGATTTGTCGGGGGTGTTGAAAATTTTTAATTTACACTTGTATACATTTAAATTAAAAATAGATTGATTTAATAATTATTTTCGGCCACAGAGGCTATTCGAAGAGGTTCATATTCTTGCAAAGGGCGAAAGCATGGAGAAAGGTACCTCGCGGCATAAAATATAACCACTCTTCCCATACAATCTATTAAAATACTCCAGTTAAAATACAACTATTGATTTATTGGCGAGATTAATTAAAAAGGGTCCGAAAGAATACCTGTTGTCAATTAATTTGTAAACAAATGGCCCCAGAAAACAATGACTGGACCCATTGACCGCATGGAAAGGGCGAACATTTTTTTGGGTGCATTTGTCACATTATGTTCTCACCTGTAGGAATGGTTCTGTAGGATAAAAAAATAATTTAATTAATTAACATTTTCTCTATTTCTCTATAGGCAGTAAGTTTATCTTATGTTGCATTACTTTATTAATGGTAGGAGTTTTTTTTAAATAATGCGTTAAGCTTCTAGATTCCACATAGGTAGGACTTGATAAAATAGTTGCGTATTTTTTTTAAATTTTGGCATTAAGACGTATTTGGCATTATGAATCTTAATTGTAAACTTATCGTAAAGTTAATTAATTATATCGTATATTAATTTAAAATTGTATTAATTTGTAATATGATACTATTACAATAACATTACAAAGCTATAAAACATTAGATCCATATCTTGTTTCGTGCCTCGACATTTGGCAAAGAAATTGATTGGAAATTGCTTATTTAACGAATATTTTAATTACTTATTTTCAACTTATTTAAATTTCAAATGTCATCTAACCACCTGGTCAATGATAATTGAAAGTTAGGAAGCATTTTGAAATGGATAGTAATACATTTAGAAAGAGATAGATAGCCACAATGAATTTCAGTTTCATGGAAGGATTTCTAATTTTGTTAGGGATCTCTGAAAAGGTGTCACCCCATTGTCGCCAGTAGCGATCCGTCACGCGTTTTATTGCGGGCGATATGCGCGCTGACGGGTTTATCGGTTTCGACGAGACGCGAGCCGAGGCCCGTCCGCATCAGCGACCGGTGTTTTTTGTTTCACAACATTAATTAAGGGCAAGGATAGGGTAAATGTATGTTTTCTAAAATTTAAACTCACTTGACATTTTTTTTTAACAAAATAAACTATTGGGAATCATCATAAATCCAATCCATAAATCTAATCCAATCCATCAGTCCGTAATAATATGCGTCCACTGCCACCAGCCTTTTTAAGAGCCCGAAAGCCCGAGCTTTTTGCTTCCCGCCACCTTATTCAGATCATCGGTCCAGGGGGGTCAAGCCTGTCGGCCTACACTACGCCTGGTACGCAGTCTCCATTCAAGAACACGTATGCCCTGTCGGTCGTCAGTTATATGACAGATATGACCTAACCACTGCCATGTCAGCTTGCTCATCCCTTAAGTTATGTTGGTAGCTTTTGTTATTCTAAGAGGGAAATCGACATAGGTCTATCTTAATAAAATCAATTGTTTCAGATCCGTGTTCCTGAAAGAACAACACAAGTTTTTTTCATCACTTTTCATCTCCAATCTGTGATATCGTAATGTGAGTGTATCATAAACTCATAACTCATGAGTTGTGATACAGTGACCTTATCATGTTTTAGAATTTTGTAATACTTTTCAATTTAAAAAAATATCATGGTCTCAAATGAATAAATCTTAAAATAAGTTATACACCCGTATTATAGGCATCAGTGCTATTGTTACGAGCAAGTCATCGAGGATCATAAAGCCCGCTCTGCTTATCGCTCCTCTTACTAATAAAACCTATACCATATTTTGATGCATGTGTCCACATTATGCATTTCTAATGGGCGAGCGACGTTGTTAATTTGCTAAATTTTTCACAGATAAAAGGATAAGATAAGGTCCCAAATGTTAATGGCAAGTATTTAGCACGTTTTTATGAAACCGGTCGCGTTCACTACCGGTCATTATCGAAATAGATATTTTAAGTTAATTCTCAATTCACACAGATATTTTGTTGTATGATTTTATGAAATAGAAAAGAAAGTTTTACCACCCGCGGCTTGGCTTTCATGGGAATTTTCAAAAATAAAATCAGCTATATACAATGTCTACAACATAATAAAGAAAATTTCTGTTCAAAATTTCAGCTTTCTAGGTACAAGAGCTAGGTGCAAGGCTGTGCGTCGATAAGTAAGTAAATGAGTGAGGTTTTAAATTAGACTGAGGAAAGCGCTAGGACAAAATGGACACCAATAAAAAACTACTAGGAATACGCAGAAGAAAATGTCTGGATAGCGTGGAAGATGATCTAGATATGCTTCGGAAAGTTGACGTTCGTGCAAAAAGGACGTTGGGGGAAATTTTAGGGAGGCCAAGATCTATGAAATATTGTAGAGCCGAAGGAAATAAGTAATTGAGGTAAAGCTGCAGACAGTTTATAAGATGGAATAAAGAATTGGGAAAAAGAAAATGTGAAAAATTAATAAGACTATAAGTAAAAGGTACCTTCGTAGCTGGCTAATTATTATTTTTGAAATATTTTATCTTATTATATATTAAATATATTACTCTTATTATATATTAAAATATTATCGTATTATATTATGATGGTTTTAATCAAATATTGTATACGTATGCGTGCATTTAGATTCTACAAAATTCCTATGGCAACTTTTTGATTTTCCAGGATAAAAAGTTCCTTATGCCCATCTTCAGCATGCAAGCTACCCATGAGCCAAGATTGGTTTAGCGATTGAACCGTGAAAAGGTAGCAGATAGATAGATAGATAGAAGTCTTTATTGCACACAAAAACATGAAAACAAACAACACAGAAGAAATAAACATAAAAAACAATTGTTTTTTATGTTTATTTCTTATTTCAAAAAAAAAAACTTATTGCTTCGAGCAATCTTTACCAGGCAACCTTTATAGGTAGCAGATAGACAGACAGACATACTTTTGCATTTATTATACTAGTATTGGATTGATAAAGTCAATTAAGCAAAGGCGTAAGCAAGGTGCTCTATAAAATGTTAATTCCTAAACTTATTGAGATAAAACTGTTAAAATCTAAATCAGGCCCAATCTGCCATTAATTGCAATAAGAAGCGGGATCTAATAAACTATCGCTTGTAACACATAAACTTGTATCAATACCTTTTAGTCTAATAAACTAGTGTTGTGACGAAAAGTGCGAGATTGTCAGTTGTCCCGGAAAATAACTGGACTAGGTACTGTTTTGTATCCTTTTTGAGATTCGTATTTCCAGATAAATAAAAGGAACCCTTATAGGACCACCTTACCTTATAAGTTGTCTGTCTGTCTGTCTCTCAGATCTGTCAAGACCCCTCAAGAGAATCAAAACCTAGAGGGTACTTCCCCGTTGACCTAGAAGCATGAAATTTGGCAGGTGGGTAGGTCTTATAGCACAAGTAAAAGAATAAATCTGAAAACCGTGGATTGTGGTTACATCACAGAAAAAAAAATGTGTTTTAATTTTTAAAGTAAGATAACTATTAATACCAAGTGGGGAATCATAATATGAAAGGGCTTTACCTGTACATTCTACAATTTTTTTTTTTTTTTTTATACATAATAGTTTTTGATTTATCGTGCAAAATGTCGAAACTCTCGGTGCGCGAGTCTAACACGCACTTGGTGGGGTTTTTAGATTTTTTTATTAATTCTGTATGAAATGATTTACAGTTTTTAAGATAATAAATAGTATTAAAGGGACATAACTATATGCCTAAAGATATAAATAGCTGTCTTTATTATATTTATTTAATTTTAAACAACGAAAGTTAGCTCTCATATTATTCGTCTGTTGTGTCCTGATTTCTACGTCCCGATTTAGTAGTTTCCCTTACTATAATTGCCAACACTATAATGTTTGCTAAACGCCTATGGTTTATTGCCTCCTATAACCGCCCACTGGTGGACATATTCCCTTAAATTAAATACTTTAGATACCAGTTTATATCCATTATTTATTTCAATAGAAATAAATATTTGATAAATATTTCAAATGTATTATTATTACTGTTTATGAAGTTAAGAAGATTATTCTGAGTAATTTGTTTTGTAATGGTTTCTTGTTATCCGTTTGCAAGGTTTTTAGAGTTCCGTACCCAAATGACGCCAACGGGTCCCTATTACTAAACCTCTACTGTCCGTCTGTCCGGCTGTCCATCTGTTTTGAATTTATTTACTAAAGAAACTAGCAATAAATATTCCTTTTATATTTAATATATTCCTTCCAAAGGATATAATTTATTATAAATTGAAAAGCTTGCCTAATCCTGTACAAATCATGATCACGTGGAGTGGTGCAAAAAATTTTACTAACTAGCTGCATGCGCTGCATGCCGCGCTGAGCAGCCAGGCTGATCCTTTGCGCAAAAAATGAGCATGTCTGTCTGTCCCCAGAAGGGCTTTTGTATATTCTGAAACTTATCAAAACAGACTAACTCGTAGCTGGGAATCGAATCTGGTACTGTTTATTTATGAGGTACCTAAGTTACGGAAGAGAGGTAGTCTAAGTATTGCCACAAAGGTTGTAACCATAAATCCGCTAAACAGACTCAACATTATCGATAAATCCCATTCATATAACTTTCCTTGAACAATTTCTTCCTACAGCGACATGGGTATTGGACAGAAGCCATTCAATATTACTTGTCAAAACTAACAATATTAAGGCATAAAGCACACGCACTTGCTTAAGGAATTACACAGATGAGGTAAGTAACTAAGTGTAGCTAATCCTGACTGTACTCACGTGGTTAGTCATGGTAAACCCGACTAATTTCGAATTCATCCGGGGTCCTTTCACAGGGACTCGGCTCACGACGCGTCATCCTCCAATTCGGACTCCATTTACCAACTTCTCGTCACCTTTTTAAGGTCAGTGGTCCAACAGGCTGCAGGTCATACTTCCGGGGTCTCCATTACAGACCGCGTCTGTCTCAACGGCCATCGGTTTTGCGACAGACAACCCAACTAATTTCGCATTCATCCGGGGTCCTTTCACAAGGACTCAGCTCACGACGTGTCATCCTCCAACTCCGACTCGTGACTCCATTAACCAACTTCTCGTCACCTTTTTAAGGTCAGCGGTCCAGCAGGCTGGAGGTTATCCGTCCGGGGTCTCAACTACAGACCGCTTCAACGGCCATCGGTTCTGCGATACACAAGGCCAGCCTACCAGCACTTCAGCACGCTAATCCTCTGATCCGGTTATCGTACCTAAAAGGTCCGGGTCTCAACTACATAACGCGTCTGTCTCAACGGACTTAGATTCTGTAGCAAACATGACCAGTCTACTACCATGCTACTTAGCTCTGGTCTGGGTTTTAGTAATTATACCTTACTAACTGATGCCCGCGACTTCATCCGCGTGGATTTAGATTTTTAATCTCTTCTTCCTGCGTCGTTTCCTCAATTTTGAGAATCGTGGCTCACCTTTGATGTAGTCTTTGCTACGATGTTCCTCCATTGCTCTCTATTTCTTGACGCGTGGATTGCGTCTCAATAGGTGTGTCGATCGCTTCTTTTAGGTTTTTAAGAAAATCGTGGGATTTTTTTGATTTTTTGGTATAAAAGTAGCCTATGCCACTCTCTCGATCTTTAACGATAGCCCTGCAAAAAATGCGCCATTGTGACGTGATTGAAGGACAAACTAACAAAGTAACTAATCAACACACTTTCGAATTTCATTCGTATTTCATGCGTATGAGTGCGTTAGTTTGGTTAGTCTGCAATCTCTACACTGTGGGATATTGGCACAGAAGCGTTGTTTATGAGACAAAACGCAATAAGCGCTTATTTATACGCGCTTCAGAATATGCCCTACTCTCTTGCATATTGTATTGACTCGCGCTCTTAGAATCCGCTGAACAAATTCGTTGTATTTTTCTATAACTGACGTTTCAATGAGCAATACTGAAAATTGATTTGATGCTTACAAATGCTAGAACTTCTCTAGGTCTTTTTTACACTATCACTGGGTAGTGACAGTACTTATACTTCTTTTATTAACCTCCGACCCAAAAAGAGCGGTGTTATAAGTTTGACGTGTGTATCTATGCATCTGTCTGTGGCATCGTAGCTCCTAAACTAATGAACCGTTTAGTTTAGTTTTTTTTTCGTTTGAAAGGTGGTTTGATCGAGAGTGTTCTTAGCTATACTTAATCCAAGAAAATCGGTTCGGCCGTTTGAAAGTTATCAGCTCTTTTCTAGCTATTACTGTAACCTTCACTTGTCGGGGGTGTTATAAATTTTTAATTTACACTTGTTATAAATACGAAAGTGTGTTTGTTTGTTGATTTGTCCTTCAATCATGTCGCGACGGAGCAAGGTTTGGTTTACAAGGTTTTTACGATTGTAGCGTAAACATAAACTCGGTCGAGTTATGCTTGTGTGCGTACTTTTTAACCCCCGACCCAAAAAGAGGGGTGTTATAAGTTTGACGTGTGTATCTGTGTATCTGTGTGTCTGTGTATCTGTGTATCTGTCTATCTGTCTGTGGCATCGTAGCGCCTAAACGAATGAACCGATTTTAATTTACTTTTTTTTTTTTGAAAGGTGGCTTGATCGAGAGTGCTCTTAGCTATAATCCAAAAAAATTGGTTCAGCCGTTTAAAAGTTATCAGCTATTTTCTAGTTTTCTTGTAGAAAAGAAGGTAAGATAACCCTTAGGTTCATAATATTCAAGTGTCAATTGACAAATGTCAAACTGTCAAGATGGACGTTGCCTAGATATACATAATTATTTATTTGAAAATGATTTGTCGGGGGTGTTGAAAATTTTTAATTTACACTTGTTGAATATTTTGTTTCATGCGTAAACTGTGGTATTAGCACGAAAGTAGAAAGTACTAATACTTAAGGGTGTTATCCAATCAGAGTTTGGGATCATCACAATGAACTGTCAAACCTCGGCAGCGTGTCAGCACGTTTGAAGTCTGTATCTCTACGGTCTACAACTCAAGGGAGATAGGTCTACTAGGTCATCTCTAGGTACTACTATTTTTAACCCCCGACCCAAAAAGAGGGCTGTTATAAGTTTGACGTGTGTATATGTATATCTGTCTGTGGCATCGCAGCTCCTAAACTAATGAACCGATTTTAATTTAGTTTTTTTTTGTTTGAAAGACTTGATCTGTTCTTAGCTATAATCCAAGAAAATCGGTTCAGCCGTTTGAAAGTTATCAACTCTTTTCTAATTACTGTCACCTTCACTTGTCGGGGATGTTATAAATTTTTAATTTACACTTGTGTTGTGTAATGTTTTACTTTTGTGTTTCTTTTTACAATACATAGCATATTCCATTTCATTTCAAGGTACATAAATGTAACAAATATCTTTATAATGCTAATCTACAACAAATTATAACCGTTTTCACTAGCGATTGTATCATTACTCTGCTCGATTGTAGTCCAAGCAGGAAGAATTGTCCATGATAGGTATAGATTGGACCGGTATCATGCCAAGTATTTCTGTTTTCTACCAGGATATTATGATTAGGTAGAAATATTCATATTTTGTATTATTTATTATACATTACACTTTCTCCATAGTGAGTATAAATCGGTGATAGCGTAGTGGTTAAGGCTTTGACCCTTTATTTAGCTAAATGTCCGAAGATTGTAGTTTTATGCAATTAAATACCTATATTTTTTCTATGCATGCGTTGCATTAAAATAGGTAGGTATATTCTGTGGTGTTACGTAAAGAAAAGTGTTGAGTACATCTTTAATTCGATAATAATAATCATTCATAATTCTAGTCAGAATCATAAAATCGACATAAAAGGGATTCAATTTTGAGAAAAACCCTAATTTAAATACAAACGTTGAATGAACCCCTTTTGTCCGTGTTAATTATGATATCGTACATCAATTCAACAAAGAGCTATTAAGGAAAGAAATAATACATCAAATAAAATATAGACCCAGAGCTGACAGACAAATCCTGAAATCATCTAATACACATGGAACACAAGACGAATATAACAAGTGCAAATTAAATTATTTATAACACCCCGACAAGTGAAGGTTACAGTAACTAGAAAAAAGCTGATAACTTTCAAACAGCTAAACCGATTTTCTTGGATTATAGCTAAGAACACTCTCGATCAAGCCACCTTTCAAACAAAAAAATTAAATTAAAATCGGTTCATTAGTTTAGGAGCTACGATGCCACAGATAGATACACAGATACACACGTCAAACTTTTAATACCCCTCTTTTTGGGTCGGGGGTTAAAAATTGACAAACTGCGTAAATGATTTCTATATAGTACAATGCACTAGACGGGCTGAACGGGACAGAGTTATGCATAACTAGATGACGCCCGCGACCTCGTCCGCGTTGATTTGGGTTTTTCTAAACCAAGTGGGAACTCTTTGATTTTCCGGGATAAAAATATGCCCATCTCAATTTCCGGGATGCAAGCTACCTCTGTGCCAAATTTCATATAAATCGGTTAACAGATGGGCCTTCAGGTGAAACAGATGGTGACAAAGATTGTCTTACATTTTTTTTATTTTTTTATTTTATTTGTACCAGAAAGTTGTAACAATATAAATAAAAAAAAAGAAAAAGTGGACAGGGAAGCACTTATCTCTATAAGAGATCTCTACCAGTGACCTTTGGCAGTGCGAGAGGTTGTAAAGGGAGTAGAATAGGTACAGCAAAGATAGACAGTAATTAAAAAAAAAACTTAGTATATATTATGTTATAATATATACTTACAAGTATTTATATATTAAAATAGACTTACAATACATATTCGACAACCGTCTCTTAAACTAAGCATTAAAAAATCGTTAAAAATTGGTCGTCGGTTCGGGAAAGAGGAAAAAAGCCGATAACTCAAACAAATGGATTGTATTATTACCACATTATTCAAAATCTCAACCCTCCAGAGGAAGTATTAAGTGTCAGACATATTAGTTACGAGTTCGAAAAGAAAATTGCGCGTCTTCATTGTTCCACGTCACGGCTATATCTACAACCTTATTGCTAAATTTACGTAACGCTCCATGAATTAGGTACATTATTGCTCATAGCCATGATAGCCTAGTGGTTAAGACGTCAGCCTCCTATTGAGAGGTCTGGGGTTCGATCCTGGTGCGTTTTGAACAATTAAATATCACCAGCTTTAACGGTGAAGGAAAACTTCGTGAGGAAACCTGCATGCCTGAGAAGTCTCCATAGAGTTTCAAAATAGATGTGTGAACTTGTGAAGTCTGCCAAATCGCAGACCCGTACTCAGTAGTGGACCGGTGATAGGTTGTTGATGTTCATACATAAGACATAATAAAAATAAATTTCAAAATATAAATGATGAACTAGCGTGGAAATTGATCAATCAGAACCCGCGGCAGGGCTGCAATTATCTACATAAGGTTACACATAGCTAAGTATTATAATACGTAGTTTTTAAAACGAGATGGTTTTTGTTGGTTATTCTTAATAGGAAGATCATACCACACTGGTATAAGATTGCATTAACTACTTTTATATTAAAACAATCGTGAAATGGTAATACAAATCGTCGTTTATAAATTTTTAAAATAAATATTAAATAAACAGTGGAAACACACCCACAGTGACAATAGCCCATACAAATATGTACACATCTCAAGCCACATGGGTGATCCCTTTATGCATTTTCTAATAATACCTCCGACTTAATTATACTGCACTAGCTTACGCGCAGGATTCTAAAGTTAATATAATAATAATAAATTCAAATTCAAATTCAAATTATTTTTATTCAATTAAACTTTTACAAGTGCTTTTGAATCGTCAAAATAATCTACCACTGGTTCGGAATGCCGTTCCTACCGAGAAGAACCAGCAAGAAACTCGGCGGTTGCTCTTTTCATTAATTGTTTATTGCAGCCAAAAATTTTACAAAAGTTACAACTTATTCTAGACAAAATTACAACTAAAACAACTAAAATATAATTTAAAATAATTTAGTATAATCTATCTTTGCTTTCACCATCACCAGCATCATTATGGTTAAACATTGATCAACCAATCATCGGCATACTATGCACGGGTATACTCTCAGAATGAGAAGGGTTTAGGCCATTATCTGCCACGCTGGCCCAGTGCGGATTGGCAGACTTCACACACCTTTGAGGACATTAGGGAAAACTTTTAGACATGCAAGTTTTCTCACGATGTTTTCCTTTACCGTTTAAACAAGTCGGCGGTGGTAGGTACAAGTGCCATAGCAATCAATATTTCCATTACACTTTACACTAATATTATAAGGGCGAAAGTTTGTGTGTATGTATGTGTGTATGTTTGTTACTCCTTCACGCAAAAACTACTTACTGAACGGATTTGGCTGAAATTTGGAATGGAGGTAGGTTATTTTCGTAATAAGCACATAGGCTACTTTTTATCCCGGAAACTCAATCAGTTCCCACGGAATTTTCAAAAATCTAAATCCAGGTGAACGAAGTCGCGGGCATTATGTAGTAATAAATAAACATTTTCGTCAATCAAAAGGCTTTAAGTTAGCTTCACAGCGCAAGCGCGTCGTGCCTTACATTTTTTGTCACAAGCGTGGTCCTATTATGGCTTATCCATGGTGGAGGAACCTCGTAAACATGTCATCGGCCCCGATTATAGCATTCCGAAAAGGGTGACCATGATTTTTCGAATCCTGGTAATTTTTCCTTTTTCTTAGCCTCCGAAGAATATAAATATAATGATTTTAATAAAAACCTACCCTTTCCAGGTCACTTCCATCACCATTTAACATCAAGTGAGGTCGCAGTCAAGGGCTGAATAAAAAAAAGACGTCTAAAAGTACGGGATAAAACATATTTTGGGCGCAGTTATGATTCAATGGCTATACAGAGTTAGGCACCTGCCTACTAATTCGCTAACTCATAGTGTCTAACAATGATGATGGCCGCATAATAGTCCATTAAAGATGTTCTACGAAAAATTATTTAATATAACTCAACGAAACAGCATTGTAGAAACAACCAATTTCAAATGAGCTTGATGGCTGTTACGTTAGATACTAAGATAGTAAGGTAATTTAACTTTTAAAGTTATAATTTGGTTTTACTTCGCTTACGTTGCAGACAATAATATATAATATATTGATGCAAATTGAACAATGTTGACACGTTTATTTTAGTTTTTATGGCGATATGTATCAAAGGCACCTTCAACGGCAAACACGGTGTTTTAGAGAATAGCACAGCAGCTTTATAATTTTTTAAAGACTAGCGCTTGATGGCTTCAGTCAAACTTGTTAGCAAGTAAGTCTAGAAGATGCAAATTCACTTATATACACATTCATTATACTATAATCTTAACGTTTCGTAAACTTATGGTCACCTTACGCCTCGTCCTTCAAGCTAAAGGCTCGATATTATTTACAGAGATTTATGGAATAACCTGCAAGAGAATGAATGTTAGTTTATCTTTTGTGTTTTGTTCGTAGTTCAACATCACGATACACTCGATATTGGCGGATCGGTTTCTTATTTTTCATATATTAAGTAGGCAGATAATAGATGCCCACGACTTTGTGAGATACCCACTTCCCTTTCTTCGTCCTAGAGGGTCTCGGATGACTTTGAATATAATATAAAACTCTCCGCCTAGATTTTTTTCTGTACATCATTTCTATATTGAAGCGGAGTTGTCAGCAATCAACATAATTTATTGTTGTGAGTTTTAAAAGTCAGGGTAGATACAAAGCCTAAATAAAATGTAAGAAATATACTTGAAAATAGCTTTGATACTAAACCACCAATTATGTGCTAATCCAGGATATTATCTGTCTCCATTCCAGATTTCAGCCAAATCCGTCTAGTAGTTTTTGCGTGAAGGAGAAACAAACATACACACACACACATACATACACACAAACTTTCGCCTTTATAATATTATTTTAATATAATATTCTTCGTGGGGATATAGGCACCAAGTTATATTATGTTATTCGATCGAGCAAACTCATTCCCTGCGGATCACCTAGATCTTGTCAGAAATTAGTAAGAACCTATATTTGCGATTTTAACCTAGTATTGTTGTCTGATAGCTGATACATGATAAATGTTTGCAAGAGTTGCATTCTTGTGGTGAGATAGAATTCAAATGACAAACAGGGCGGTTGAGTTCACATATAATTGTATATCCTTGCGGTTTGCTTTGGTTGCAGCCTTTTGTTTAGTAATTAATATCTTTTATGTTGATGATAATGACGAAGATCTAGTCCTCACAGGCACTCTCTCAATAAGTGGCACAAGTGGTCCTATATCAATCAATTAATCAATCAGCCTCTTCGCGTCCACCGCCTTCCTCATCCACCCACATCCCGCTATCCTCTTGAGGTCGTCAATCCAGCGGGTCGGAGGTCGTTCCACAGTGCGCTTGCTGATACGCGGTCTCCACTCCAGAACACATCTGCCCATGCGGCCATCAGTTCTGCGGCAAACGTGACCTGCCCACTGCCACTTCAGCTGGCTAATTCGTTAATTAATGTCCTACATGAACGAAGTAAATTCTTTGTTAGCCTGATCCTGTACAAAGGCAACTAATAAATCAACGCAAATCATTAGCTAGTCGATAGTTCTGACCGATATATTCTCAGTCCTTAAGATCATTATAATCTGTCATGCGAATTACATTATTTATCATTTGCGATCAATATTTAGCCGGAAATATGATCGAGGAAAGATTATACTTATCCGTGGGAATATTGTAATCGTTGCTCTATAATTCTAATAGAAATCAACAATGGTAATAGGCTGCCATGTATCGAAGGTGTCGTTTTACCCAAAGGTGCATACACACTGCGCCATATAATGTACCTAGGTGAGGTAGGTACCCAATTATTATATATATTTTTTAATTTAACTTAGTTGTGTAAATTAAGTTCAAGTACGTAAATAATACTTAAATATTAAGTTTTTGTTAATGACAAAAAATATTCTTACCTTTTTTAAATAAGAAAAAAACCATAATATCATAATAACAGTTTTAAAAATAATATAGTGAGTATTTATACATCCATAACCATACCTAAAATTTTATTTATGTAATAGGTACTTGGAAAATTTGTTCACCGAAATCCGTGTAAGCATATTTTTTTTAATAAATATTAGTACATTAGGATGGGCATCACGTACAGAATTCGTTACAAACATACATATTCTTAACGGGCCATATACGAAACTTTTAACAAGCTCAAATCTTCAGATGATTCAAGGCAAAAACAACAGAGACCCCCTCCTTGAGAGGGAGATGTCATAATCAACTTTTCCTTTGCCAAAGTACTGGACCAATGGGTTAAAAATACATTGGACTAACGCTACGGTTTAAAAAACCTACATACAAAATCACAGGTTTCTTACTTCAACGATTTGATCTATACGTTGATATATCAGTCAAATTATCCTTTTATATAGGTACACATTATACATTGTCATTGAAGATTGCTTTCCTCCCAACTAAGCGTAAAGTTTGTACTAGGAATAAGTACGAAAATATTGGATCGGGTGGGGTTTAAACTTTGAACTCCGACCTATCGGATTTCAGTCCGCTTTTTTAACTGTTGAGCTATTGAGGCATTACTACAGCGCGGCGCTATGTCACCTCTTAGATTGTTGGACGTGCTGCTTAGATACGTGATGATTGAAGGCATCCTGCTTTTTATTACGACATGCAGTGCATTGCGTATTTTTGATGTGTTTTACTTAGTTTTTTTGTGCACATTTTCGGGGACTAATTTCAAATTAAACCAACAGTCAGTAAAAATCTGTAGTTGAAACTGATTGATTGACAGTGAAGGCTTTTTGGACTTTTGAATTCGGACATTGGATATTTTATTCATCAAATACCTTGTTATTTAAGGTTAATTTGTGAAGAAGATTTTTTAATTCAATTTATAAACAAGGCATAGGCAATTTAAAAAAAATTAAAACAAAAAAGCCTTGCCTCACAAAAAAGTAAAAAAATCACATTTGAAAATGGTGCCATACATGGGATTCATTGTTTTTTTTTTTTCAAAAAATTTATAGCCATTCCTCGCAAATGATGTGAGGATTCTAACTTGGATTAATTAAACACTCATCCAAGGATTCTAACGATACGCCATACATCTAAAGTTATGGTGGAATAAAGATACAAACATAATATCTACATGAACCAGCGATCTAGGTACTATTTTATATCAATGACAAGAACCCTGAAAAGGTTACACTCCTTTTTTGGGCAGTCATATAAAAAATAACCCGTGCGTCGCTTCCAGCCAGCGAACATAAGTGTGAATTACATGTTATGATATTAATTACATTTAATTCGAATCCCGGAACTCTTAAATTAAGCAGGCACAATAAAATGGTGCATAACTCGTAAGGTAATGAGTACGTAAGTGCACGTGTTCCCACATAAACCACCATCATACTGATTACGGCGTCTTCACAAAACGGCTAGGAGATACGCCTACCTACACATTATTGTTAACGCTGATTATCTCTCTGATCATTTCTTAGAATACGTTTTATCCTTCCGCTGCGTGTTGTTGAGAATTTTCCAATAACCCATTGACAACAACACTAAGGACCGATTTCACCAACGTGAAATAAGTCTTATCCGATTCAAATTTGATATTTTGGCAGATTTTCAATAAAAAACTGTCATTACGAGTATTTATTTAAGGTCTATGGTTATTACGTCCCATTTATTCCTCGGTTAAACTAGTCAAACGTCACTCTACGTTGGTGAAAGCGGCACTAACTATTTTTTTTAGTTCTCATTTAGAGAGCTGGGCCACTAAGTATCAAATTTAAAAATCAAAAACAGGTATTTATTTCATCACCAATTTCTTGCTCTCAAGGTATTTTCAAGATTTCGGAAGAGCGCTTCTGAGAAAAAAGATCAGCAGGTAACCTACCTGCTGAATTTTTTTGAAAAAGAAGGAAAATTTATTTCTATGCGTAGTATTTGAGCAGGGGTATAGAACTTAGACGCTAGTTATTTTAATTTTTTACTATATTTGCGTTTAGGTACAATTACACCAAATAGTTGATGTAGCTTATGGTGAAGCGCTCTTTCGAAGGTACCTTTATGACAGCTAGCGGGGAAAACGGAATGTCACACACTGTTAGATGTAATAATATATATTACATCTAAGTGTGAACAGTGACATTTAAAAGTAGGGTGAGCGATATTTATATACATATTATATTTCCGTAGTTTGAAGGCAACTTAATTGCACCCAGAGTACCGTTGTGACAGCTACAAAGGCGCTGTAGGAGTGATGCCATCTTTTTACTGATGATGGCATAAAAACCTGTCTTTGTGAATATCCCACTTCAACTACAGTCCCTTGGCAACACAGCATTATATTATACTAGCTGATGCCCGCGACTTCGTTCGCGTGGATGTAGGTTTTTTAAAATTCCCGTGGGACCTCTTTGATTTTCCGGGATAAAAAGTAGCCTATGTGCTAATCCAGGGTATAATCTATCTCCATTCTAAATTTCAGCCCAATCCGTTCAGTAGTTTTTGCGTGAAGGAGTAACAAACATACACACACACACACACACACACACACACACACACACACACACACACACACACACACACACACACACACATACAAACTTTCTCCTTTATAATATTAGTGTGATATTAGCAGATTATATAGGGCATTAAATCCAAGAGTAAAATGGTGAAGAGAGAACTGCAAGTAGGTCGAATAATTCCTTTGCATACTCTCCTAAATATCTTGTAGAACACTGACAGACAGGCAACCTTGCACTGATGTTAGTCGCTAAATTGCTAGATGCTACGTTTGGAAAATTTTAGTAATGTAGGCGGCAATTTATATCCGTAGGTGTTGTAAGATCATCAGTGTTAACAGTATAGTGGGAGCTAAGTGCGCTTCGAAGACAGTGTAATGAAAATGGTGTACCATGTGGGATAGATGCTCTTACGTGACTATTATACGACCAGGGTTATGGGTGATTCGATTGGACCTTGGTTATTTTAGGTGACCTAGGTAATGGTAGGTGTTAGATGAATGTAAATAAACAGTGTTCAATGCAACTGCATTTTGGCTACAATTATGTTTATAATCTTGATATTCCTCGTATAGAATAGAGTAAATAGTCAAGGATTACTGCACAAATCTATTTTATTAAATATCTACGCACTTTTCTATGGATTTTTCAAGGATTTAGGTACCGATTTACCTAAATGTTTCTCATAAAGTTTTCTGTGCAAAAGGAAAGCACAGCTTTTAGACCTGCTAATCATGTTACCCGGCTTATAATAACAATTAACGAATTGAATTAACAACTCAACATACATACATACATCAAAATCGGCTTAGTAAATAGTTTAGGCTGGAAGGGCTTTGCCCTAGTCAAGTAAAAAGCTTACCAGTAAACGTATAAGACATTTCAAAATTCATCTTGTTTCACATACCTACCTAATCGATACTTTGTTAGGTATGTTATTATATTAAATACTGTAACATTGTCAAGGCTCAGCCACTAAACTTCTAATCTTAACATTTGGTACAGATGCTTACATCCTGGAGACGGAAATAGAGTTTTTCTACCGGAAAATCAAAGAATATTTAATAGATTATACCCGCGACTTCGTCCGCTTAGACAACACAGATTTTAAACCCCTCTTTTACCCCATAGGGGTTGAATTTTCAACCCCTATAGTTAGCGCATGTCTACGTCATAATAGCTATCTATATATGCGTGCCAGCTTTCAGCCCGATCCGTCCAGTAGTTTGAGCTGTGCATTGATAGAGCAGTCTTCCTAGCCAGTCAGTCAGTTCGTCAGTCAGCATTTCCTTTGTATATATAGATAAATTTATAGCCACGCGGACGAAGTCAGGGGCATTAGCTTGTTATTATACACATTCCTTCGAGTAAGCAAGTAGGTACCGGGTACATTAGATAAGAATCTGCATACCTATCTTTGTAGTTTAAATTGCATATTGTTGTACTATGAGAGGTTTCCTTGATCGCGACTGTAATTTGACGTGGACTTATGATTTGCATTAAGGTGTAAGAACAAATTAAAGACTTTTGTCTTGAAACTTTTTGTCTTAGGGCCTGTTTCACAACCGCCAGATAAACTTTATCTAACGAATAAATGTGACATTTTGATAGATTCCCAATACAAAACTGTCATAATGTCAAATTTATTTGTTAGATAAAGTTTATCTCGCTTTTGTGAAACAGGCCCTTAAAGTAACGTCAAGATTTAGAGTTTAAACTAACGTGAGTGATTTCCATGAACCCGGTTATACTCACGTGGTTAATCGACGTAAACCAGACTAGTTTTGGACCCATTCGAACCCATTCGGGATCATCCATTGACCTTCCTTTCTATCCATTGACCAATCCTTGAATTTGGGGTTCAATGGATGATCATTCGTGGGGCAGCACACCATTAGCCCCGCTTGCTTGCATTGCGATGTCGTGGTCTACGACGAAGAATTGCAGGAAGTGTCAGGAGATGATCTGCAGCCATTCTTATAGCGGTAGGTGCGAGCCGCGGCCCGAGCAGCGCGCAGTCTCACCCACGCTACGTCGCGAGCTGAGTCCATGTGAAAAAGGGCCCCGGATGGGCCCTCATAACAAAAGGTTAACACGGAGGATAATCAGATTTTACATCATTTAATCATTGGCATTAAGAATTGGACAGTATTTTTATTTCACTACATGTGCATTAGCTTCACTCCGTGTACCGCTCTAGAAATTATATCCTAAAAACTATCCTCCTATCTAACTATCCTATCCTACTCAGTCACCACTTTTATACCTTGAGTTCACACTTCTTATATTGATATGACAGAACTACCAAAGTTTTTGGCCTGACACATCCTGACAAACAGATTGGCCTATTTATGTTATGTGTAATCCTTTTGAAATCGATATACTTTGTTGATTGAAAAGTCTTGTAAAGACGACACGACAAAACAAAATGTCTGGTAAAAGTCGGCGGTGTGATCGCGCACTAATTTGACGGAGACTTATGGTTTGCATTAATTTGTTCGTCGCGGGGGGCGCCTTATGCCTATAAGTTAGTTATGGACTTATGGTGTTAGGAAGGCTTCTTTACAATAGAGAATTTACGAATAGCCTACCATTACCAAACAATGTTGGAACTTGAAACTACTGGGTAATATAATTTACCTCTATAATTATTATTAGGAGACCTTTTGCAGTTTTAATATTATATTATATTTTTGAAATTTTTAATTCTATGATAATAAAAATACTTACTAAAATTACCTACATGTTACACAATATTTGTTTATTTGAGTCTTTTGCTCTAGCTCTTCTTAGTAGAATCTACTTTCCGAACCGGTGGTAGAGTCGACATAAAATAATTCATAAGAGCCATAAGTTGGCTCCCCGAAATAAATATTTGTAAATTAAATGAGTTATGTGGAGTTATTAATAAATTATTTTAAAATGTAAATTCGGGTGGCAAAATATTTTTTTCTGATATTAGGTATACCATTTTCATTGAGATATTATATAAAAGAGCATTATTTTGGTAAAATTCCAAAGTGCAGGTATAATCCCTAAAATAAAATCTATAAAAATCGCTGAATAAAAATAAGTTATACCTACCTAACATCAGGTAAAAACATTAATATAATTCGACATTAACTGATGATTCACATTAATCCCTACGATGACCAAGTCCTAAGGTAAGTGGTTAAAAAAAGAAAAAAAACACTATAGAAATCCTACTTAAATAGTTTTATGAAACGCTTTTGAATTCTGTCTCAATTTGAATTCTTTAAATACAATAAAATTATTATACTTTTAGATTAAATCATAGTTTGATCGTAATATAGTTTTTAACGAATAACTATGAGGCTGACATAATAAAAACTAGCAATACAAGTGTAAATTAAAAATTTATAACACCCCCGATAAGTGAAGGTTACAGTAACTAGAAACGGTTGAAACGGCTGAACCGATTTTCTTGGATTATAGCTAAGAACACTCTCGATCAAGCTACCTTTCAAACAAAAAAAAATCTAAATTAAAATTGGTTCATCAGTTTAGGAGCTATGATGCCACAGACAGATACACACGTCAAACTTATAACACCCCTCTTTTTGGGTCGGGGTTTAAAAAATAGATAGATAGAATAGAAAGACTTTATTGCACACAAAAACACATGTAAAGGAATACAAGACAGAAATAAGAAAAACAGAAAAACAATTGTGTGGCCTTATTGCTTAGAGCAATCTCTACCAGGCAACCTTTGCTGAAAGGAGAAGCTAGTGTTTGATAATAGGTACCAAGTCGCAAAGAATACGTAAAAGAAGGAAAAAAATACACAAGTACCGACACATTCTTCGCGTATTCAAAAGAAGAGACATTATTCAAAGTGCAAATAAAGAAAATAATAGAATGATTGTGTGAGCTGGAGTGAAGCAAGCAGCGCCGACGTCGGACCACCTCGCGCTATCGGATGTCCGTCCCTGTAAATTACACTCAGCGCTGTGCTCCGATTTGCACTATACAATAGGATTAACAGGGCTCTCTCCGTCACTTACTCCATACAATCGTAGTCCCAATTTCATTCGAATATTAAGCAACTAAAGTCCATGTGCAGACATATTCTAGAAACTAATATCTGTGCCTGTAGTGTTTTAAATTTTTCTACAAATATGTAGTTTTACAATTACAGGAGCTCAAAGATTTGTATATGAATCTTTAAGACTGCGTAACTTTAAAACCGAATATTTTAACGGAAATCTGGAAAACTACAGGCATAGATATTAGTTCCCGGAACGTTTAGCTACAAAATTCTATTGAGTATGATTGGTTGGTATTCAAATGAGACTAAACAACTGCAACTGCCATTAGATGAGACGGCGTAAGTCGTAACCCATAGAGGTAGTGTGGCGTAACCTTTATATTTGGTGATATGGGCTACGTCTACTAGCTTCTTCTATGTTCCATAATGAGCTGGTTCCCAATCCTGTAGCCAAATATCTTAATTTGGTATCTGTACACATAACATCTGAAACAAAATTGAGAAATTAAATAAATAAATTAATAACAGATTTGGTCGGTAATTTTTTTGTAAAGTTTAGCTAACCTAGCTAAAAAGTGAACAGCAAACTTTTTCTAAGGACCCAAGAGGAGTGGTACCAAATACCTGCTTTGCAACAATTTTTAACTCAAGTCTACATAGTAATCGAAGCTACATTGTTTAGGTTTCCCTGTAATCATCAATAAGGACCTGATTCAGAACAAAGCAACAGCGCAAAGCTTACAATATTATTGGAATTAGGCTCAACTAGGGTTGCCATCGTCGGCTTTCTATTCGTTACCGGGTTTGCTTTTTGGAGTTATAATAACATTATATGCGTTTTAAGGAATTAAAATATCACTTGCTTTAACGTTGAAGGAAAACTTATGGGAACCTGAATGCCTGAGAGTTGACCATAACGTTGTCTAAGGTGGTGTTAGGTCTGTTAATCCTCCAGGCATGCAACCTCTACTGGCCGATGACATTGGCTGGCTGGAAAATTTCTACACAGCTGGAAGCAAAGGAATCAAAGGAACGAGTCGAAAATCCTGCACGAAACCTTCATCAACCACTGTCGAGCGACGTGCTCCAGAAGGAGGCAATACGAGGCAAACTTACCTCGTCTGGTCGAACCATTGATGTAAATTGTAAAATAAATATTATACAGTATACTTGTAAATATCTTCTTGTCAATATAAATGTAACATAAATGTGAGTGGCGTTTTTCTGGAGTATCTAACAACGATGCCACAGTGGGACTCACCAACACGAATGTTGATAGATTCGAAAAGGTGGGTATAGACAAATAATAATAATAATAATAATAATAATAATAATTTTATTTGATACTTATACATGGGTTACATATCAAGATTGAGATTCCTACCTTCTGCACTAGGAAATACCTGTATTGCAGAAGGTAGGAGTACAAAGTTTACTACAAGTACTTGTGTTTGTTTGTGTGGGCGTGTGTGTGTGTGTGTGTGTGTGCGGTGTGTATGCTCGCGCGCTATTTCTTGACTATTAAAATATTTTCTGTTTCGTCATAGCCCTTAGCTACCAGCCAGCTTTTAACTGCTCTGGTTAGATCGAATTTATTTATTCTGCTTATGTTGATACCTTTGCTAACCCTGTTAAATATATTATATGCATATGATGAGCGAAATTCGAATTGTGTTCCAGCAAAGCATGTATTTGTAAAATGTGTAGGGAGTTTGATTACTCTTTTGCTATTGTTTATAGTGCAAGGATCAATTTTAGAGTGGAAGCGCAAAATTATTGAACTGAAACAGTGGGTTTAAATAAAAAGAGCAAATCAGTATAATCGCACTAATTTATTTTATCACTTCACTCAACACACTAATAATTACTCTCATATATTTGTTACTACTACACTTATTTACTTATTACACATTTATTACACACTTATTACACTTATTTACAGAGACCGGCAGTATTTCAGCTTATAATGCGTACGATACAATAATAATCCTAAAAATGAGCTCGCATGGCTTTATATGGCGTTATCCCCACTGAAGGCATTCGGAAGTTGTTGCTGAGTGGCGTTCGGCTGTCAATGGCGCTGGCGTTGGCGTTCAATGGCCGCTAGGCTATGATTGGCCGGCGTTTGGCTCGGCTTGACTCGGATAGTCTGGTTGGCGTTGGCGCGTTGCGATTGGCTGAGGCGGTGTGGCGTTACATTCGGCCGTCCTGAAACAATGAATTGCTCCCGCAATGGGAAAATGCTTGGTTAGCTTTCTGGTAGGCTATTAGCTCAATAAGGTCTTCGGTTTCAAGTTATTTATCGGAACAGTTAGCACTGTTGGATATAAGAACCGTAGGCGCTGTGATATGGCTTTAAAGAGTCTGCTCAGGCATGTACAAGCTTTGTAGCCTCGAAATCCCTTAACACTGCGGGTTCTCTTAATGCCTACCAGCTTGGTTACGAAAATGAACCTGAGTAAATGCTATCAGTGTTTACTTTTGTCGCAATGCTTGTGGGAACTTGCCACTAAATAACTAAATTCCTTTGTTATAATTAAATGAAATATTAATTTTGTCAGTTACATTATCTAGTTAGCTTTATCCTATCGCTTGCTATCCTTTACCGAGCATTTGCCTTGTTACGCATAACCTCCCCGAGTTTACTAATTTAAATTAATAGCAACATGGCATCGTGACCTAGGTAAATACCAAATTATGGATAGCACATTCTTTGAGAGTATTGTCGGTAGTCAATAATATCAAGTAAGCAGTTTGTCCAATCATTTTATTCGCAGTCTCGCTAGGGCCTGTGGCACAACGCGTTTAACATGGTCTGGTTAGTGCTTGGCTTGGCTTGACTAGGCACTTGGCTCGTGGTAGTATCATGGAGGTCAAAACATACCTAACTATTAATCAGTCGACACTCGAAAACTCTAAAATGTCTACTAGTAAAAGCATTCTTATAGTCACTTTATAAGTTTGCTAGGATGTTCAAATAAGCCAAGTTATGTATAATATTCTACGAAACTGATCGTTTTCGGCTAGTAACAAATTTTGCAAAAGCATCTGTAATAATCAAATTGTACCTATACTACTGATGAGCGATATCCTTTCGCTGTCTTACAAAATGGTTTTACAAAATGTGGTCAGTATGAATTCTACAAAATTCTAATCCAATGCTATTGGTCTGTGATCTAAACTGCAATCTTATCTACTTTAAAACCAAGACGAAACAAAAGAACATTATTTAATTTATAAATTATTATCGTTTTTCAGTTGTACTATTTTTCCACGTTTTACTTTAGCAAATGCGCTGAATGAGTACTTCATTAAATGGCGAATATTGTAAACTTTATTTTCTCATGTAAATGACCTTTTTTTATGAGAATACGTCTTTAAACCTAAACCTTTATTTGACGGTCAGATATGCCACAAATTATAGTTATATTTTTAGCTTCAGCTATCACTCAAACCATTCACTCTATCCGCGAGCGTATAATGACCACCTATCATAACCCGCGTGCCCTAATACTAATTTCATAACCTCAAACAGGGTGTTAGCAATATTAACCTTTCACGGTCATCTCATCAGTAGAGGTTACAAACACGATCAACCTCATTACACTATGCATCAATATCATTAAAAACGGGATTAAAATTTGAAATGGAATAATGGATGGATCATACCTCAGTTATTACGCGTAGAAGTTGAGGGTAGGTTGCCATCGGGCGTAGAAACCATGCACGCTGCAGATGAATGTACCTCCGGTTCAAAACTCTTCTAAGGATCTTCCGGGCCCCAGAAGTGGACGATCTTCATTGTCGCTTGATTTTTACACGATGATTCGTTTCATCCTTGCGGATGAACAAAGTAGCCGGCATGTCTTTGCCGACTCGTTAATTGGCGCGATTATGCATCATAACTTTCTTTATTAATCCCACTTCTGAGATGAAACAGTGGGTTTAAATAAAAAGAGCAAATCAGTATAATCGCACTAATTTATTTTATCACTTCACTCAACACACTAATAATTACTCTCATATATTTGTTACTACTACACTTATTTACTTATTACACATTTATTACACACTTATTACACTTATTTACAGAGACCGGCAGTATTTCAGCTTATAATGCGTACGATACAATAATAATCCTAAAAATGAGCTCGCATGGCTTTATATGGCGTTATCCCCACTGAAGGCATTCGGAAGTTGTTGCTGAGTGGCGTTCGGCTGTCAATGGCGCTGGCGTTGGCGTTCAATGGCCGCTAGGCTATGATTGGCCGGCGTTTGGCTCGGCTTGACTCGGATAGTCTGGTTGGCGTTGGCGCGTTGCGATTGGCTGAGGCGGTGTGGCGTTACAGAACATAAGTATTGTTGTCGGACATTAAGTACATTGCATTCTTTATATAAATCATCAGTGGGATATCTAAATAAAACACAATAATTAGTTTTATTTACATATATCCTCCCTTTTACTGAAATTCTTCTTTATTTGCGACGTATTACTAATCTGCTTTCCTTTTTATTTTCTCATCTGGCAACCCTAAGCTGAACAAGTCAAATATCAAGTATCACAGCAATTTTATTGTTCGACAAATTCACATAAAAGTTCTATCTGAATTAAATTAGTTTTAAGCTCAATTATAACTTTTGTACTTTATCAATTGTTTTCAAAGACAAAATGTTCAGTAAAATTTTTGTTTTCTACGGTATTCATTTATGGTTTTGTATTTAGTTATACATTTTTGCATGAATAAAAAACATAACAATTTGGGCCGTTGTTGAGCCGTGAAGGGCTAGCAGACAGACAGACACACTTCCGCACTTATAATAGTATACTAGAAGATGCCCGCGGCTTCGTCCGCGTGGACTTAGGTTTTTTTAAATCCCGTGGGGACTATTTAATTTTCCGGGATAAAAAGTTACCCATGTCAATTTCCGGGACGCAAGCTACCTTTGTACCAAATTTCGTATAAATCGGTTAAACGTATGAGCTTTTAAGAATCCCGTGGTAACGCTTTGATTTTGCGGAATAAAAATAGCTTATGTCCGTCCCCGGGATGTAAGCTAACTCTTTTAAATCGGTTACACTGTTGGGCCGTGAAAAGCTATCAGACAGATGGACAGACAGGCAAACACACTTTCGCATTTATAATATCAGTATGTATTATATGAATATCTCGACTACAACATAGTGCAACATCGAGAGATCTACATAGTGCAACATCGAGAGATTTCCAAGCAGGATAAATATCATAATACCGTTAATTGATAAATAGGGTCTAGTCGGCGTGTCAAAACAAATCTATGGTTGCAGATTTATTCGACAGAATGTAATTGTTTTATCTCATTTGCGGCGTAAAATATAGCCCGGTCGTGCGATATTTAAATAAAATCGCACGATTTCGACTTATACAGCTAGATTTTAATATATTGGAGCTACGTGTGTGAACGGTTGCATTATTCAAATGAAAGACAGGACAAGGCTGCGTGAAGACAACGAAATAGTTAGTGTAACGAGTCATGAGTAGATTGAATATTTTGACGATCTCATATGATTCAGCGTTCAACAATGCCTC
Organism: Maniola jurtina; assembly: GCF_905333055.1. Classification (NCBI taxonomy): domain Eukaryota; kingdom Metazoa; phylum Arthropoda; class Insecta; order Lepidoptera; family Nymphalidae; genus Maniola; species Maniola jurtina. Next base: position 1,737,629 of record NC_060033.1, on the reverse strand, counting down.
GTCAGGAGTCTTCAATGTACTGGAGTGATTTATGCGTTACATTTTGAGACAGTTATTAGATGACTTGAGGAGTTTATTAGTAGCGCGCTCGAAGATTTATATACAAGTCAAATTACTAACCCTATAAAATCGGTCAAGTAAGATTCGGACCCGTTGTGTGCACTCGCACACTCCAGTTTAAGAAATTAATTCTAGTATCGACTATTCTCACAAATTAGTCGATACTAGAATTAATTTCTTAAACTGGACCCTTTCAAAGAAAGATTTGTATATAAACCTGTGAGGATGATACTGCCATTGTCGCAATTAAAATACCATAAGCCTACGTTGTCGTATTAGTTTACGATTTGCGAAAAACCAAATTAAATTTGAATTTCGCGGGCAGACCCGTCGCCGTCGCTTTCACCTTAAGGCGATTCACTTAGCCACAGCTCTTAAAATACTAAATTTCGTCACATATTATTACTCATACATATTATGTAGGTATAATACGCAGTTCGATATGGCCGGACCTCGTCCTTCGTACACTTTCGTCGGGTTCTACGGTTAATTAATGCAACTCAAGTAACCCCAGGCCTAAATGGCAAAAGTTTAAAATATATTTCGAAAATGTCCTTTAATAAAATTGTATTACTGAAATTAGGGGCTTCCTATACACATTAAGAGACCGCTTAATTAAGAAAAGCACTCAAACAAATGAGGCCCCTTTAAATTGTTATTATTATTGCATTTCCATTACAGTTAGTTTTGGGCTGTTGGTCCAATAAATAGAACCTCTTAAGTACCAACCTAAATATAAAATTTTACTTGCGTCAAGTTAGTTGGCTGGAAATTTCCGGAATAAGGCTCTTGAAAAGGTAACCTTTTACATTTTTTTGAGTTTCTGAATCTCCAGAGAAAAAAAGGATTCCTTATAGGATCAGTTCGTTGTCTGTCTGTCTGTCATTCGGAAGGTCAACGGGAAGTACCCTATAGGTTTTCTTGACAGACACGACAGACGGACAGAGGGACGGACAGACGGATAACAAAGTGATCCTATAAGGGTTCCATTTTTCCTTTTGAACTCTAAAGTGAATATTACAAAGCCATGAAAACAAGATCTAGGAATCTTGCGACGATGTTTATAAACTTATCGATGTACTGACATTATTATGAAAGAATCTTGATAGGCCTGCATGAATTATTTCCCCTCAGGCAAAATGAAGATGTGTCATAAAATTGATACAAAAATACTTATTCGTGTTAAGGTAGATGCGTTTAACCTCTATTATATTTTATCTGGCTTTTTAATCTGACTTAGCATCAAAGGTTCTGATTTTTTATAAGTTCTTAAGTATGGGATGTCTGGAAGAGATCACTTTAATGATTAGGTCGCCCTTTGTTTTTTAAGTCATCTTTAATAAATAATTGGTTAACTTTACAAATTCTAAGTAGGTATACATGCATTTTAATATTTTTATGACATTAAAGAAATATAACGAATTTGAAAAAACTGCATTTATTCACGCAAACGATTGAATTCACTGTACGTAGCGAGAATGTATCAATACAAAATGATTAATGCAAAATGGTTGCGATACAAGCTTTCGAACTTTTTATTTTCTGTTCGCTGCCTTGTCGAATATTATACACAAGTGTTAATTATATTAAGCTATATTGAGACTTGTCGAAACATTGCAGGAACTTCTAAATTGGTGAAAATGTACAGCTGTATTTATTATCTCCCAAAGCCACCATGATCCAAACTTCATATTGGCTTATCGTTCCTCCCTACGATGGGGACAATACGCAGAGAAATTTTCAGCTTGTATAACTTAACGAAGGTCTGGCACGCGCTGGCTCTTAGTCCAATAGCCAATATGGTAAACTATAATATACTAATTAGTCTAAATGTGTCCCTCTGCGAGGAGACCGTTTCCCAGTAATGGGCCGGGAATGGGGTGTGAGGATGATTTTTTAATTTAGATACAAGATAACCCTTGATTGCAATCTCACCTGGTGGTAAGTGATGATGCAGTCTAAGATGGAAGCGGCTAACCTGGAAGGGGTATGACATTTTTCATTAAACCCATACCTACTCCATTGATTTCTACACGGCATCGTACCGGAAATCTAAATAGTTTGGCGGTAAATAGCTTTGCCGGTAGGGTGGTAACCACGGTCCACGGTCGTCCATCCAAACTCCTACCGGGAATCGAACTTGGGACCTTCCACTTACCACGGCGCCATTGAGGTCGTCAGATAATGATAATGATCATTGTGAAAAAGTTGCTGTCTTTGCCTGTTTTAATTTTAACTCAAAGCTGTATACTAAATCGCAGAAGCCTTTTGCTCACTAATTAGTTATTCGAAATAAAAATAAAACCCTTTCGCGAAGACAATTGGTAATAAATAACAAGTGCTCTCATTAACATAAATTGTATTTGGACCGACGGCATCACAATGTAGGATAGTTTAAAATTATATTTTTGCTTTTAATTTTATACAATGCGAAGTCTTGCCGGTAGAGTAGATACGTTTTTTTTTAGATAAAAGAAGCGAGCAAAAGAGCAGGCTGGTCACCTGATGTTAAGTGATTACCGCCGCCACGTTGATCTTTGTTAGCAGGTCGCAGTTTCCAATCACAGTTTTGATTGTGTTTTAATTTCACAGAAAATAATTATTTTAATATATTTTTCTTAATTTTTTTACCAAATATTTTCGTCTTTTATTGTAAGTCAATCGACTTGGAATCTTAAAATTTATCAAAAGACAAAATTAAATTGTCTAGACAAAGGTAGAGCCAACTAATCCACACTAGCTAGACTCTAGAGTGCTCTTTCATGCTCATTTTGGAGAACTCTCAGGCATGCAGGTTTCCTCACGTTGGTTTCCGCCACCACTAAAGCAAGTGATATTAATTAATGCTTAAAACGCACATAACACAAAAGTTATAGATGTGTGCCCGGGATCGCATCCCCGGCCTCCCAAACAGAAGACGGACGTCCCACTAGGCTATCGCCGCTTATCAAAATCAAATAATAGCCTTTTACAAGTGTAAATTCAAAATTTATAACACCCCCGACAAGTGAAGGTTACAGTAACTAGAAAAGAGCTGATAACTTTCAAACGGCTGAACCGATTATAGCTAAGAACACTCTCGATCAAGCCACCTTTCAAACAAAAAAAAAACTAAATTAAAATCGGTTCATTACTTCAGGAGCTACGATACCACAGACAGATACACACGTCAAACTTATAACACCCCTCTTTTTGGGTCGGGGGTTAAAAATAATTGGGTATTACAAAAGTTGCCACATTGTTTCCTCTGACAGTACTCTCTACCGTAGGACAGCCGGTAGACCGCGTAGGAGTCACAGCTTGGCGAGTAATTAAAAACACCCTTTGTTGTTGCTACTGTTGAATCGGTTTTGTAGATCAATATTAATATAGAATTTCAATTTCATTCACTCATTTCACAATTTTTAGTGGCCCCACTGTACTATAATATTATGCTATGCCCAGTTAAAACTCTACTGTTTACTAAGCTATTACAGTGATCGCGAGCAATTTGCTCTTATCCATTGAGGAGTTCTGTTCTCCATCTCCGAAGATATTCATCAGGTCTTCATCAAATTTATATGGGACCACCTGCAAAGTATAACCCTTTCAAACAAAAAAAAAATCCAAATCGGTTCAGGTGTTTTTGAGTAATCGGGCATAAAAAATATTTAAAAAAAAGATTCCGACGAATTGAGAACCTCCTCCTCTTTTTGAAGTCGGTTAATAAAAATAAGTGACCAACCAACACAGTTCACAAATCACTTCATTTCATTAAGTTACATGAAGACCAGGACAAATTTAAAATTGCACATGGCATATTATTATTTCATTAGTGAAATTTCGATCTCAAGTTGATCGATTTTTTACTCGATTCCCGAATACAGGTCATTAAGTATTTTTGGACATCACATCATAATATTAAAATTACCTATCTACCTGGTTGTTTTTTGGATTATAGCTAAGAACAATCTCGATCAAGCCACCTTTCAAACAAAAAAAAGTAAATTAAAATCGGTTCATTCGTTTAGGCGCTACGATGCCACAGACAGGTACACAGATACACAGACACACAGATACACAGATACAGACGTCAAACTTATAACACCCCTCTTTTTGGGTCGGGGGTTAAAAAACCCACTTTTGCATTACTTAATATTAGGATGGAGTAACGTGGCTATGAGCTGTGAGCTACATTATTTTTGTGTGATGTAGAGAATATACCTACGTCATCCACGCGTCACCTGTATCGATTTTGATATTGTATAATACCCATTTAACTATGACCTTCTTAAGGATTTAGTTTATTACGGTAATTTTATTTTTTTCTTTACAATTCAAATCTTTGGGAGGTCGTCCTAAACTGGATAGTTACATGATAAGCTTATCAGATTATCAAAGATAACTAGAAGTCATTTGAGACTCTAATGATTTAACATAAGGTTTAAAATGCATTGTAGTTTTGAGAGTTAGATTACAGGGTGTATTAACTTAAGCCGCGATAGTTTTTATGTTCATTTGAAAACAAAATGTAATCTTGTGAAGAGTTTTTCAATTTTCTTCTGATGATTCAATTAAAAATAAACTTTATTCTTTAGTGACAGGGTTGCTTTTAGTGTTTTTATGATTGTTGTGATGGATATCCTATAGCTTAGTTCAAATTTTCAGTAGATTAACTTTTCCTAAGGCGGAAGGTTTTTATGTTTCAAGTTTGTTCTCGCGATGTATTTAGATGTCAAAGATATTTGCTATTTGCTCTTTTTCGTGGTAGTCTTGCTACTAGTGTTCGTTTATTTGCAAGTCTGCGATTTCGTTATTGGGAGATTCATCTTTAAGATTTTCAGTAAGTACCTTGCCTATTTTTTTGTTTCAATTTCGAGCTATTACTCTAAGCTCTCTATATTCCTATTCAAAGTCCCCATATCGCTACTCTGTGTTATATCGCTCGGCGGTACAGCTTTGCCAGTAGGGTAACTAGCCACAGCCGAAGTTCCCACCAAAACAAGCCAGAGACATTTTAGAAATTATAGAAACTCCCAAATTGCCCCCATCAGGAATCGAACCCGGGAACTGCCATTTATATATTAGACGACAGCACTCACCACTGTGCCAGGGAGATCTTCAAAAGATCTAGTAGTAGGAAAAGTAAGTAAAGAAATATTCTTTTACACTAAAATAATATAAATATAACAAAATATCTACAAGTTTATATACAAACAATAGGCGGCATTATCGCTTAAATAGCAATCTCTTCCAGGCAACCTTAGGGTAGAGCCGAGGATACATAAAAATTAAAGAAAGCGGAAGGGTTTTTAAGTACTAATTAAATAAAGTAAATAGTGCATACTTAGTAGGTATGTAGACAATGCAGCTGCAACTTCCACGTGAAAAAATAAGTTCTAAATACTTGTAAAAGTCCACTAAGCTGTTCTGAAGTAAGCGACAGATCGAGATGGCAATTAGGGAATGAGGCGGGGGGGCGTCCCGCACACCCGCACATCACCCGCACTTTTCCGCACCGGGTTAACATAGGGCTGTGCGGGTGCGCCCCCACCCTGATTGCCATCTCGGCCTGTCGCGTACTATAGGTACCTGAGTACTTATACAAACAACACTAACACAGATTGCGATTTTGTTTCGTAAGTACTAATTTTAGATATTAGAGATAAGGTAACAAATAGATAGTTAGACATTGTACCTATTCGTCAATGGAAAGTTTTGGAACTCTCTTATGCCTATGTGGTGATAGCCTACTTTTCGAAGGGTCGGGGGTTCAGTCGCGACAATGCACCACTAACTTTTCGGAGTTAGGATGGACTGTCCGTAAGGAGGTGCGTTTTGAACTAACCAAGTAAGTACCTATATCACTTGCTTTAACAGTGAAGGAAAATATCATGAGGAACCCTGTTTGCCAAGAGTTCTAAGTCCATAATGTTCTCAAAAATGTAAGTAAGTACTTATTATGTCTGCCAATCCACATTTAGTCAGCGTGGTGGACTATGGCCTAATTCCCTGATCTGAGCCCTATATACCCTTCTAATTCAAAGAGGAGACCCGCGCTCATGCAGTTTTTTACAGCTGCTAACCGATTTTGAGTTTAGACTTCAGAGATAGCTTGCATCCCGGAAAAGGACGCAATACCTTGGCTACTTTTAGTGGCGGAAAATTAAAGAGTTCCCACGGGATTCAAAAAATCAACGCGGAAAAAGTTTCGGAAATTGTAGGTAACTATTCAGAAATAAAGCAGGTAGCTACTTATTTCTTAAAGGATCGCCGACAGATGCCTGTGAAAACCTCCTTGGCGTAGTGTTATTTGTTAAGAGGGAGGGTTAAGACACAGATATTAGTTTCTAGAATATGTCTGCAAAATTTCATGGACTTTGGTTGCTTAACATTCAAATGAAATTGGAACTACGATTGTATGAAACGAGTGGAAACGAGTGACGGAGAGAGCCCTGTTAAGCGCTGTGGTATCAGGATCGATTCCCGGCAGGGGTGTGGAATTTTATAATTTCTAAATGTCTGGTCTGGTTTGGTGGGAGGCTTCGGCCGTGGCTAGTCACCACCCTACCGTCTAAGCTGTGCCGTCAAGTGATTTAGCGTTCCGGTACGATACGAAACCAAAGGACAGGCACCGGTATATACCTGTATAGGCATGAGTTTAGTAAAAACTGCCATACCCCTTCCAGGTTAGCTCGCTTCCATCATAAACTGCATCATCACTTACCATCAGGAGAGATCGCATTCGAGGGGTACATCTTGTATCAGAATAAAAAAAATGCAACTGCACGATGACGTATTACCTAGGTATGTCAAATGGATGATTAATCGTGGTATTTACAAAATCAGGGATTAGTGTTTTTGCTTTATTAGATAATTCTTTTTGTTAAGTTTATCGTCTGCTGTAGCGAAACTATTCGATATTGTAGCGATTTTTATCTTTGTTGTAGGTAGTAGCGTTAAATTAGTAATTTTAATTAAATTCCGAACTAAGTACACTGATGTGTTTATTCAATGATCGTGATTACGATAAAACTGAGTGATGGATCGGAAAGATTGGGATAGGTAGACTGGGTACGGTAGTAACAATTTTGATTTGACCACTCAAAGCACTGGTAGTAGGTAAGGCCATATAAGGAATGGTTAAAACAATTATTGAGATAAAAGACTGGTCATTTGTCTTTAAACTGATATTAAAATAAGATGCACAAGTGAAACAATTTGGCAGAAATTAGTCTTAATTATATAACAATACACAATTTAAGTATTGAAATAGATTTTACTACTCGAAAACTACTAAAAGGGGCTTTTAATTAATTATACTAATGTGTTTGTTTGTCCTTCAATCACGCCGTAACGGAGCAACTGATCGGCTTGATTTTTGCATTGATATAGACTGTAGAGTGACAAAGGCTACTTTTTATCCGAAAAATCAAAGATTTCCTACGGGATTTTAAAAACAGAGTTAATATAAATCAAAAAAAGGTTATGTTTCTATAATATAATCTTGCCTTAATTCACTGATTAATCAGTCTAATAATATTAATAATAAAAATATAATCTTGTCTTAATTCAGTGATTAATCAGTCTGACTATAATAATAATATTAATATTAATAATAATCTAATCATTTGGAAATTATTTTCATTTGGTCAGACTCAACATGGTCAAAATCAAATCATGGTCAGAACCAACAAAATCTGAGTTTATATTAAAATCTATTAAAATTACCCCATATTAGTATTTTTTCAAAAGTGAGTTTTATTGTTCTAAAGACATTTTAAAGGCGTTCGAAGTAGAGTATCTAACGCTTAATATTGTTTGTAATTAAAACCCAGACACTTCCCGCTTTATCTAAATCGACTATTTAACCGCAACATATTTCCATTAATTATTATATTATCAAATCTTCCACAGGTATTGATAGATATCGCACTGTATCAGTTGCGTGCCGTTTTTTTTGATAAAGGTACCTTCGAAGTACACCTTTGTTTTACTTTCGGACAAAATTAGCTCAAAAAATGGACTATCTAGTGCTCTTGGCGCCATTTTTTTTACTTGTGTTTGTTTACGGACTGACATGCATGTGTTTGCATTGCTGTGAATTTTTCGGTGAGTTTTGTGTTTTTGAGATTTATTTTAGATTCGTTTCCCCGTGCCTCTTTACCTTCTTTATCATTACTAATTACATAATTAGTAATGGTAAAGAATTAGATATGTTATGTTTTATTTAAGGTTTTTTGTATGTAGGGAGGTGATTTGTATTTAAATAGGTAAATTAGGTATTTCATGTTTCTATATAGATTGTTTACCCCTGTCACTAAGGATGATTTTATGTCGAGTATGAATAGTTTAATTTTTTTGTTTTAAATTTAATAAATTGTAAATTAGTTATTCTCACATTACGAAGTTTGAGATTTATGATTTTGCAAATAAAATGCAAATAAAATTAGTACGTAAATCTACATTTAAATGTAGGTGCTGCCATCTAGTGTTGAGTAGATAACACTGACTACTGCCATCTATTAGAAAATAGATGAACGACTTATAAAACTTAATGTAATTTAATATCGAAGATAAAATTTAGATGGCGCTGTAATACATAAAGATTTTATGCTTTCAAGCATTACTGAAAAATTTTTTTGTTCGGACGACCATTGTCATTGAACTCATTGATGTGGTAAGTAGATAATATACGGAAACAATTAAATCAAAAGTAAATACCTACGGAGGCTTCGTCCACGTGGATTTACGTTTTTTATAAATCCCGTGGTTTTTTTTTTTAATTTTTCGGGATGTCAGCCTATGTTACTCTACAGGTCTTTAACTAAGTAAATTCTTATTATATCCATGCAAAAAATTACGTCAATCCGTTGCTCCCACAGGTTGCTACGTTTTGACGTGATTGAAGAACCAACCAATAACTTTCTTTCACTTCACTTTCGCATTTATAATGGGTACTTACCGACTTTAGCCATGTGTATTAATTACTTCAAGGAGGCATAGGTCTAGTACTATGTTAGACTCTAGCATGCTAGACTAGGCATATAGAGACTTCATGACAGGATAAAATCTTTGTGAGATGCATAGATTTAATAATCAGATCTTATCCCCCAAGTACATCATAATAATTATAATACCTATCATAATCTTATCGAAGGTGCAATGATAGGCTAGGTACAAATTAAAAAAGATTTTATCGATCAGGAATCAAATTATCGATAGTGCACAGATTAGACGACAGTAATTTGATAAGAATACATGAAAATCTATCGACCCCTTAGTTAGTGACCACAGAATTTTGAGTAATAGAAAAAGACCATAACGAAAAAAAAATGTGAAAAGGATTAACTACCTAGGTCCATTCACTGTATTGTAATTGTACATACCGAAAAAGAGATGCCAATCAAAATATAGCCTTTTAAATACTTTCTTAATTATTTTAAAAACTATAATATTTAGTTAACAAAAACGAAAAGTTTTTTTTTGGAAAAATAAGTATCCACACAATAAAAAAACCTACAGTAAAATTAATTGTGACCGAGTAAAAGATTGTACCTAGGTAAATTGTATGATATGACTAATCTTGTTTATTTTTTCATGACTAATTGAAATAAGACCCTAAAAACACAAATTCAAATACTTATGAAAGTTTTTGGTTGTATAATTTTCAAATAAAAGGTAAAGTTGCAATTTTTTTCATATCCAGGACCCTTAGGTAATATAGGTATAGCGAGCGTGATACTGATTTTGAGCAACTTATTTATACAATAATCATTCGAAAGAAAGTTCGACGTATTATTTCTAGCCTCTAGCCTCCAAACTACATAAAATTGTAACACAAGTAAACACTCTGTTTATACAATAAAACGCACTGATGTTTAACCACACATCTGTGCGGCGAGGGCAACAATTTCACGCTCTTTCTATCCATTCTGAATTCCGTATCAGAAACACAAGCATTCTGCAAACATGATCAACTGATCACATTAGTGACGTATGAAGTTATTTTGATACCTATTTATCAGGCCATACCAACTAGTAGCTGTATTGGGTACCTTAGATAATGATTTTTGAAGTGATTTTAGATTTGATCGTGGATCAGTCTGGCCATTGTATATAGGCAGGCATAACGAATAATATTAAAATCCCTCAGACTTTTTACCCGACTACGGCAAAGCCCAAAGGAAGGGGCACTTTTAGCAGTCTATGTATGCATGTTTGTATTTAAATTCTGTGTCTTCCACCGTAGCGCCTAAACTACTGGGCCGATTTTGGTAAATGAGGTGTCAATTGATTCGTTGTGAAAAGGTTCGGGTGACATAGGCTATATTTTATACGAATAATATTGACCTAACGGATGTTACATCAAAAAAAGCAGGGGTATCCAAATTTTTTTTTGCTATTGGTTCGAGTGGGATGTCAAGTGAAAGAGGAGAAAATTCTGAGTTAATAAATATAAATGTACTACATCATTAAAATAAACCAAGGGACAGAAAAATAATTTTATTATAATATTTCAGCGTTTTTTAAGACGATCGCAGTCGGGTTTTAGTTTTCAATTTTATTATAAGCAGGTTCGATAATCGGACCGATAATTTCGTCGACTTTTATCTTTGTTTTTTTTACCTTGTTTTTGAGCGACTTTTTGTAGGACGTGTGCTTTTTCAATATTGCAATCTATATGTTTAATTTTTTGCCGACATAATATAATCGGTCACTGACTGTCGGACGTGGGCAGATATTATAAAGGCTCTTTTACGCATGAGCGACAAATGCGCATGCCATGGTTGTGCTCTAAGAATAAGCAAGGACTCTCTTCTAAAATCAATGGAAAAACTTATAGGGTACTTCCCGTTGACCTAGAATCATGAAATTTGGCAGGTAATTAAGTCTTATAGCACAAGTAAAGGAATAAATCTGAAAACGGAGAATTTGTGATTACATCAATAAAAAAAAATTAAAATGTTTTTCAAATTTCTAAGGAAGATATTTATACCAAGTGGGGATCTTATGAAAGGGCTTTACCGGTACATTCTAAAACTGATTTTTATTTATTTTTATGCATGTTTTTGATTTATCGTGCAAAATGTCGGGAAAAATACCCGAGTACGAAACCCTCGGTGAGTGAGTCTGACCCGCACTTGGCCGGTTTTATAGGGTTCCGTACGCCCAGGATGAAATATAAAAAAACTGTAACGTGTACAAACTGTACTGACAATATTAATAATGTATTATCGAATTTAACAGGGCTCTCTCCGTCACTCGTTTCATACCATTTCATACAATCGTAGTTCCAATTTCATTTGAATATCAAGCAACCAAAGTCCATGAAATTTTGCAGACATATTCTAGAAACTAATATCTGTGTCTGTGGTGTTTTAGATTTTTCTAAAAATATGTAGTTTTAAAATTGCAGGGGCTCAAAGATTTGTATGAAAATTTTAAGACCGCGTAACTTTGAAATCGAATATTTTAACAGAAATCTGGAAAACCACAGACATAGATATAAGTTTCTAGAATATGTTTGCAAAATTTCATGGACTTTGGTTGCTTAATATTCAAATGAAATTGGAACTACGATTGTATGAAATGGTACGAAACGAGTGACGGAGGAGCCCTCTTAAGAGATTGTTAACGCTTGTTTACCATCGCGTGCCAAACAACCTCCGTCTTGTGGTTGGGGCTTATCTGGCGGATAGGGCGGTCATGTACCCGGGTCGGAATGGCTGGGGTCGGCGAGAGTGCTTGTGCGGTGTTCCGCAGGGGTCTGTCTTGGGACCACTCCTGTGGAACATTGGTTACGACTGGGTGCTGCGCGGAGCACTCCTGCCCGGCGTCGGTGTCACTTGCTACGCTGACGACACGCTGGTTACGGCGTGTGGCGAGACACACCGGCAGGCGACATTGCTGGCAACCGCTGGGGTTGCACAGGTCGTAGGGAGGATCCGGCGCCTGGGTCTCGAGGTGGCGCTTAACAAGTCGGAGGCGATGTTCTTTCATGGGCCTCGACGCGCGCCACCTTCGGGATCCCACATCATCGTGGGTGGCGTTCGCATCGACGTCGAGTCAACAATGAAGTATCTGGGACTCATCCTCGACGGCCGGTGGAATTTTGGGCCACATTTCAGGCACCTTCTACCCAAATTGATGGGAGCTGCGGGAGCGCTTGCTCGGTTGCTGCCCAATCTCGGTGGTCCAGACGCCTCCTGTCGGAAGCTCTACACTGGGATCGTGCGTTCAATGGCCCTTTATGGGGCTCCTGTGTGGGCGGAAGCTCTGACGGACCGCAACGTCGCAATATTGCGGAGACCGCAAAGATCGATGGCCGTCAGGGTAATAAGGGGGTACCGCACGATCTCCTTCGAGGCGGCGAGCCTCCTTGCCGGATGTCCACCCTGGGATCTTGAGGCAAAATCTCTCGCCTCCTTGTACCAGTGGAATAAGGAAGTGCGCGGGCGGGGTGAGTTACCGATGCCCCAAGAATATGCGCGGCATCGCTCCCAGCTCCGAGGGGTCTTATTAGTGGAATGGAGGGAGCGGTTGGATAATCCCAGCGCAGGGCATGCCACGATAGCGGCGGTAAGGCCTGTCATGGAGGATTGGCTGGGGCGCCAACATGGCGTCCTAACCTTCCGGCTGACGCAGATACTTACCGGACATGGTTGTTTCGGTAGGTATCTGCATCGCATAGGTCGGGAGCAATCGCCCGATTGCCACCACTGTGAGGACCGCCTTGAGGACACGGCGCAGCACACCCTGGAGGAGTGCCAAGCTTGGGCAGAACAGCGCCGTACACTCGATGCGGCAGTTGGTGGTGGTGGTCTCTCGCTCCCAAACATCGTGCAAGCGATGGTTCGGAGCGAAACAGCGTGGAGTGCCGCTGCCTCCTTTTGCGAGGAGGTGATGTCTGCAAAAGAGGCGGCGGAACGTGAGAGGGAAATCTCGATGGTGGATCCCTCTCGCAGGAGACGCAGCGGGCGCCGAAGGGCAAATAATGACCTCCGGCCTCCATGAGTTGCCGACCTGCGGTTGACGGGCGTAAGGGGCGTTCGTCAGCCGATACATAACCAGGTCAGGAGGTAGCGCGCCGTGTTCCGGGTGCGCTTCCGAGACGGAGCTGGTAGCAGCCAGCCTAGCGATGGGACCCGTCCGCTTGGCGGTGGGTCAAGTCCTGGCGGGAGTGCGGTGAATACTACATTAGTGATACCCGCGCAACCGCCAGTCCGTTGAGGAACAAACACAGGTTTTAGTGGGTGCAAGCCCCACATAACCCCTCCGTTTCCCCTGACGGAAGGGTATGCGTTAGGCATTTCCTGTGTATAAAAAAAAAAAAAAAAAAATCTCAAATATAATATACTTATCTAATTTTTTTTTTTAATTAAAAGTTCTTTAAGAATTTATTATAATATGAACTGTCCCATCTTATCTTCGACACCAGTGAACCTAAATTTTTGAAAGAAAATGCAGAACATGTTTAGTTCTTTACCTGTAGATTACAGGAAAAACCTATGAGCCCTTGGTCTGAAAATAACATAATAATTTACATAGGTCTATTCATCGTACGGAAATGAACCCTCTCCAGGCAAGTTTAACTCACACTTGGCCGGTTCTTTTTGATAACAATAAGACGTAGGTGTGTAATAAACATGATAAAAAGAGTTTACCTAAAGAATGTTTGAGTTTTGATTATTATCTTCATGTAATAAAAAGGAGAGGTGTGTCGTTTATGCACATTATATTTTTTTAAACAAACAAAGAATTAGGTAGGTACCTAGTGTATCTACCTTTTTTGATTAAAAACCGGTTATGTGCGAGTTGGATTCGCACGCGAAGGGTTCCGTGCCATCGTACATTTTTTTGTGTGTTGTTTTCGTATTTATATGTTTACTGGTGCTATAAGACATTGCTAAGTATACAGTACCTTTCATGATTCAACGGGAAGTACCTTGGCTTTGGTTTTCTTGACGGTTCTTGATAGACACGACAGATAGACAGACAAAAAAATAGTCGGACAGACGTAGTTATCCTATAAGGGTTCATTTTTTCCTTTTGAGATACGGAACCCTAAAATCCGAATTGGAAAAAATCGAGAGGGGCATTAATGCTGCTTTTAAATAATTTTCAGTTCGGTTAGGTAGGTACGTAATATAAAAAAGTTTTCATTGGACTTCGTCTGTGTTGGTGTTGGCTGGCGAGCGTGCTCTGCCTTTTTGGAGTGTTTTTTTTGTTAAAACTGTCTGGAAAACGCTCTAAGGGGGTGCCGTGCGTGTGTCGGCGAGCGCCGGCACAGACGGGGTTCATAATTGTACCTATAGTTTAACTAACTTGTTACAAATAACTACAAACTTGACATTGGCTAATCTTTGTAAAGCCAGACGAGAGAAAAAAAAAGTCTTCATTCCATGTTATTTTTATGTTTAGTATGTATTTATAAGACAAATTATTCAAGGATAAGTAGACGTACAAAATCTATTTTTAATCTCTTCATCGCCGTTTTAATACTTAAGGTAGTCGTTTATATTTAATACTATGTTATACTATGTTATTTACAGCAACTTCCATTAGCATAATAAGAATTGTGACATACAAAACAAAAAAACCTGTAACGTGTAAGTACTAGGTACCTACTAGGTACATACTATGTAGATATTTATAGTTGTGTTTCCATGAACTGACGACTGATGGGAGGTAAGGGGGTGCACTAACATCTTAGCACCCCAACTGTCAACCTCACCTGCACGTGGTGCCCCCTGCGAATTAGCAAACGAGGCAATGACGACCGAAGAATGGCGGGATAACCATTCCAAATTGCTGGGCTCTAAATAGCACAGACCAGTGACGGGCAGCAGCGTCACTGGTGCGAAGTAGCCTACAGCCCTGCGCTGACCAACCCGCCTGCCCAGCGTGGTCAGTATGGGCATCACTTTCAATGAGCAGCGCCAACAGACAAAGGCCCCCAGTTCCCGGCAGCCCTGCTATTCCCGACTACGGTAGCGGTCGCGGTCACGGTAGGGCAGGGGGTGCTAAGAATCACCGGGCTACGGATGGCTACCATACAAAACGACTCTATTTGGCAACGTACAACACCAGGACCCTGAGATCGGATGAAAGCCTAGCCGAACTTGAGGTAGAGTTGGACAAAATCAAGTGGCATGTTCTAGGATTGTCAGAAGTCCGTAGAGAGGGCGAGGATACTCTGACACTAGAATCGGGTCACGTACTCTACTATCGAGAAGGTGAGCAGACATCCCAAGGCGAAGTGGGGTTTCTGATCAACAAAGTCCTCGCAAATAACATCGTGGAGATCAGTAGTGTGTCGACGAGGGTAGCATATGTTATACTCAAATTAAACCACAGGTATTCCCTCAAAATAGTGCAGGTCTATGCGCCCACGTCGACATACTCTGATGAAGAAGTAGAGGCCGTATACGAAGACATCGTTGAGGCTATGGATACGACTACCAGATCCTACTTCACGGTTGTTATGGGGGACTTCAACGCAAAGGTGGGAGTACAAGAATGCAACGAATCGAGGATCGGACCTTATGGAGTTGGTGACAGGAACCACAGGGGGCAAATGCTGGTCAACTTTCTAGAAAGGAAGGGTATGTTCTTAATGAACTCATTTTTCAAGAAAAGTGCCCATAGGAAGTGGACTTGGCAGAGTCCCGATAACATGACCAAAAACGAGATTGACTTCATCATGACGGATCGTAGGGATATATTCAGGGATGTCTCCGTGATCAATAGATTTAATACTGGAAGTGATCACCGACTCGTAAGAGGCTCTCTGAATATAGACCTTCAGCTCCAGAGACGACGTTTGATGGGGTCAACTCTTCGCCCGAGACCACGCCAACCCATAGTTGCAACAGAAAAGTTCCAATTAGAACTTAGGAACCGATTCGAATTGCTGGAAACCACCGACGAGGTTGATCAGAAATATGGCGATCTTGTGGACGTCGTTCGGGAAGTGGGTAGTAAATTTTGCCAAAAAGAAGGCAAAATCTTTTCATCCAAGATCTCTAGCGAGACCCTGGATTTGATGCAGCAAAGACGGGAAATGTCCTCAACTTCGTCAGAGAGGCAGTCTCTAAACAAGGTCATTAAAAAGCGAATACGCTTCGATATGCGTGCTGCCAACACTCGCAATATAAAAGATGCGATTGAACGCAATAAGGGGGCTAAAGTATTCGCTAAGAGTCTTGGGAGGAGCCATTTGACGAAGTTGAGAACATCGGATGGCCGAACTGTTGCTTCGAAACCAGAGGTGTTAGCGGAGATCGAGCAGTTTTACGGGCAGCTCTGCTCTGCCCATGCTTCGAAACCTGCACCCACCCAATCCACGAACGACCAACGTGCGAGACTTGTGCGCCACTATACCGATGACATCCCGGATATCGACGTAGGTGAGATTAGTATAGCCCTCGGACAGCTGAAGAATAATAAAGCCCCAGGTGATGACGGTATTACAGCGGAGCTCCTGCGCGCAGGAGGAAAGCCAATTCTTAACAAGCTTAAAGACCTCTTTAATACCGTCATCAAAACTGGCACAACACCGGAAAAATGGAGTAGAAGTGTCACCGTACTCTTTTTCAAAAAAGGAGATAAGAGTCTACTTAAGAACTACAGACCAATCTCACTTCTAAGCCATATTTACAAGCTGTTCTCTCGGGTTATTACGAATCGTCTCGCCCGAAGACTTGACGAATTTCAGCCTCCGGAGCAGGCTGGGTTTCGGAAAGGCTACAGTACCGTAGACCACATCCACACGCTACGGCAGATTATGCAGAAGACTCAGGAGTATAATCTGCCTCTCTGTCTAGCGTTTGTGGACTACGAGAAAGCCTTCGATTCCATCGAGACCTGGGCTGTTCTGGATTCATTACAGCGATGCCAAGTCGACTGGCATTATATCCAAGTGTTGAGATGTTTGTATGACTCCGCCACCATGGCCGTCCAAGTTCAAGACCAACAAACGAATCCGATCCCTATACGGAGAGGTGTGAGGCAAGGAGATGTAATATCTCCCAAACTTTTCACCTGTGCCCTAGAAGACGTGTTTAAGGTATTGGACTGGAATGGTCGAGGCATAAACGTGAATGGCGAAAATATCTCTCACTTGCGATTTGCGGATGACATAGTCATACTGGCTGAATCGCTGCAACACCTTGAGGAAATGCTGATCGAGCTTAGCTGTTCTTCCAGACGAGTAGGTCTTGAGATGAATATAGACAAAACGAAAGTCATGTTTAACGAACACGTTACCTCAAGACCCGTCACCGTCGGCAATGTCAGCATCGAAGTTGTTCAGGAATATAACTACCTCGGCCAGATTATAAAATTCGGTAGAAACAACTTCGACAAGGAGGCTGACAGAAGAATCCAGCTGGGCTGGGCAGCATTTTCAAAGCTACGTCAGGTCTTCGAATCGTCGATACCGCAAAGCCTTAAGACTAAGGTCTTCAATGAGTGTGTCCTACCTGTGATGACGTATGGAGCAGAAACGTGGACACTGACAGTTGGCCTCATCCACAAACTAAAAGTCGCTCAGCGCGCTATGGAGCGAGCTATGTTGGGTATTACTCTCAGGGATAAAATCCGGAACGAGGAAATTCGCAGGAGAACAAAAGCGACCGACATAGCTCAGAGGATTAGCAAGCTGAAGTGGCAATGGGCAGGCCATGTCTGTCGCAGAACCGACGGCCGTTGGGGCAGACGTGTTCTGGAGTGGAGACCGCGTACCGCTAAACGCAGTGTGGGACGACCTCCAGCCCGCTGGACCGATGACCTGAAGAAGGTGGCGGGGAGCGGGTGGATGAGGAAGGCGGAGGACCGTGTTTGGTGGCGCGCTCTTGGAAAGGCCTATGTCCAGCAGTGGGCGCTTACAGGCTGATGGATGGATGGATGGATGGATGGAACTGACGACGCAAGCCTCTTATTTATTATAATAATAAGGAGCTGTCAAGCAAACTGTAGGTACCTATATTAAGCAATTACACTTCCCTTTAATCCGAACGTTTTAGGCCCACTGCAACCAAGCAAAACGCCCTAAAACTGTACTGAAAATGAGTACAAAGTTCAATGATTTCGATCACTGAATATAAGCTTGCACTCATTTCCAAGCAAAACAGCCTAAACTGATTACATTCTAAAACGAATTTTTGTTTATTTTTATGCATACCTAATAGTTTTTGATTTATCGTGCAAAATGTTGGAAAAAATACCCGAGTACGGAACCCTCAGTACGCGAGTCTGACTCGCATTTGGCCGGTTTTATACCTCAAGTCACAGATAGTCATCCATGGTTGGACATTAGGTCTCAGGTAAAGTATAAGGACTTCCACATGGTCTTGCGGCTTGCGCCACCTTTTAATTTTGCGACGTGTTTGATATCGTCAGTTTACTTAGAGGGATATTTACTCATGTGCCAACGCTGCTTTTTCTATTGCGACGTCGTCATTCTTCGTGAGTCGCACCTTGGGACCACCATCGATCATATCAATTGATAAACCCTATCAAATTTTCTAAGTGCCCCGCCCATTGCCACTAATTCAGCTTCGTAACCCTTTGTTGAACTATTTCGTTTACTCTGGTTCCCCTACTAATCTCTTCATTTCTGTTCTAGATAGGTACCTATACTATGTGGAAATGTTCCTTCGAACAATTTCGAAACCTCATTTACCTAGTTGACCAAGTTTTACTAAAGTCTATAAGATAACAAGCTGTTAAAAACCGTTCGTTGTCAATTCTTTTGATCCTTACTGCCTTTTAGTTAAAGTTTGAATTTATCTGGTATTTTTAGTAGGTAAGTACATTGTTGACAGTTTTTTGTTTAATATTTGATTTGGAGATGTTTGGTTTTGAATGACGTAAGTAAGAGATTTCTGGATAAATCTGAGGTTATACCTACACTTTCCTTATTTTTCTCAAGTATTTACTGATACTATGGTAACTAGGTAAAGTTCCCATGTCACAGCCACAGTCACATCATAGTCGAGACTACCTTTTCATCATGATGCAAAATAATAACTTTTTCGATACTTTAGAAACTCACGGAAAATCGATTTCATGTGTGAGATTCAGATTTCAGAGATTAGAATAATTTTACATAGCGTCGCTGCGCATGAAAATTTCGCTATGTGGGAAATCACAAGCTTTCAGGAGACTCTTTTAAAAAAAATTTAAAAAGAATATGCTTTGCTTTTAGATCAAAATCACATATCTAAAAAGATTATTTCTTGAACTAGCACATATTATGCTAGAGAACGGGAATTTACATGTACGCCATCAAAAATGAAAATCCTAAAAAACACTTAGCGGGTTTTGCATGCGCAGTGACGACAATGCACTTTAAACCTTACTCTTTGTTCCTACCTACCTAGGCTACCTATGCATTATTAAACATTAATAATAATTGATGCTACGGCAGTAGGTACTTACGAAAGATTAAGAAAATTATAGTAATTTTCAGATAATATTAGCGATAATAACCCGGATATTATAAGGCGTAGTATAGGTATCTACAGAGAACCAGGAAAAGATTTTTTTTTAATTTTTAACTCTCTCTCTCTCTCTCTGCTTCTCATTGTTGAGGGTCGTGCCCCTTTACCATTAATCACATGCCTTATGGTAGGGATTTTCGTGGGATGATAACCTCCTCAGATTCTCATATAACTCGATTAAGAATATCTAGGGTCTTTTAGGTTTCAATCAATCAGTCAGCCTGTCTGCCTCCACTGTTGGACACATAGGTCTTCCCAAGAGTGCGCCATAACATACGACCCTCCGCCTACGACCGAAGTGGGTGCCATAAGGATATGGCACCCACTTCGGTCGTCAGTCCAGCGGGTTGGTGGTTATCTCATACTGCGCTTGTTGGTTCGTGGTCTCCACTCCATACCTACCTTATAACAGCTAACCTGGGGTTAATCAAGGGAGGTGTTTATCTAAGGGGCGGATCAACAAATTCCTGAAAGGCAGGCAAGAGGATCCTCTGCTGCAAATTTTCATAGGCAGTGCTAATCACTCAACACAGTCGGACGATTCAGAACACTCGATTCGGTAAGTTATCGTTCGCTAAGATGCATTTTTCAATCGCCCGGCTGGTGACTCGATTGCTCGTTTGCTTGCTATTTTAATTTTTTTTTAACTTAGCATAGTAGCTAAATACTAGGACTTCTAAAAATCGATTGACACCTCATTCATCAAAATCGGCCCAGTAGTTTAGGCGCTACGGTGGAACACACCGAATCTGGATACAATCATACATACATATTTACATATATACATACATACATACATAGACTGCTAAAATCATAACCCTTCCTTTCGGCTTTGCCGTAGTCGGGTAAAAAAGAGCTAATGATGTATTCGTAGTAAAGTATGCAGACGATTTAACTTGACAAGTGCCCATAACCTTTGAAATAAAAGATGAAATTGAGACGAAAAAATTACGTCATTTTATTCTATACCATTTATTAAAACCTTAAGTTGCTGAGGTACCTACCACATTAATAAAATTAGCTTAGTGATACTTATACGAACACATAGGTAATATTAATTATGCGTGTCTAAAAATAATCATCTATCTATGCGTAGGTATCTAAGATTGGACCGATTAGAAACGAACATGTTTTCGATATTATTAAATCAAGTCTTTTTCATATTAAGTAGGTATAACTTGCCTACCCATATCAATTTCCTGGCAGATTATAACAGGTAGACGTGATATATCTATCAATCATTAAATTGCAATCAACCATCTTTCGAAAAGAGAAACATTAACAATTTGAGTGTTTAAAAAATGAATTCCCGATAAGAGAATTATTAGTGGCACTTGCGGTCGTAGTAGCATTTTACTCAAGGCGGCTAACAGTCTCGACGCGTTGCGGAACTCTGTTGCATAAATACAGATTAAAAAAAAAAACGTAATTAAAATTGACAGTTTATTTTTTTTAATAATTAAAAAAGTGAAGCTGTGATCGTAAAAGGGACAAATAAATTTTTTGGAATAAAACTTAAGTTAAATAAAAGTTTTTTTTTTTTTGCAAAGAAAAGTGAGGCTGTGGTCGTAAAATATTTTGACAAAAATATTTTTTTTACAATACTTTTCCAAAATTAATTATATCACAGAACTATAAGTGAAAATGGAAAGGATAGAAGTAAATGACGTTTTAATAAGAGAGATTAATGACAGTGCACTAGAATTAGAGGAAAATAGAAAGGACAGTGCGGATGAAAATATGGACTTTGGGAGGATTATGGGAATGTTACCCATTTTCATTTTACTGTTGATTATGTTCGTCAGAGTTGTTTTCGTCGTATACAAAAGTAGTGGTAAGTAAAATTTTAATATCCTATTTTATTGAAAAGAAAAAACATGCAGGACAATTTGTGCCACGCACTCTACCGATTCGGAAAGTACATTCTACTAAGGAGAGTCGGCGAGAAACTCAGCAGTTACTCTGTTCTGAACGCAAAATAATGTTTGGGTATGGGTACTTACATAAGTAATACCATGGAACTGTGTTATTAAGAAATTATAATAACCTCGACTTAATATATGTTTTTTGAAAACCAACAGCTGTTTACGCAATGTATCTACCTAGTCTTAAATTTAGTTCGGTTAAAGCTAGTTACAGGTTTTTGCTAAAGGATTCATTCTAATAATATAAACAGGCAGGCCAGGGTACCTGGTAAAACTTAGCTAAAGTGCAGGAAACCATACAGAGTTGTTACGTTTCATTAGAGTCATCATCAAAATCAACTCGATTCATCGCGGGCCCAATATTGCGCATGTACATGGGTCTCTACTTCAGACCCAAGCCCAATAGTGGGCCCGTGGAGACTCTCCACTCAAATTGAGGAGGGCTTAAGCCATATAGTCCTCCACGCTGGCAAAGGATGGATTAGCAGACTTCACAGATCGTTGAGCATATTAGGTATAGAGAACTTCAGACAAAAATGCCACCTTAATTGCTTGAAAAGCGCATAACTCTGAAAGTTGATCTATAAAATTAATTAATTGTTTATAAGAATGTGTTAAATCTTTGTCTAGATACACGTGAAAATAAACGTGAGACAGTAATTACTAGTCTAGCTTTGATTGTCGTTCAAACGTATTTATTATCTATCTATTGAGTAGTTTCAAATCTATTTACTGTCTATCTATTGACTAGGATTTTCCTTTTTCGTAAACATTTACTTAACATGTTTTTTTAATTGAAAATCCGTATCAGTAGGTACTTAAGATCTGTCTGTCGGCTTTTCACGGCCCATCCATTAAACTGATTTTGCATGGACGCTACTTTTTATCCCGGAAAATCTAAGAGTTTCCTAGGGATTTTTCATAAAACCTGAACCTGAAACCTGTCAAGGGAATCAATTTCTATAGGATAGGTATTTCCCGTTGACATAAAATTATGAAATTCGGTGGGTAGCAGTAGGTTCTTATAGCACAAGTAAAGGATTTGTCAAACTCTCATTTGAAGATTTTATTTTTGTACATACTATTATGTAAATAGAAAAATGTCTGTAAAGCATCCGAGTGGGCTTCGTCTGTGTTGGTGTTAGCTGGCGGGCGTG